>NW_026779001.1:899284-1238345 GCF_030144855.1 Hypanus sabinus
ATAAATATCCAGCCTGAAAACTACCTAAACTCTTTTGCCAGTGTGAACTCAGTAGTGCCTTACAAGGTGGGATGACCGAGTGAATCCCTTCCCGCATTCAGAGCAGGTAAACGGCCTCTCCCCGTTGTGAACTCGCTGGTGGGCCTTGTTGAAATGACTGGGTGAATCCCTTCCCGCAGTCCGGGCAGGTGAGCGGCCACTCCCCAGTGTGAACTGACTGGTGTGCCACTAGCTTATAGGAGTGAGTGAACCCCTTCCCACAGTCTGGGCAGGTGAACGGCCTCTCTCCGGTGTGGATCCGCTGTTGTGCCAGTAGGTCAGACGATCGAGTGAATCCCTTCCCACAGTCTGGGCAGGTGAACGGCCTCTCTCCGGTGTGGATCCGCTGTTGTGCCAGTAGGTCAGCAGGAGAACGGCCTCTCCCCGGTGTGAACAGTCTGGTGTTTCCGTAGGTTGGATGGGTGAGTGAACCCCATCCCACACTCTGGGCAGGTGAATGGCCTCAGCCCCGTGTGGACCCGCTGGTGTGCCAGTAGGTCAGACGATCGAGTGAATCCCTTCCCACAGTCTGAGCAAGTGAAGGGCCCCTCCCCCGTGTGAACCGACCGATGCTTCTGCAGATTGGACGATCGAGTGAATCCCTTCTCGCAGTCTGAACACATGAACGGCCTCTCCCCGCTGTGAACTGGCTGGTGCGCCAGCAGGTCGGACGACCGAGTGATCCCTTCCCACACTCTGAGCAGGAGAATGGCCTCTCCCCGGTGTGAACTGACCGGTGCACCCTCAGTTGAAGTGACCGATTGAAGGCCCTCCCACAGTCTGAGCAGGTGAACGGCCTCTCCCCGGTGTGAACTCGCCGGTGCGCCCGCAGGTTGGACGACTGACTGAATCCCTTCCCGCAGACTGCACAGGTGAACGGCCTCTCCCCGGTGTGGACTGACCGGTGCTTCCGGCGACTGGATGAGTGGGTGAAACCCTTCCCACAGACCAAACAGGTGAAAGGCCCCTCCCCCACGTGAACTCACCGCCGTGCCCGCAGGTGAGATGACCGAGTGAATCCCTTCCCGCAATCCGAGTAGGTGAACGGCCTCTCCCCGGTGTGCACACTCTTGTGTCTCACAAAACCAGTCTGCCGAGCAAGCTGCTTCACACACACACACACACACAACAGCTGAAGAGTCTTTCTGCCTTGTACACTCATCAGCGTGCCCGCAGGCGGTCTGAATCTCTTCCCACACACGGAGCGAGTGAACGGACTCTCTCCGCTGTGAACCTCCTGACGTTCCTTCAGTTCCAATCCCACACACACAGGGCAGGTGAACGGCGAACGGTGAACTGACTGACGTGGCCGAGAGAGAAAATCCCGTTCCCACAGATGAGAGAAGGAGGATCTGTCAATTCGTAAGTCAGTTGTCAAGACGTAGTGAAATCCTCGTACAATCAATTGCGGTTGAAGAACTGATCTCCAGTGAACAAATGCTGGTGTGTTCTCAGCAGCCCGGTTCCTGTGGATTTCAGTGAGTTACAACAGAAAACTTCAAGCACGTTTCCAGCTGGGATGAGATACTTCTTCATCTCCAAAGGATCGACAACTGGTGTCGCAAAGAAAATTATCTGACCACTCCTTAAATATCCGCACAGCGACAGTAAAACTGACGTGTTTGGGATTCCCGTTCACAAATTCTTTGTCATTTTTAAACCGTAAAAAAGATTTACAGAAGTTATCAATGGGTAAAGGACAGAAGTTCTGATTAAATCATTGTAATCTCTATTAACAAGAAGTACATAACTACCTTTTCTTCCCCCCCCCCCCCCCCGAGGATGGAGAGATGTCGTGGCGGGTAATAGTGTTCCTGTGCCACCCCCATGTGTGAGGAGCTGACGTACCGAACAGGCAGGGTCGTCAGTGAAGTTCGGTTGACGCTCCACAGGCGTGCTCGGCACTGACGCTGAACGAACCCAACAGAGTGTCAGAAGTGGTCGGTCGGCGATGCACCGGCGCTACGAGCCCAGTGTGATCCTGAACAAGGCCGAGTTTTTTCACCGAGGCTGCTCTTGTTCCCGACTGTCTATGAAAAAAAAAACCCAGCCGGAGACCCGGAAGCCTGAACTGCCTCTGCCGCCAGCTCGCTAACTGGATGCACCGTGAGGCGCGGGCTGAGAACGGGCTAGGCAACGCCTTCACGCTACACCCCAAAGCGGGTACATCGCAACAATCTGTGGGCCGCTAGCCTGGGGAAGTGCAGAGAGCCACGACACAGAGCAGAGAAGTCAGTCAAACTCTCAGGGCGAGAAAAGAAGACTATTGTGGTCTAAATACAGTATATAAAATTATAATAAACAAACAAACAGGAAAACTGAGCAAATACCTGCAGTACCACCATCTACTTCCTTAATAACTAAAAGCACCCCGAGACATTTGATTTCCGTAAACTTTGACAGATGGCTCGGACCCTTGGAATGATTTAGGGTTGCAAGCGATCCCACCCAGGCTTAAGGGGAGCATCAAGTAAACAGACTGACACACCGCGTGGGTGACAGAGGGCATCACGGGTGGATTGGCACTGACAGGTGCGCAGAACGCGAGTACAAAACAGCGCAGGAGAAATTAAAAGAAATCCTCACAGGGGAGTGAAACGAGGCGGATGTCAGGGCAAAGTCCAACTCCAGAGAACAGGAGCCAGGTGCAAGCATAACTGAGTTCATCACCGCGTTGTGTGCCCCGTCAGACAACGGTGCATGTGCAAATCTGAGAGATGAGCTCATTAGAAACAGTATTTGGTGCCTACTGGGCACCAAATTGTCAGACAGACTCCAGTTGCAGGGAAGCCTCAAACCAAACAACCATATAACAATTACAGCACGGAAACAGGCCATCTCGGCCCTTCTAGTCCGTGCCAAACGCTTACTCCCACCAAGTCCCACCGACCCGCACTCAGCCCTTAACCCTCCATTCCTTCCCTGTCCATATACCTATCCAATTTTACTTTAAATGACAATATCGAACCTGCCTCTACCACTTCTACTGGAAGCTCGTTCCACACAACTACCGCTCTTTGAGTAAAGAAGTCCCCCCTCGTGTTACCCCTAAACTTTTGCCCCCCAACTCTCAACATGTCCTCTTGTTTGAATCTCCCCTACTCTCAATGGAAAAAGCCTATCCACGTCAACTCTATCTGTCCCCCTCATAATTTTAAATACCTCTGTCAAGTCCGCCCTCAACCTTCTATGCTCCAAAGAATAAAGACCTCACTTGTTCAACCTTTCTCTGTAACTTAGGTGCTGAAATCCAGATAACATTCTAGTAAATCTCCTCTGTACTCTCTCTATTTTGTTCACATCTTTCCTATAATTCGGTGACCAGAACCGTACACAATACTCCAAATTCGGCCTTGTGCAATTCTAACATTACATCCCAACTCCTGCACTCAATGCTCTGATTTGTAAAGGCCAGCAATAGAGGAAGCGAGAATGCTCGTCGGCAAGAGGCAGAGGTCAAGGCACGGAAACGATGCTGAGGTGAAGCTGGAAGCTGTGCGAGAAAAGGGTTCGAACAAGACGCAGTCAGAAAGACGACAAGGATGGGGGCAACAGCAGAGCTCGGCTCGAATGGAACAGAGAGAGCAGGTGAAATGGCCAGCTGCAAGGAGACATGGCAAGTCTCCACTCCATGCCAAAGAGATCTGTCCCAGCAAATTAACGGAAAGGCTACCAGTGCAATAGAGCTGGCCGTTGTAAAATCCAGCGTCACCCAAAAACAGTTCTTCAGAAGGACCGCCATTCAGTTGAAGAGAGAGTTTTCCCAGAGTGCCATAGATCCTTTCTTCTTTTTTTTTTGGTGAGCAAGTGTACGTTTTATTTGAATGAAGTGCTTTAGTACAAGGCTAAAATAAACATAATCCCATTATACCTCATGAAAAAGTTAAAGGCTAAGCACTGCCACGGATCACTGAAAATTGATGGTTCAGGCTCCAACCTGGGCGAAAGCCTGAGGCATCTTGGAAACGTACGATCGCACAAATCAACTTGAGATTTGGATGTTGCCACCTTCATTGCAACGTACCAATGGAAGAAAGACTGGGCAGCCACCGTAGGAATGTTCTCATCGCATTGTTCCACAGTCAAGAATGCCAACAGTAACTCTTGTTTTCCCACTCTGCGATCCCTTTGATTTACGACATCCATGCCTTCTGCCACATGGCCAAACACAACTTGCCTTCCATCCAACCAACGAGTTTGGGCAGTGCAGATTAAAAAATTGTGATCCATTTGTATTGGGCCCAGCATTAGCCATTGACAGTATTCCTGCTCCTCCATGTTTGATATGAATTTCTCATCTGGAAATTTGTTACCATAGATGGATTTGTCCCCCTGTGCCATTGCCTTTTGTGAAATCTCCACCTTGGCACATGAAGCCAGGAATTATTCAGTGAAAAAATTGATCTGGCTTGGTACAAAGCACACGGAAGCTCTCTGCAGTCTTTGGAACAACATCGCTCCTTAGCTCGAATACAATGCGGCCCACTGGCTGCTTATCAAAAGCAGTGTCAAAGAAGACGTGAGGGTTGCCCATTCTATTTTTCTCCTCCCTCACCACTTGGTGCTAACCTCAACCGCATTCCCCAGGACATCGAAGGAGAATAGTGTTGAAATTGCAGGGCACCCTGGCAGAAATATTTAAAATGTCGATATCCACGGGCCAGGTGCTGGGGGATTGGAGAACAGCTCATGTAGTTCCGTTGTTTAAAAAAGGCTCAAAAAAGTAAGCCGGGAAATTATAGGCCGGTAAGTTTGACATTATTGGTAAATTATTGGAAGGAATACTAAGAGATAGGATCTACAAGTATTTAGATAGACAGGGACTTGTTAGAAAAAGTCAGCATGGCTTTGTGCGTGGTAGGTCATGTTTAACCAATCTGTTAGAGTTTTTCGAGGACGTTACCAGGAAAGTGGATGAAGGGAAGGCAGTGGATACATGGACTTCAGTAAGGCCTTTGACAAGGTCCCGCATGGGAGGTTAGTCTGGAAGATTCAGTTGCTAGGTATACATGGAGAGGTAGCAAATTGGATTAGACATTGGCTCAATGGAAGAGGCCACCGACAGTGGTAGTGGAGGATTGCTACTCTGAATGGAGGCCTGTGACTAGTGGCGTGCCACAGGGATCAGTTCCTTGTTATTTGTCATCTATATCAATGATCTGCACGATAATGTGGCAAATTGGATCAGCAAATTTGCTGATGAGACAAAGATTGGAGGTGTAGTGGACAGTGAGGAAGGTTTTCAAAGCTTGCAGAGGGATTTGGACCAGTTGGAGAAATGGGCTGAGAAATGGCAGATGGAGTTTAATGCGGACAAGTGTTGGAAGGTCAAACCAAGGTAGAACATACAAAGTAAATGGTAGGACACTGAGGAGTGCAGTAGAACAAGGGATCTGGGAGTACAGGTACATAATTCCCTAAAAGTTGCGTCACAAGTAGATAGGGTCGTAAAGAGAGCTTTTGGTACATTGGCCTTTATAAATGAAAGTATTGAGTATAAGAGTTGCAATGTAATGGTGAGGTTGGATAAGACATTGGTGAGACCAAATTTGGAGTATTGTGTGAAGTTTCGGTCAACTAATTACAGGAAGGTTATTAATAAGGTTGAAAGAGTTCAGAGAAGGTTTACAAGGATGTCGCCGGGACTTGAGAAACTGAGTTACAGAGAAAGGTTGAATAGGTTCGGACTTCATTCCCTGGAGGGTAGGAGAATGAGGGCTGATTTGATATAAGTGTATAAACTTACGATGGGTCTAGATAGAGTGAATGCAAGCAGGCTTTTTCCACTGAGGGTAGGGGAGAAAAAAAAACAGAGGTCATGGATTAAGGGTGAAGGGGGAAGTTTAAAGGGAACATGGGGGGGCTTCTTCACACAGAGAATGGTGGGAGTGTGGAATGAGCTGCCAGGTGAAGTGGTGAATGCGGGCTCACTTTTAACATTTAAGAAAAACTTGGACAGGTACATGGATGAAAGGGGTGTGGAGGGATGTGGGCCGGGTGCAGGTCAGTGGGACGAGGCAGAAAAATGGTTCGGCACAGCCAAGAAGGGCCGAAAGGCCTGCTTCTGTGCTGTAATTTTCTATGGTTCTATGGAGTCCTTGAGGTACTGTGGGCTGCTTGTCTGGTGTTTGAACTCATAGCAACAGCTTTGAGAAGCCTCCTTCTGAAGGCAAAAGAGCCCTGCAAAGCACCGCTTAGCTTCTCACTCCACACCTCTTGCGGACGGCTGCAGTCCATCAGAGCCGTCAATGTGACGGAGACGGATGACAAGCCGGCCCGTTCTTCCTTCCTTTCTCCAACCCCACTTACCGGACTTCGATAAAGTGAGAGATTTTGAGGCAATGCAGCGTGAGGAAAAACTTCGTCGCCGCTCAGGAGCGGAGAAGGTGTTCGGGTTGCAGACCAGTCCACCAACGGAACAGTAGTCGGGCAGCGTGCACCACGATCGTCTGCGATTAGGGCATCGCAAGCTGAAATAGAAACCTAATTTTTCCTTTTTTTTTCTAAGAATGGGAGTTGGACAATCCACACCAGGGGTGCAAGAAAAAGAGGTACTTTTTTTAAAATCAGGGTGGCTATTGAGACTTCAAAGGCAGAGTTTCGCGGCAGTCTCTTTGATTTCAGGAGCAACCAATCAGCGAGCAGCAATGCGTAAAAAGAGCTACCTTTCGGTCAGCTCTGTGTCCCCAAGATTTAAAAGGCATAGCAGGGTCAATAGCACAGGGTAATAGGACCAACGAAAGACCCACTCCTGTACAAACTGTGCAAATGCAACTATAAAGGAACAGCAATAAATAACGAGAACGTCACATAACAGGATACAAAGTCCTCAAAGTGAGGTCATTGGTTACGGGAACATCTCAACGGATGGGTAAATGAGTGTAGCCCCTCCTGCTCGAGAGCCTGATGGCTGTGCGGTCGTAACCTTCCTTGAACCTGGTGGGGCTAGTCCTGAGGCTCTTGAACCCCTCTCCATTGGCAGCAGTGAGAAGAGAGCACGTCCTGGGTGCTGAGGATCTCTGACGACGGATGCTGCTTTCCTGTGACAGTGTTTCATGCAGACATACCTGATGGTCGGAAGGGCCTTACTGGGCCGAATACACTACAGTTTGTACGACTTTCTGTTCAAATGCATTTTGGTGTTTCCATGCCACACCATGATGCAGCCAGTCGATCTACTCTCCACTACACATCGAAGGAAGTTGGTCGAAGTTTCAAGTGTCACGCTGTATCTCCACAAACTCCAAAGCAGAGGCACTGCCGTGACTTCTTCGCAACTGCTCCACCCAGGAACTTAAAGCTGCTAAACCTCTCCACATCTCGGCCTCTGATGAGGCTTGGGCAGTCAACATGAGAAAGCCTGCAGATTCTGGAAATCCAAGGCAGCAAAAAGCTGGAGGAACTCAGCAGGTCGGGCAGCATCGATAGAAATTAAGAAACAGTGGACCTTTCCTTCAAGACCCTTCCTTCATCAAGAGGTGTGACTCGGCTGAATTTTCGACCTCCCTCCTATGCGCTGACTTCGATTCGGCCCACAAAAGTGGCGTCATCAGCAAAATTGAATACGCTGTTGGAGCTATGCTTAGCCACACAGCCACAGGTCCAATGCACGAGGAGTTAGACCATAAGTGATTTTCTCAAGAAGTAAAGCAGATGGAAGAATTTTGGTTTTCTTTCGTGCAGCACTAATTGCCATTTTCATTGACTGGAGGGAACACTCTTTATCGGAGATTAATTCGGAATTATATTTTCATTCAGAGTTCCTAATCCTTGGATTTAGGTCCGTCTGCTCCCATTCCCTCACGCTGCCCTTTGGCACATGCCCTGTGAACTGGCGGGGAAAGCGCTGGGGGGGGGGCGGGGTGCGTCACTCATGGCTGTTCCCTTACCCAGAAACCCCCACGTGCGAGAGACCCGTCTATCCGCCACGGTCCCGGCGGAACGCATGCGCCACAGAGAGGACGCCGCCACCTTGGCGGAAAGCTCCCCCTGGGGCCCGGGTGCGGACCGTGGGGTTGAGAGAGGGAAAGGGACCGGGACTGGCCCGGGATGCGGATCCTGGGTGCGTCCGAAGCTCTCAGTAATTATCCCGGAGACGCGGTTCGGACGCCGCTGTCGAGTCTCCGGGAGCCTTTTGACCACTGAGCGCATGCGCGACGTCCCGGAAAGCGGGGCGCCCCTTGCGCATGCGCG
Source organism: Hypanus sabinus (assembly GCF_030144855.1). NCBI lineage: Eukaryota > Metazoa > Chordata > Chondrichthyes > Myliobatiformes > Dasyatidae > Hypanus > Hypanus sabinus. Next base: position 907,517 of record NW_026779001.1, read on the forward strand.
TTTGATCGCTAAACCAAAATGCAGGAGGAATTCAGCCGTTCGGGCGGAGTACACAGATAAAAGATAAACAGTTGCAGTTTCAGGCTGCTACCCTTCTTCAGCACTGAGAAGAAAGGGGGAAGATGCCAGAATTAAAAAAAATGTACAGAAATGTGTACAGGGGGAAAAGAGGCTAGCTGGAGGGTGTTAGGTGAAGCCAGGTGGCTGGGCAAGGTCCAGGGCTGGAGAAGAAAGGATCTGATAGGAAAGGAGAGTCTTGTCTTGTCCATACTGCACCAACCGCCGCCACTGGGCTGTGAACGTGCAGGAGCGGTGTGCGGTTAAGTACCTTGCTCTAGGACACACACGCTGCCTCAGCTGAGTGAGGCTCGAACTAACGACCGTCAGATCCCTAGGCCCAAAGCCTTAACCGCTTGGCCACGCGCCAGCACAACCCCAGGAGAGAGATTGAGGAGGAGGGGTCCCAGGGTGAAGCAACAGGCAGCTGAGAAGTAAAGATGAGAAGAGAGGAAGTGTTGAGGGCGGGGGTGTTGGAATTTGTTTGCTGGAAGGAGAAGCCGATATTCATGCCATCAGGTTGGAGGGTGCCCAGACGGAATATAAAGTGTTGCTCCTCAATTCGGACGGTGGCCTCACCTTGCCACTAGAGGAGGCCTCGGACCAACACACTGGACGGGAATGGGGATCGGATTTTAAAATGACTGGGCACCAGGAACTCCTGCTTGAGGAGGATGGTGTGGAGCTGCATCCGATGATGAAGCCACCCTCAGGATGCAGGAGCAACATCTTATATTCCGTCTGGGTTCCTTCCAACCTGACAAACTTAACCTTTGTACACCGGCTTTGTCTATTTGACTGGGAGTCCCAAGGAAAGCTCTCTCTTGTGGACTGAATCATGGTGTTCTTCGAACTCCTGAAGAACTATTTTTCAGTGACATTTGCTTTTATATTGGCCATTGGTGGCACTTCAGTTATTTTGCTCTTTGACGTGGATGGAGGCTTGCCGCATCTGCAGCTGGCCATTTTACCCGTTATTTGTTTCCTTGTCTGTTTTGTGTGAGCCAAGCTCTGCTGTCACCTCTTTCTGACTGCGTCCTGTTTGAACCCTTTCCTGTACAGCTTCCAGCTTTTTCGTGCCTGGCCTCTACCTGTTGTTGACGAGCATTTTCACTCTACCTGACCATAGTAGTCGCTTCCTCTAGTGTGAGATTTCCCTGCAACTGTAGTTTAGCTGACAATTTGGCGTCTAGTAGGCAGACAGCAATCTTGTCTCCAATTAGCTCACCTCTCAGATGTCTGACGGGGCATATCATGCTGTGATGAAGTCATTTACACTTTCATCTGTCTCCTGTTTCCTGGAGTTGGACTTCCCCTCTCATATATCACATTTCACTTTCCTGTGAAATATTCTTTTAATTTCTCATTCACCGGTTTGCACTTCCTGTTCTGAGAACCTGGCAGTCCTAATTCACCCACGATGTCACCTGCTTTGTCACCCACGTAGTGTTTCAGTGTGTTAAACTTGTTGATCTTCTTCAACCAGAGCGGGATTGCTTGCAATCCTATATCACTCAGTGCCTGAGCCATCTCTCAAAGTTTAGAGAAATCACCTAACAGAGTCCTCCAAGTCATTTGGGTAGATGTAGGCACCGCAGCTATTTGCTCCATTTGTCCTGTTTATTATTTTATTTATTTGGATAACAATAGACAGTAGGTGCAGGAGTCGGCCATTTGGCCCTTCTAGCCAGCACCGCCATTCGCCGTGATCATGGCTGATCATACACAATCAGTACCCCGTTCCTGCCCTCTCCCCATATCGCTTGAACCCGCTATCTAGAAGAGCTCTATCTCTCTCTCTCTTGAAAGCATCCAGAGACTTGGCCTCCACTGCCTTCTGGGGCAGAGCATTCCACATATCCACCACTCTCTGGGTGAAAAAGTTTTTCTTCAACTCCGTTCTAAATGGCCTACCCCTTATTCTTAAACTGGGGCCTCTAATTCTGGACTCACCCATCAGCGGGAACATGCTTCCTGCCTCCAGCGTGTCCAATCCCTTAATAATCTTATATGTTTCAATCAGATGCCCTCCCATCCTTCTAAACTCCAGTGTACACAAGCCCAGCCGCTCCAATCTTTCAACATATGACAGTCCCGCCATCCCGGGAATTAACCTACGCTGCACTCCCTCAATAGCAAGAACAGAAGTCTCCTTTTCTCGCCCCGAGAGTTTGACTGACTTCTCGGCTCTGTCTGTGTCTCTTTGCAATTCCCCAGGCTAGCGGCCCACAGATTGTTACAATATGTCTACCTGTGGGTGTAGCTTAAACGTGTTGCCTAGCAACCCTGGCCCCCTTTTCAGCTCATGCCTCATGGTGCACACAATTAGCGAACTGGCAGAGGCAGTTCGGGAAGACAAGTCTCTGGCTATTTCTCGTAGATAGGTGTGAACAAGAGCAGCCTCACTGTAAACTCGGCCTTGTTGAGGATCTCACTGGGCTTGTAGCATTGGTTCATCGACGACCGACCACTTCTGACACCGCGTTGTGTTCGTTATTCGGGGTCAGTGCAGAGCACGCCAGCAGAGCAGCATGCAGGATACTAAACTGAACTTCCTTGACAACCCTGACCGCAGTATGTGAGCTCCTCCCATTGGCAGAACACTGTTAACCACCACTACATTTCTCCATCTTTGGGGGGGAAAAAACTAGTTATGCACTACTTGCTTACAGAGACTGAAATTATTTAATCTGAAATGCCGTCTTTCACCCATTGATGTCTTTTGTTTATCTTTTTACAGGTTACAAATGACAAATAATTTGTGAACGGGAATCCCAAACATAACAGCACATCAGTTTTGCGGTCCCTGTCTGGATATCTAAGGCGTGACCAGATATTTCCTTTGTGAAACCAATATATCTGTTGTTGATGTTGGGAGATGAAGAAGGTTCTCATCTCAGCTGGAAATGTGTCTGAGATGAAGTTTCCTGTTGTAACTCAGTGAAATCCACTAGAACCGGGGTGCTGAGAACACACCAGCATTTGTTCACTGGAGATCAGTTCTTCAGCTGCATTGATTGTACGAGGGATTCACTACTTGGTGCAGTCCCATTAAAGGTGCTCCCTCCCACACCCAGTGACCAGGCAGCAAAACTAGGTTTGATGAACAGCTGCGATAATTGCAGACTTCGGCATTAAAAAAAAAATCTGACTTGACATCTGACTATGAGTTACAAGATTCTTCTTGTCTCATATAAGGGAAGGGATTTCTCTTTCTCAGCCAACCCGCAGGCACACCAGTGAGTTTGCAGTGTGGAGAGGCCATTCGCCTGCCCCGGATGTGGGAGGCTATTTTCCATCTCAGCTGACCAGCAGAGTCACCAATGATTTCAGAAGTGGGGAGAGGCCATTCACCTGCTCTGTGTACGGGACAGGATCTACTCAGTCGTCCGGCCGGAAGAGACGTCAGAGAAGTCACAGCCGTGAGTGGCTGTTCACTCACTCCGTGTGCAGGAAGAGACTCAGTCACTCAGCCCAGCCGTGGACACAACAACGGAACAGTCAGTTCACACTAGCAGGGGACCATTCTCCTGCTCTGACCGTGGCAAGGGATTCACTCACTCATCTGACCTACTGGGGAGAGACCAATCACCTGCTCGGACTGTGGAAAGGGACTTAATCGATCATCCGACTTACAGACACACCAGCAAGTTCACACTGGGGCGAGACCATTCTCCTGCTCCGAACGTGGGAAGAGATTGACTCGGTCATCCCACATTGTGACGCACTGCCGAGTTCACACATGGGGAAACTGTGCTTGGTATTCAGCCATCACTGTTGCTGAATCCAGAGTTCACTTCAAAAGTGATTTTTTTTTTGTGCCGAAGTCTGCAATTATCGCAGCTGTTCATCAAACCCAGTTTTTCTGCCTGGTCACTGGGTGTGGGAGGGAGCACCTTTAATGGGACTGTAGGTTAACGTTCTGGATTTGTGAAAAATAAACCGGTTATATTTTTAAACTTTATCTCTGGTACTTAGTGAATTTCTAACACACCCAGTGTACAGTAGGGAGTCAACTCAGCCCAGCTGGCCCCTGCCAGTGTTTCTGTTTCAGTCCTTTTCAATCCATCCCTACTGTTCCCCTCTCACTCTCCCTGTGGGTGATGGGTTCCAAACAGTCACCACTCTGTGGGTGAAGAGCTTTTCCTTGAACTTCCTGCGTGGACTTTCTGCAGACTGAAGAGGATGGCTGACTGCAGTTACGTCCGTCAAATCGATTGAGCCGAGGAAGAATGACGTTGGTAGCTAACCTAATTATTCCCTGCTCATTTCTACATTTTGATGCATTTTCGCTGCTTCTGAAGGGCTGCGCGTCACACTGCTGTGTTGTTATAATGCACTGCTGCCCCCTAAATTCTGAAAGCAGAATGAGGAACCATGTTCAGCGGGGCAGAGTTGCAACCAGAGACGGGTTAGCCTCGGGCACAGCGTGGGGCTCCGGACAGTGGTAGGGGTAAGAAGATAAGATGAGGAGCAGGGAAACAGTTGAGGTATGCAGTGTCAGGGTAGCAACAGTTGGATGCTGATTGACAGAGTAAAATTAGGTTAATTTTGATTGTTGATATAATGCCTGTTGACATTGAGAATATTGCTTGCTGAGTTAAACTGGCTACTGAGATTCCATAAAATGTATTGACTGGCTTGTGAGAGGGGAAGCAATGCTTTCAATGGCACTGTTGATTGGACAGAGTACCGAGCACGCGCAGAAATGATGTGATGATTGAGAAACATGGGTCTGTAAGAATTGTGCTTTTGTTGCTGTTGAATAAAAGTTTTTATTCTTCCAGAATATTGTTAGTAATTAGTAACCCACGGTACATATAAAGGACACAACAACAATGCCTGATGACATTAAGAATATTGCTTGCTGAGTTAAACTGGCTACTGAGATTCCATAAAGTGTATTGACCAGCTTGGTAGAGGGGAAGCAATGCCCTCAATGGCACTGTTCTTACCCAGAAGTCTCTGAGCTTAGGAATGTAGTATCTCTGCAAATCAAGTGTGAGAATCCAAAGTTGTGCCGAAGGAGTGGGTGTTCTGCGGACGCAAGTTTCTGGGAACCAGTGCGCTGGACCTCCCAGGCACAGCTGTCGAAACCTGAGGATTTGTAACTCCGGTGAAAAAATTTTCCGCAAGTTTATCTCGCTTGATGCTGTACAAATTGTACAAGGCATTGGTAAGGCCAAGTTTGGAATATTGTGTACAGTTCTGGTCACCGAATTATAGGAAAGATTTCAATAAATTAGAGAGAGTGCAGAGACGATTTACTAGGATGTTACCTGGGTTTCAGCACTTAAGTTACAGAGAAAGGTTGAACAAGTTAGGTCTCTATTCATTGGAGCATAGAAAGTTGAGGGAGGATTTGATCGAGGTATTTAAAATTTTGAGAGGGATGGATAGAGTTGACGTGAATAGGCTGTTTCCATCGAGAGTAGGGTAGATTCAAACGAGAGGGCATGATTTGAGAGTTAGGGGGCAGAAGTTTAAGGGAAACACGAGGGGGTATTTCTTTACTCAGAGAGTGATAGCTGTGTGGAATGAGCTTCCTGTAGAAGTAGTAGAGGCCAGTTCAGTTGTGTCATTTAAGGTAAAATTGGATAGGTATATGGACAGGAAAGGAGTGGAGGGTTATGGGCTGAGTGCGGGTAGGTGGGACTAGGTGAGATTAAGAGTTCGGCACGGACTAGGAGGGCCAGATGGCCTGTTTCCATGCTGTGATTGTTCTATGGTTATATTGAAAACGTATGCTGCATCTTTCGCATACAAGCAGTTGAAGTGGAACACTGAGATCAGGTCTGGTGGCCAAAAGCAGCTGATGTCCAGACCTTGGTAACCAATGGGAACAGTTGAGACAGAGGCCTAAGAGAAAACGCTGGGTCCAAGCTTCCAGTGAATTAAGCTGTTAGTCACGAGGGTGATTAATAAGTTCGTGGCTTAAGGTAGAAAGAGATGAGTTATCAACTTCAAATTTCTGCACAATCACTCAAAGAGTTGACCTGCACGCGCATGTAACGAGAGCTGTATAACTCATCTCTTACTACCTTAGGCCATGAACTTATCAATCACCCATCTGTGGACACTTTCTGGAGGTCCAACATCCGTATGCTCCACGACCGCTGGACTAAGTGTGTAAATGTGGGAGGGGACTATGTTGAAAAATAAATGTGCTAGGTTTTCTAAAATTGACTCCTTCTACCTTAGGCCACGGACACATCAATCACCCCTCGTACAGCGGCTCGGGATAAACAAGCTCGTCGCTTTTGGTTCTTTGAGAACATATTTTTTGAATATCATCTGGTGCTGGATCCCTCAGGCCAGTGAGGCCATCGTTTCTTACAGTCATACAACAGTGCAGCACAGAAACAGCCCCTTCAGCCCTTCTAGTCCGTGCCAAACATTTAATCTGCCTGGTCCTATCAATCATTGGCTTCATCCCCCTGCCAACCATGTGCCTATCTAAACACCCCTTAAATCCTAAAATGGAGCTCGCTTGCCCCACCTGCACCGGCAGCTCATTCCACACTCTCTCGCCACCCTCTGAGTGAAGAAAGCTGCCCCTCATGTTCCTCTCAATCTTTTCCCCCTGTGGGCTCTTGCTGTCCCTCCCAGCTGCAGTGGAAAAAAAGCCCACTCGCGTTTACGCAATTTATACCCCTGATGATTTTGTATGCCTCTGTCAGACATCCCCCCCCCCCCCCCCCCACCGAGTCTCCTATTTTCCAACGACCACAGTTCTAATCTTTCCCTGTCATTCAGGTCCTCCAGCCCAAGCAACATCCTCGTGAATTAAACCTCCTTGTCGGTAGGTGACCAAAGGATGTCAGGGTGGGAAACAGCTTACTCCCCAGGCCATAAAACTGAAGAACCGCCGGCCACCACCTGGGTCTCATGATGTATGAAGTGCTAGGAGCATCATGCTGTTTACCTTTTAACTTGCGTCGTAAGTGCACCTCAACAGCGAGACAATAGGCTGGTCCTGGACTTACTTTACTTGGCATAACTTACTTATTATTTACGGTTTTATATTGCTATATTTCTACACTATTCTTGGTTGGTGCGGCTGTAACGAAACCCAGTTTCCCTCGGGATCAACAAAGTATGTCTGTCTGTCTATATTTGTGAATTTATTGGTAGTGATAGTACTTACGCGTCAGTCCCGTAAGGTTGTCATATCCAGGGGTGGATATTTCATTTCTTTCCTGTAGGTAAGTGGCCAAAACTGCACACAGTGCTCCAAATGAGGTCTCACCAATGTATTACACAACACAAAGATAATATCCCATCCCCTCCACCAAAATCTGTGAAAGCTTTCTTTACAACCCTGCCTCTCCGCGACGCCACTCTCAATGAGCTAATTGAGAGAAATGATTAAATTAAAGACGGTTCTTAAGGAGTCCATTTAGAATGTGCTGACACAGAAAGAACGTGCAAAGCAACTTGCAGGGCAACGTATAAACCAATTTGCAAAATCAGGATGAAACAATAGCTTGCTGATTAAAGAAGCGATACAGGTAACGGGAAGACATGCTTAACGGTTGAACAATAACGGTGTTAATGCGCTGAGGCTGATAAGTGGGCCAAAGGGTAATCACATTTGTAATTTTGTAATGAGATTAAGGAAGAATGTCTGCACCTCACATGGGTGCAACTCACAAAGTCGTAAACAAGTAGGGTATAAAAAACTGTGCAAAGTGTAATTCGGCACTCAATCTAGCAGGAGCTGGTTGGGTCCGACTCTGCAGTCTCGAAAAATAAAGTTTACCGTTCTGCAAATTGCTGAGACTCAGTGTGTTTCTGACAGCTAATGGACCCGTCAAGCCAGATCACTTTGTTCCACCACACTCCTTAGTGCCCTACCTGTCACTGCGCAGGACTTGCCCTGCTTGTTTCTACCAAAGTACAGCACCTCACACTGGTCCGCATTAAATTCCATCCCGGCACTTTTTCTAGCCGGTCCAGATCCCACTGCAAGCATCGGTAGTCTTCCTTCCTGTCCAGTGTACCCCCAATCCTGGTTCCACCCACACACTTGAAGACCCAGTAAACCACATCATTGATGCAGACAACAACGGACCCAGCACACCAATAGTCACAGGCCACCAGTCAGAGAGGCAACACGATACTACCACTTGCTGACTTCTCCCACAAGGCCAATGTCTAAAATAATTTACTATCTCACCTTGAATGCCAGGCGACTGGAACTTCTTGGCCAACCTCCCATGTAGGTTCTTGCCAAATGTCCTGCTAAAGTCCATGTCGGCAGCATCCACTGCCTTACCTTCATCCACCTTCCTGGTAGCTTCCTCAAAAAGCTCTGTAAAATTGGTTGGCACACGTGAATCCATGCTGCTGATTCTAATCAGTCCATGTCAATCCAAATGCTCATATATCCAGTATCTTAGAATATCTTCCCACAACTTTCTTAAACAAGTGGGACATCAGCTGTCCTCCATCCCCTAGTGTCTCACCTGTCACTAAGGATGTTGGAGCCCCTGCAATTTCTCCTCCTCCCTCCCACAGGTTCCAAGGGAACACCTTGTCAGGCCCTGGGCATTTATCCACCCTAATTTACCAGAGAACAAACATCTCCAACTCTATAATCTGTATCGGGTCCATGAGGTCAATGCTGCTTTGCCTTGCTTCTCCGGGACTCCATGCCGGTCTCCGCTAGTGCAGATAGGAATGGGGTGACAGTAGGGATGAATGAAGGGGCTGAGGACATGGTACAGGGGAGCAGATACGATTTTCAACTTCTTGGATGGTTGGGACCTTTTCTGGGGAAGGGACGACGTGTACAAGAGGAACGGAGGAGAGCCAAGATCGCGGCCGGGAGGTCTGCCAGTACTACTCCGGAGAGTTTAAACTAGTTTTGTAGGGGGCAGGGAGCAGGATTAGCTGGTCACTAAGGAAAGAGTCGGACCAGAAGGTAGATGTCGGGTAAAGTATTGAAAGGCAAAATCGAAATAATAGGTATGTTGGCTGGATAGTTAGAATTGTGTATATTTTAATGCTGGGACTGTCATCTATAAGGTTGATGAACTTAAGAGCATGGCTCATTATATAGAATATAGAACATAGAAATCTATAGCACATTACAGGCCCTTCGGCCCAAATACTGTACCGACCATGTAACCTACTCCAGAAACTGCCTAGAATTTCCCTAGAAGCTCCATGTACCTCTCCAAGAGGTTCTGAAAAGACCCTCTGGTATCTGCCTCCACCACAACCACCGGCAGTGGATTCCACACACCCACCACTCTGTGTGTGGAAAAACCTACCCCTGACATTTCCAAGCACCTTAAAACTATGCCACCTTGTGCTAGGCATTTCAGTCCTGCGAAAAGGCCCCTGGCTTTCCACATGATCAATGCCCCTCACCATTTACCCTAGCTTTACCCCTCGTACTTTTCTAGACCACTATCATGGAATTTGACTGGTAATTGACAGCACATTACAGGTCGATGGTGCATTCCTCGCACCCACCACTCTGTGTGAAAAACTCACCCCCGACATCCCCTCTATACCGACTTCTTTAAAATGATGCCCCCTTGCGTTAGCCAGTTCAGCCCTGGGGAAAAAGCCTCTGACTATCCACACGATCGATGCCTCTCATCATCTTGTACCCCTCTATTAGGTCTCCTCTCATCCTCTGTCGCTCCGAGGAGAAAAGGCCAAGTTCACTCAACCAATTCTCATAAGGCACACTCTTTAATCCAGGCAACATCCTTGTAAATTCCTCTGCGCTCTTTCTACAGTATCCACATCCTTCCTGTAGTGAGATCACCAGAAATGAAACCAAATGGGGCCTGACCAAGGTCTTATAGAGCTGTAACATCACCTCACGGCTCTTGAACTCGATCCCACGGTTGATGAAGGCCATCACACCAGACGCCTTCCTAACAACACTGTCAACGTGCGCAGCAGCTTTGAGTGTCCTATGGACTCGGACCCCAAGATCCCTCTGATCCTCCACACTGCCGAGTCTTCCCATTAATATTGTAGTCTGTCATCAAATTTGACCTACTGAAATGAACCACTTCGCACGTATCTGGGTTGAACTCCATCTGCCACTTCTCAGCCCAGCTCTGCATCACATCGATGTTTTGCATGACCTCTGACAGCCCTCCGCGCTGCCCACGACTCCCCCAACCTTAGTGTCATCAGCAAACTTACTAAACCCACCCTTCTACTTCTTCATCCAGATCATTTATAAGAATCAGAAAGAGGATGGGTCCCCAAGGCACACCACCGGTCACCAACCTCCATGCAAAAACATGACCCATCTATAACCACTCTTTGCCTTCTGTGGGCACGCCAATTCCGGATCCACAAAGCAAGGTCTCCTTGGATCCCATGCCTCCTTACTTTCTGAAGGAGCCTGGCATGGGGAACCTTATCAAATGCCTTGCTGAAATCCATATACAGTACATCCATTGGTCTACCTTTATCAGTGTGTTTTGTTACATCTTCAAAGAATTCAAACAGGCTCGTAAGGCATGACCTGCCCTTGACAAAGCCACGCTGACTATCCCTAATCAAAATAGTTCTCTCCAAATGCTCATAAATCCTGCCTCTCAGGATCTTCTCCAACATCTTGCCCACCACTGAAGTCAGACTCACTGGTCTGTAATTTCCTGAGTTATCTCCACTCCCTTTCTTCAACAAGGGAACAACATATTCAGCCCTCTGATCCTCTAGTACTTCTACCGTCCTCATTGATGATGCAAAGATCATCGCCGGAGGCTCAGCAATCTCCCCCTCACTTCCTACAGTAGCGTGGGGGTATATCTCATTCGGTTCCGGTGACTTAACGCTTTTCAAAAGCTTCAGCACACCCTCTTTCTTAATACCTATATGCTCAAGCGTTTTAGTCCGCTGTAAGTCGTCCCCACAATTGCCAAGGTCTTTTTCTCAACTGAGTAAATGAAACTATGATATTGTGGCCATTACTGAAAATTGGTGGAGAGAGGGGCAGGAACGGGCGATTAATATACCAGGCTTTCGATGTTTTAGGAAATATAGAGGAGGAGGTAAAAATGGCGGTGGGGGTGGGGGGTTGTCACAGAACTAATTAGGGACAATATCACAGTCGCACTCAGGTGAAACACAATGGAGAGGTCAGTTTTAGAGTCCATTTGGGCAGAACTCAGGAATAGGAAAGGGTGCAATCACACTAGACACACTCCCCCATAGCCACCGGGATATTGAAAAACAGACATGCAATCAGATTGAGAAATGTGTAAAAATAATAGGGTTGCTGACCTGGGAGATTTCAACTTACCCAATATAAACTGGGACCTTCATAGTGCAAATGGGTTTAGGTAGAGCAGAATTTGCTAAGTGAATCCAGGAAGGTTTCGTAAAACAGTATATGGACAGTCCAGCGACAGGAGGATCCATGCTGGACCTGGTGTTGGGTAATGAATCTGGACAGGCGACTGACCTTTCAGTGAGTTAAGGAGTGACCACAACTCCTTAACGTTCAGGACAACTCTAGGTGAGGTTAGGTACAGTCCTTGCAGGGGAGTTTTAAACTGGAGCAGGGCAACATAGAAACATAGAAAACCTACAGCACAATACAGGCCCTTCAGCCCACAAAGCTGTGCCGAATATGTCCTTACCTTAGAAATTACCTAGGGTTACCCACAGCCCTCTATGTTTCTAAACTCCATGTACCTGTCCAGGAGTCTCTTTAAAGACCCTATCGTACCCAACATACAGGGGTATTAGTTAGGAACTAAGAACAGTTAATTGCAAACACCTTTTCCTGGCATGTCCACGTCAGATTGTATTGACAAAGTATTTTAAATTAACACAATAGTACTATATAATACAAAATAAATACCTATTTTCTATATACGGAACAGATATAATTTACTCACGGTACTGAAACGGTCTTGTGCTGAAGAACCCGCCCCAGGGAAACGAATGTTCACACAACTTCCACCTAAAAAAGGTGTCAAACTTTCTTCAATGCCGTGTGTAGTAGTTATCTGCACCTCCTCCTGCGAGGCCATTGAACTGCGCGAGGATTTCCCGACGTCAGTATCTGTCCTTCCAAATTGATTCTGTGGATGTTCCTCTCAGATGTTTGTTGTGCGTTTCCATTCTCCTTCTTCGGTCAAGCGCTCACTCAATAATTTAACAAGATACCCTCTATTGGCCAATTCAATAAGCCCAACCTAATCAACTATTTTTTTTTAAATTGAAACTGCAAGAATGAAAAACTCGTATTTTTCATTTTCCATTAAATGGTCATTCCAGGGAACATGTGTTGCATTTCCATAAATTCTGCAAGAAAATAAAATACCAGACAGCATAACAAAACAAAGCGATGTATCAAACCAGGGCACCACACAAGGAGACAATACCCCATTAGGGGCAAGATCCTTAACCGTGCTGCTGAGCGGAGAGATCTTGGGATCCCAGTCCATATCTCCTTGAAAGTGGCTCCCCAGGTTGATGAAGTTGTTAAGAAGGTTTAGGGAGTGCTTGTTTTTATAAGTCGACTCATTGATTTCAAATGTCAAGAGGTTCTGTTGCAACTTTATAAAACTCTGGTTAGGCAGCATCTGGAATACTGTGTACAGTTCTGGTCACCCCACTTTAGGAGGGATGCTGAGGCTTTGGAGAGGGTGCAGAAGAGGTACTTTTGAAGAGGGATGCTGACTTTGAAGAGGGATGTTGACTGGTTCAGAAGGGATGTGCTATCACGGGACGCTGGACAAATTTGGGTGGTTTTCTCTGGAGCGGCGGAGGCTGAGCGGAGATCTGATAGAGGTTTACAAGTTTATGAGAGCCACAGATAGAGTGGACAGGGGGTATCTGTTTTCCAGGGTTGAAACGTCTAATACCAGAGGGCATCCATTGAAGGTGAGAGAGTGCAGGTTCATCGGGGATGTGAGGGGTAAGTTTTTTGACTCAAAGTCCTGGATGCCTGCAATGCGCTGCCAGGTATGGCCGTCAATCCCAGGGGATCATGAGTTTGGGCCTCTGGTGGACCGAGTTAAGCAGCGTCTGCAGTGATTGTGGAGTCCAACGTGGGAGTGACAGACTTTGCCACACTGTGTACAGCAGAACGCCGAGGCAGCTGTCCTTGTAGCGTAGTTGGGGTCTTCCTGTTGACCTCCTTCCAGACTCCAGCTCCCCAAAGGTCCTTTGGTATGCGCCCATCTGCCATGCACAAGACATGGCCTAGTTAGCGCACACGCCTCTGTTTGAGGAAGGTGAACATGCAGTGGTGCCTGCTTTCGTGTTGTCAGTGACCTTGCCTTCCCAGGCGATACCAAGTAGGCGTCTGAGGCAGCACATCTGGAAAGCGTTGAGTCGCTTCTCTTGTTTCGTGCACGGGGTTCAAGTTTCGCCGGTGCAGAGCAAAGTGCTCAACACACGGGCCGCGTACACCTGGACTTTGGTGTTCATGGTGAGTCTGTTGTTGGCCCAGACTCTCTTAGCCAACCTTGAGAAGTTCGTGGCTGCTTTTCCAATACCCTTGTCGATCTTGCTTTCGAGTGACTGGTTATCCGAGGTCGTGCAGCCCAGGCATGCAAATTCGTGGATGACTTCCAGCTCACTGCCAACGATGTTAATGGATGGCTTTTCGTTGATGTCTTGCCCCATCACCCATGTCTTCTTCAGGCTGAACTCTCTGCAGGCGTCCGCAAAGTGGGTCGTGAGATCCTGCAGTGAGTGAGTTGCGACAACTGCATCATCGGCAAACAGGAAGTCTCGGAGGAGCCTTATAACTATATAACAATTACAGCACAGAAACAGGCCATCTCAGCCCTTCTAGTCAGTGCCAAACGCTCACTCCCACCTCGTCCCACTGGCCTGCATTCAGCCCATAACCCTCCATTCCTTTCCTGTCCATATACCTATCCAATTTTACTTTAAATGACAATATCGAACCTGCCTCTGCCACTTCTACTGAAAGCTCATTCCACACAGCTACTACTCTCTGAGTAAAGAAGTTCCCCCTCGTGTTACCCCTAAACTTTTGCCCCCTAACTCTCAACTCAGGTCCTCTTGTTTGAATATCCCCTACTCTCAATGGAAAAAGCCTATTCACATCAACTCTATCTCCCTCATAATTTTAAATACCTCTATCAAGTCCCCCCCTCAACCTTCTACGCTCCAAAGAATAAAGACCTAACTTGTTCAACCTTTCTGTGTAACTTAGGTGCTGAAACCCAGGTAACATTCTAGTGAATCTCCTCTGTACTCTCTCTATTTTGTTGACATCTTTCCTATAATTCGGTGACCAGAACTGTACACAATACTCCAAATTTGACCTCACCAATACCCTGTACAATTTTAACATTACATCCCAATTCCTATACTCAATGCTCTGATTTATAAAGGCCAGCATACCAAAAGCTTTCTTCACCACCCTATCCACATGAGATTCCACCTTCAGGGAACTATACACCATTATTCTAGATCACTCTGCTCTACTGCATTCCTCAATGCCCTACCATTTACCCTGTATGTCCTATTTTGATTAGTCCTACCGAAATGTAGCACCTCACACTGATCAGCATTAAACTCCATTTGCCATCTTTCAGCCCACTCTTCTAACTGGCCTAAATCTACACACCACCACCTATCTTAGTATCACCTGCATACTTACTAATCTAATTTACCACCCCATCATCCAGATCATTAATGTATATGACAAACAACATTGGTCCCAGTACAGATCCCTGAGGCCCACCAGTAGCCACCGGCCTCCATCCTGACAAACAGTTATCCACCACTACTCTCTGGCATCTCCCATCCAGCCACTGTTGAATTCATTTTACTAAGTTCCCAACTATGATCTTCTTTCAGCCACAACTTAGTGATGCTGGCAATGTCATATCAGCCAATTTCTAACTCCACTGTAAGATCATTTACCTTATTTTGTATACTATGTGAATACAAATATTGCACTTTTAGTCCCATTTTCACCAACCTTTCAACTTTGTCTCCATGTTGCCTAAAATTAAATTCTTACACCTTCATAAACTTTTTCATCTTATTCTTTATTCTGCAGTTTGGCTTACTCTCCAGAATAAAGAATAAGTTTAGAAAAGTATAAGAATCTAATTTCAGGCTGCTTCCCCAATACTGATGCCAATGTCCTAATAATTCAAACCTACTTCTCCCTCACAAATCTCTGAGCCACACCTTTAGCTGTCTGGTTTTATTAACCCTATACTGATTTGCATGCGGTTGAGCAACTGCTCCAGTCTGAAAGACAATCTTCCAACATCATCCTGAATCAACCCAACCAGCTAGTTTCCCCCTGGATCCCAAGTGATCCAACTTTTCATCCCAGTTTACCATTCAGTACCCTATCAGAGACTTCGCTGAAATCCTTATGTTGTATTCCATGTCACTTCTTTGTTCATTTTCCTATCCGCCCAATTCCTTCTATAAACTCCCTTCTTCGTCAACACTACCTCTTCACCCATCCTCGTATCATTCACAGACTTGGCACAAAGCCATCAATTCTGTCATACAAATCATTACCGTGTAATGCACCCCGGTACAAGTCCACGACGTGAAATATCAGACCGTGCACAATGTACGATTAAATGATGACTCTTTATAACTCTTCTTGGTGGTGTGGTTGGTAGAAACAAATTAAACAAAGGCGCCACTCAGTAAATTTATCAGTTTTGTGCACAAAGTTAATTCATTGGAGCTCACGCCTTCCCCATCCATCCACAAACGACCTCCGAACCGTTCGAATTCCGGTATCCGCTGTCCGGGAACCTGCCAGCCATTCCCAAACTCGCCCTTCCTCTTCACTCGCCTCGCCGACAAGGCTGCGAACCCTCTCTCGGTCCCCACCATACGGGATAGCATAACAGGTCATTCTTTGGGTAGTTCCCTGTTATTTGTAATTACAACTGTTACGTACCCCGTAACCGGGTTGTCAAACCAGCAGAAATGGAATGTATGTTGGAGTCTGTAATTACTAGTAACTAATAAAGTTTATGAGCAACTAAGTAATACAGTACAAAAATAAAATGCAAATATGTAGATATTACGGGTTAGAATTATACGTACAGAAGTGTGGTAAAAGGAATCAAAAACCAAGCACTTCCAAAGTCTAGGGGTAAATGAATAGTCTTAGGAGCTGATGAAAGTTCAGCTTAGGTCGAAGTAGTTGTTGGTGTAACGTTGGAGGGAGGGAGGGAGGGAGGGAGGGAGAGGGAGAGAGAGAGAGAGAGGGAGAGGGAGAGAGAAAGAGAGAGAGTGAGAGAGTGAGTGAGAGAGAGAGAGTGAGAAAGTGAGAGTGAGAGAGAGTGAGTGAGAGAGAGTGAGAGAGAGAGAGAGTGAGAGAGAGAGAGAGAGAGAGAAAGAGTGAGAGAGAGAAAGAGAGTGAGAGAGAGAAAGAGAGTGAGAGAGAGAAAGAGAGTGAGAGAGTGAGAGAGAGAGAGTGAGTGTGTGTGTGAGAGAGAGAGAGAGAGAGAGAGAGAGAGAGAGAAAGAGAGATTTGAGCAGCTGCAGCAGGCAAACCTTCCACTGTCTTCTCGTTCCGTTGTACCAATGCTTGTCATTCGGTTATCACCCCTCCATTCTCAGCTAGACCGTTCTTCCGTGGCGGACTCGTCACTCTGGCGTGTGGACGCACATACGTACACACCGGCCCTGCCGTCACACTGTGAGCTTTGTAACCGATCTCCCGATTCGGTCCTCCAAGCCCCCCCCCCCCCCACCCACCTTCCTGTGAGTGCACAACACTCTTGCAGTGTCTCTCGGTGTCTCCGCAGACCCGTCTTTTATCTCCCCCGACGGGGTATCAGCCATCCATCAAATGATTGTGTCCATCAAACTGGCCACTCCCTGCTGTCTCAGCAGGCACCCAGCACCACTTCGCTGTGTCAGCAGGGATTCACACAAGCAGGCAAAGTCCTTGGAGCAAAAGTAAACAATCAGTGAAGACGCCAAGATACTGAGTTATGTCTCTCTCTCTCTCTCTCTCTCTCTCATGTGTTGCATGACTCTCCCTCCCCCTCTGTTCTTCATCTCCCTCTCGTTAGCAGCACCAGTTCACGGGGTGGGGGGGGGGGGGGTCAGTGTCCAAAAGCCAGCCTCATTCTACTGACATTTTAAAGTGACTGTCCACAGAAAACATGAACCCTAGGGGTACATAACACAAGCCAAACATCGCAGCCGCAGAGAACCGTTACCTCATCAGTCAATATTACAGAGAAGCCATTTTGTTAGCCTTAACGGTTAACGTTACTGAGAACCCTGCATTAACTTACAGGTTGAAGCAGTAGAAGGCAAATGTATGCGTGCATTGAATGTGAGGGGACTTGAAAATGAAAGCAAGGATGCAAAGTATAAAGCACTGGTGACATCTCACGTGGAATATCCTGAGCAGTTTTGGGCCCCTCATCTAAGAAATGATGTGCTTATCCACTGGGGAGGCTTCAGAGGAGGTCCCTGAAAATGATTCCAGGGTCAGGCTTGTCATGTGGGCAGCATTTGACGTCTTCTTGGCCTCCACTCACTGAAATTCAGAAGAAAAGTCTCGATACAGTCGATGTGGAAAGGATGTTTCCTACGGTGGGAGAGTCTCAGACCAGAGGGTACCACCTCGAAATAGAAGGGTGTCATTTCAAAATGGAGATGAAGAGGAATGTCCTCAGGCAGGGAGTGGGGAGTCTGTCTAATTCACTGCCACAGGCAGCTGCGGAGGCCGAGTCACTGGGTGTATTTAAGACAGAGGTGAGTGGATTCTTATCAGTCAGGGCATGAGGGGACATGGGGAAGTGGGTGAAGGCAAGTCAGTGGACATTGTCTACATGGACTTTGACAAGGTCCCGCATGGCAGTCTGGTCAAGACTGTTGAGACGCTCCGCATTCAGGAGGAAGTAGTAAATAGAAGACGCTTTGCCTTTGAGGGAGAAGCCAGAGAGTGATTGTGGATGGCTGCCTCTCTGACTGGAACCCTTTCACCAGTAGTGTGCCGCAGGGACTGGTGCTGGGTCCTTTCTTGTTGTTTGTTTTTCCCTTCTATATTAAGATCTGGATGACAATGCGGTTAACCGAGTCAGCGTATTTGCAGACAAGAGAAGATCTGGAGACGCTGGAGATACAAGCAACACGCACAAAATGCTGGAGGAACTCAGCAGGCCAGGCGGCAGCGTCTATGGGGAGAAACTTAGACCGAGACCCGTTAAAACGTCTACGGGAAAAAAAAAGCGTCTATGGGAAAAACGTAGACCGGTTTCGGACCGAGACCCTTTGGTAGGGATGGTCCACCGAAGGAGATGAGGAGTAGATCTTAAGCGTGGGGGGTGGGGGAGAGCAGCGAGAGACACAAGGTGATGGGTGAAACCTGGGGAGGGAAGGATAAAGTGAAGAGCCGGGAAGTCGATCGGTGGAAGAGATACAGAGCCGGAGAAGGAGGAGTCCGATAAGAGAGAAAGAAAAGGGCGAGGAGCACGAGGGGGAGGCTATGGGCAGGCAAGGAGATAAGGCGAGAGAGTGAAAAGGCCATTAGGGAATGGTGAAGGGGGTGTCATTACCAGAAGTTCGAGAAATCGGATTGGAGGACACCCAGACGGAATATAAGGCCTTGTTCCTCCAACCTGAGGGTGGCATCATCGCGACAGTAGAGGAGGACGTGGATGGACATATCGGAACGGGAACACGAAGTCGAACTGGTTCGCCACTGGGAGATCCCGCTTGTTCTCACGGACGGATATCTGTGGATGTCACCAAGGTTGGGGGCTGCAGCGGGCGGTGGGGAAGACTATCGTGGCTTGCAGAGGGACCTGGATCAGCTGGAAAAAATTTGGCTGGAAGTGGCAATGGAACTTAATGCAGACAGGTGCGAGGTCTCGCCTTTTCGGTTGGAACAGCCAGGGTAGGTCTTACACAGTGAGCAGCACAGTGAATACGGGTCTATCGCTCATTGAAAGTGGCGTCACGGGTAGATAGGGTCATAAAGAAAGCTTTGGCCATTCAGACATCAACGTATTGAATGCAGCTGGCGGGACGTACTGTTGAAGTTGTTGACATTGGTGAAGCCTAATTTGGTGCATTGCGTGCAGTTGTGGTCACCGACCTGCAGAAAAATATGTAAACAAGGTTAAACGATTACAGAAAAAAAATTACAAGGAAGTTGCTGGCTTGGCAGGAAATTGGTGGTGGTATCATCAATGGCTATCTCTTTACCCAGAAAGCCCCACGATCGGGAATCGACCCTATCCGCCATCGTCCCAGCGTTGCGCATACATCACAGGATTGACGCCAGCACGTTCCCTCATTGGCAGAAAGCTCCCCGGGGTCGGGTTACGGATTGTGGGTCTGAGAGAGAGAGGGAAAGGGACTGTGACTGTCCCGGGGTGCGGAGTGATGCAGCACAGTCAGTTTCCTTCAGTCGCGGTTCGGACGCTGGGGCCGCTGACACATGCACACACAAGCACTATAAACATACTGACAGAGACGGATCCTAACACACTCACCCAGACACAAAGACACTCACTCACACACACAGACAAAATACATGGACAGCCGACCTACACAAACAGATACAAAACACATACAACAGACAAGATCACCCACACACATACGGAGACACAAACAGGCACACCCATTCAGATCCGGACACACACTCACAGGGTTATACTCACAGACACACCTGTGCACACACAACCAGTCACAAACATACACGCAGATGCGCTTACAAACATGTCCACCCACACACATACATAGGAACACACGAATACATAGACCTAGACACAGAGGCACACACATTCACAAACAGACACATGAAAACACTCACGCACACACCAGCAGACATGGACAGACAAAACTGACACACGTATTGATACATACACACACAGACACACGGAGCTACACGGGGACGTACAAACCCCAAATACACATATACACACAAAACACACACACAGTCACACATATAATTGACACACACTAACAGTGTGTCTCCCTCCCTCTCTCTCTCACACACACACACAGACATACAAATCCTAACTACACATATAAACACAAAACACACACACACTCACACATATAATTGACACACACTAACAGTGTGTCTCCCTCCCTCTCTCTCTCACACACACCCACAGACATACAAATCCCAACTACACATATAAACACAAAACACACACACACTCACACATATAATTGACACACACTAACAGTGTGTTCCCCCCCCCCCGCTCTCTCACACACACGGAGATGTACAAATTCCAAATACACATATAAACACAAAACACACACTAAGTGTGTCTCCCCCCCCCCTCTCTCTCGCTTTCTCTCACACACACACACACACACACACACGGAGACGTACAAATTCCAAATACACATATAAACACAAAACACACACTAAGTGTGTCTCCCCCCCCCTCTCTCTCTCGCTTTCTCTCACACACACACACACACACACACACACGGAGACGTACAAATTCCAAATACACATATAAACACAAAACACACACTAAGTGTGTCTCCCCCCCTCTCTCTCTCTCGCTCTCTCTCTCTCACACACACACACACACACACACACACACGGAGACGTACAAATTCCAAATACACATATAAACACAAAACACACACTAAGTGTGTCTCCCCCCCCTCTCTCTCTCTCGCTCTCTCTCTCACACACACACACACACACACACACGGAGACGTACAAATTCCAAATACACATATAAACACAAAACACACACTAAGTGTGTCTCCCCCCCTCTCTCTCTCTCGCTCTCTCTCTCTCACACACACACACACACACACACACACGGAGACGTACAAATTCCAAATACACATATAAACACAAAACACACACTAAGTGTGTCTCCCCCCCCTCTCTCTCTCTCGCTCTCTCTCTCACACACACACACACACACACACACGGAGACGTACAAATTCCAAATACACATATAAACACAAAACACACACTAAGTGTGTCTCCCCCCCCCTCTCTCTCTCGCTCTCTCTCTCTCACACACACACGGAGACGTACAAATTCCAAATACACATATAAACACAAAACACACACTAAGTGTGTCTCCCCCCCTCTCTCTCTCTCGCTCTCTCTCTCTCTCACACACACACACACACACACACACACACACACGGAGACGTACAAATTCCAAATACACATATAAACACAAAACACACACACACGGCATTCTTATCCACCTCTCCAAATCTCCGCCATATTCTTTGAGACATCCGGGGTGACGATTAATACATTCACACCCCCCCCCCCTCCAAATGAGACTGCTGAGTCTGATGGCTACATTAGGGTAAGGGCAGGGCCCTGGACGAGCAACCAATTGTCTCTGGAAGGTCTCGAAGATCTGAGAGTGCTTCTTCATTATCACAGACAGACAATTTTCTCGAAGACTCTCTCGGTACAGTTCCCACCCCCACACCCCCAAAACAAATGAGTTCAAATGCTCATACACTGGAGGAGAAAGCTAACAGCAGGTGATTCCATACAATTTCAAGTGCTACAGTGACATAATTAATTTCAATGTTGTGTCTGACAGATGGTTCCGTTAAGGTACTTAATTCCTATATTTATCGGAAGTCTGGGAGACCGACAGACTATTTGATAAACACAGCTACACCGAGCTCCAGCTCCTGAGAGAACATACTGAGGACCTGGAGCTTCAGCTGATGACCTTTGAGCACACGGGAGAATGAGGAGGTGGTAGACGGGGGCTACAGGGATGTAGTCACCTTTAGATTGCAGCAGGCGACAGCTAAGTGGGTGACTTGTCAGGTGTACGCAAAGCCAGCGCAGAGAACACCTGTGGCCGTTCCCCCTCAATAATAAGAGTACAACTTTTGATAGTACTGAGGGGACAGCCTACTGGGAGGAGCCTTAGTGGCTGGATCGGAGGACTGCAGTGTTAATCAGAGATTCCTACAGCAGAGAAACAGAAACTAGGTTCTGTGAGTGAGATGGAGACACCTGGTTGGTACATTGCCTCCCTGTGACAGGATCCGTGATGTCTCGGATCGGGCTCCATGACATTCTCAAGGGGTGAGGGTGAGCAGACTGAAGTCTTGGTACATATTGGCACCAGTGACAGAGGTAGTCAAGGCCAAGAGATCCTTTAGAGATATTTTAGACAGCTGGGCACAAAGTTGAAAAACAGGACCTCTCGGGTACTATTCTCTGAGTTGCTGCCTTGTCCGCGTGTGCCATTGAGGGTAGGAATAGGATGACTTGAATGCTCGGCTGAGGAACTGGAGCGGTGGGGGGGGGGGGGGGTTAAGATTTATGGATCATTGGGATCTCTTCTGGGGAAGGTAGGACCTGTACAAAGGGATGGGTTACACCTGAACCGGAAGGGGTCCAATATCTCTGCCAGCAAGTAGTCTGGAGCTGTTCCGGTGGCTTTAGACTAATTTGGCGGGGGTGGGAACTGGAGTGAAAGTGTTGAGAATGAGGTAGTTGGTTTACATACAGCGGCAATCTGCAGTGAGACTCCTAGCAAGGAGAAGCTGATGATGAGGCAAAAGAGCAGCCCATTCTCCAGCCCACTCGGGGACTGGCTTGTCTGGGGTTTGCTGTTGTGCAGTTAACCAGAATTGGTTTGAGAGCTTAAGGTACAAGAAACCTTAGGGACAGCTGATCATAATATGATTGGATTCAGCCTGAAAGTCGAAGAGAAGTAAAAGTCTGATGTATCACTATTACAATGGAGTAAAGGGAATTACAGGGGCAAGAGAGAGAGTTGGCCAGGATTGATTGGAAAATAACACTGGCAGGGCTGACGGCAGAGCAGCAACGGCTGGAATTTCTGGAAGCAACTTGGAAGGTGCAAGATATATAGAGTCATAGAAAAGTGCAGCAGGGAAACAGGCCCTTCAGCCCATCTAGTCTGTGCTGATACCATTTAAACTGCTCAATCCCATCAACATGCACCATCCCAAAGAGGAACAACATTCTAAATGCAAGATGACAC
Source organism: Hypanus sabinus (assembly GCF_030144855.1). NCBI lineage: Eukaryota > Metazoa > Chordata > Chondrichthyes > Myliobatiformes > Dasyatidae > Hypanus > Hypanus sabinus. Next base: position 930,532 of record NW_026779001.1, read on the forward strand.
AACTGTGGCTAACGGGAGAGGTCAACATCAAGATAAAAGCCAAGGAGGGGGCGTGCAATAGAGCAGAAACAAGACTCATGGGAATTTATAGGATCGGGAAGCTTTCAAAATGAACAGAATGCAACTACAGTGTCATGATGGAATATGAAAGCGAGTTAGCCAAAAGGATACCAGAAGTTTCTTTAGATACATAAAAGAGAGGTGACAGTGAATATCAGACCGCTGGAGAAATAGTAATGGGGGGGGGGGGGACAAGGAAATAAGGAAGCATGAGAAGTTACCAAAACTAGAGAGAAGGTTCTTTGAAAGTTGAAAGGTCTGAACACACCAGAGTTCTGAATGTGGTGACTGAGTAATGATCTTTCAAGAATTCACTACATTCTGGAAGGCTGGAAGATGGCAAATGTCACTCCACTCTTCAGGAAAGCAGAGGGACGGATCAAAGGAAACTCTCGGCCAGCTGGTCTGAGCTAAGCGGTTGGGAAGATGTTGGAGTCGATTATTAAGGACGAGGTCTCGGGGTACCTGGAGGCACATGATAACATAGACTGCAGTTAGCATGGCCTCCTAAAGAGAAAATCTTGCCTGACATACCAGTTGGAATTCTTTGAAGAGATAACAAGCAGGTCAGACAAAGGAGGATTGGCTGATTCTCCTTTCAACATAGGTTGACGCCGTGTACTTGGATTTTCAGAAGGCGTCTCACAAGGTGCCGCACATGAGGCTGCTTAACAAGCCCATGGTATTACAATAAAGGTTCTAGTGTAAATAAAGCAGTGGCCGATTGGCAGGAGGCAAAGAGTGGGAATGAAGGGGGCCTTTTTCCGAACGGCTGCCGGTAACTAGTGGTTTTCCCACAGGAGTTTGTGTTCAGACCGAGTCTGCTTACGCCGCATCCGGATGCCGGGAACTGGTTGCTTTGTTGGAAAGTTTGCAGACGATATGAAGATAGGTGGAGGACGAAGACAGTTCTGAGGAAGCAGAGAGGCTGCAGAAGGACTTGGCCAGATTAGGAGAATGGAGAGAAGAATGGCAAGTGAAATACAGCGATGGGAAGTGTACGGCTATGCACTGTGGCAGAACAAATGAAAGGGTCAACTATTTTCTAACTGGAGAGAAAATACGAACAAAATAACTGCGATCCAAAGGGGACTTGGGAGTTCTTGAGCGGGATTCCATAAAGGTTAATTTGCGGGTGGGGCCTGTGGTAAGGAAGGCAAGTGCGGTGTTAGCATTCATTACAACAGGACGAGAATGTCAAAACAAGGATGTAATGACGTGACTTAGCAAGATGTATGCAGCTTTGAGACATACAGGCAGTATCTTAGAAAGGATGTGCTGAAACTGGAAATGGTTCAAAGGACGTTGATACCGAAAATAACTCCAGTATTAGATGGCTTGTCATACGAAGAGCAGTGGATGTCTCTGGGCTTTAATTTACTGGAATTTAGAAGAATGACGGGCGACTTAATTGAAACCTATCGAATATTGATAACCCTTGATGTTATTCCTACCACGGGAGTGTTTCAGACCAGAGAATACAGCCTCAAAATTGCGGGCATCCTTCTAGAATGGAGATGGGGAGGGACTTGTTTATGGAACGGAGATGAGGAGGGACTTGTTTATGGAACGGAGATGAGGAGGGACTTGTTTATGGAACGGAGATGAGGAGGGACTTGTTTATGGAACGGAGATGAGGAGGGACTTGTTTATGGAACGGAGATGGGGAGGGACTTGTTTATGGAACGGAGATGCGGAGGGACTTGTTTATGTAACGGAGATGGGGAGGGACTTGTTTATGTAACGGAGATGGGGAGGGACTTGTTTATGGAACGGAGATGAGGAGGGACTTGTTTATGTAACGGAGATGCGGAGGGACTTGTTTATGGAACGGAGATGAGGAGGGACTTGTTTATGTAATGGAGATGAGGAGGGACTTGTTTATGTAACAGAGATGGGGAGGGACTTGTTTATGTAACGGAGATGGGGAAGGACTTGTTTATGGAACGGAGATGGGGAGGGACTTGTTTATGGAACGGAGATGAGGAGGGACTTGTTTATGTAACGGAGATGCGGAGGGACTTGTTTATGGAACGGAGATGGGGAGGGACTTGTTTATGGAACGGAGATGAGGAGGGACTTGTTTATGTAACGGAGATGCGGAGGGACTTGTTTATGGAACGGAGATGAGGAGGGACTTGTTTATGTAACGGAGATGAGGAGGGACTTGTTTATGGAACGGAGATGAGGAGGGACTTGTTTATGGAACGGAGATGAGGAGGGACTTGTTTATGTAACGGAGATGGGGAGGGACTTGTTTATGGAACGGAGATGGGGAGGGACTTGTTTATGGAATGGAGATGCGGAGGGACTTGTTTATGTAACGGAGATGGGGAGGGACTTGTTTATGGAACGGAGATGGGGAGGGACTTGTTTACGGAACGGAGATGGGGAGGGACTTGTTTATGGAACGGAGATGAGGAGGGACTTGTTTATGGAACGGAGATGGGGAGGGACTTGTTTATGGAACGGAGATGAGGAGGGACTTGTTTATGGGACGGTGATGAGGAGGGACTTGTTTATGGAACGGAGATGGGGAGGGACTTGTTTATGGAATGGAGATGAGGAGGGACTTGTTTATGGAACGGAGATGGGGAGGGACTTGTTTATGTAACGGAGATGGGGAGGGACTTGTTTATGGAACGGAGATGGGGAGGGACTTGTTTATGGAATGGAGATGGGGAGGGACTTGTTTATGGAATGGAGATGCGGAGGGACTTGTTTATGTAACGGAGATGGGGAGGGACTTGTTTATGTAACGGAGATGGGGAGGGACTTGTTTACGGAACGGAGATGGGGAGGGACTTGTTTACGGAATGGAGATGGGGAGGGACTTGTTTATGGAACGGAGATGAGGAGGGACTTGTTTATGGAACGGAGATGGGGAGGGACTTGTTTATGGAACGGAGATGAGGAGGGACTTGTTTATGGAACGGTGATGAGGAGGGACTTGTTTATGTAACGGAGATGGGGAGGGACTTGTTTATGGAACGGAGATGAGGAGGGACTTGTTTATGGAACGGTGATGAGGAGGGACTTGTTTATGTAACGGAGATGGGGAGGGACTTGTTTATGGAACGGAGATGAGGAGGGACTTGTTTATGGAACGGAGATGGGGAGGGACTTGTTTATGGAACGGAGATGAGGAGGGACTTGTTTATGGAACGGAGATGAGGAGGGACTTGTTTATGTAACGGAGATGAGGAGGGACTTGTTTATGGAACAGAGATGGGGAGGGACTTGTTTATGGAACGGAGATGGGGAGGGACTTGTTTATGGAACGGAGATGAGGAGGGACTTGTTTATGGAACGGAGATGAGGAGGGACTTGTTTATGTAACGGAGATGAGGAGGGACTTGTTTATGGAACGGAGATGGGGAGGGACTTGTTTATGGAACGGAGATGGGGAGGGACTTGTTTATGGAACGGAGATGAGGAGGGATTTCTTCAGCCAGGGAGTGGTGAACCTCTGGGATTTGTTTCCACAGGCAACTGTGGAGGCCGTCTTTACGTATATTTAGCTTGATTGGGGAAAGGAGACTGGGGCTGAGAGGGAAAAATGGATCGGCCGTGATGAAATGGTGCAGCAGATTCGATGGGCCCAATGGTCTAAATTTTATTGTCTTACAAGGGGCCCAATGTTGCTCGCAATACTTCAGGTAAGGACTTAATAGCGTTCAACATTACATCCCTGCTTTTATATTCTAGTCCACTTGAAATGAGTGCTGACATAGCTTTCGCCTTCCTCACCAGTGACTCAAACTGCAGTGAACCTTTCGGAAAATCCTGCGCAAGGACCCAGGTCCCTCCCTGCCTCTGTTTTACTGTACTCTCTCTCTCTCTCTCTCTCTCTGCATTTAGAAAACAGTCAAACCCTTCCCACGTTTACGGACAACATGTTTCAAAGTTCAAGTTCAAACTAAATTTATTATCAAATACTACCATACGCTGTCTAACGATTCATTTTCCTGTCGGCACGGAGACAAAGCTCAGCTCCCCCACCCCCCCAATTGAAATGGGGTCAATTCCAGACACAGGGGTCTTGGACATCATGATGGAGCCCTACCTCCATCTTCTCCCCAACTTCCCACCGACTTGCCCAACCCCGACCCCTCAATCCTCTTCTTGCTTCCTCCCTCCTTCTTCCCCTCCCTCGCAGCTTCCTCACCTTCTTTTCCTCTGTTGCCCTCCATTCCCCCCTCCCCCCACCACAAGCCGTATGCGATTGTATCTGCCCATCACTGGTGCCCGCTCTCCCTCAATGCACACACACTCCTGCACACCACAACCCTCGCAGGCTCCAATGATCCAAACGTCTTACGCTCTCCCTCCCACATCGACTCCGTAGCCGCCCGGTAAGCCACATGATCTTGCCATTTCTGGCGCGTGGCACGCGTGGCAATCCTTTTAACTTCGTGCCTCACTCCCAGAACTCCCTTTGCAGAACCTCATGACGACTAAGGATGCTGAGGAGTCAGTCCGAGATGTCTCAGACCCTGGCACTGGGAAGATCATTCTCACCCACAGAACAGTTCCTCCAACTAATGAATCACCCATCGCCGCAGTCTGCCTCTCCTCCCCCTTTCCCTTCTAAGCCACACTCGGTGCCAGAGACCCAGATGCTGTGACTTTCCTCTGTTGCGAGCTCATCCTCCCAGCAGCATCCAGACTGATATATCAGTTGTTGAGGGGGATGGCCACAGGGCTGTTCGGCACTGGTTTCTTAACCCCTTTCCCCTACCTGTCTGCCCCCCAGTTTCCTGTGTCCTGCGCCCTGGGTGCCGACTAATATTTTTGGAGTACAAAAATATTATGGAGTATAAAACTTGTATCATTTGCTGTGTAACTAGTCAGTTTGCTATGCATGTACTCAATTTAGTAGAATGAAATCTTAGGAATGTAGAAGACAATGGTGTGTTAATGAGAGGTAGCTAAAGAAATGTAGATTAGAACATTGGTCAGTTCTGAGTTTATTATTTGCTATGCATGTACCCAATTTGGTAGGAGACTGAAGTCTTAAAAATGTAGAAGACAATGGTATGTTAATGAGAGGTAGCTAAGAGATGTAGATTAGAACATGATTAAGCCAATTGATAGGAACAATAGGGACATGATGTACGTGTAATATGCAACTATAGATCGATTACATATGCTAATACAACTGGACATATACTATAAAAAATGCTGTGTCCAGAGATCGGTGGGCAATCAGCGACTAGCTCAATGACTGTCTCAGCTTTGATTTGCAAATTAAAGTTTAACCCTTCTTGAAGAATCTTCTGCGTCTCCTGGTCATTTGTGAGGCACGAAAAACCACGGCACTCTCTGTATGTCCTCTCCGTCACCCCCTTAGCCTCCCGAATGATCCGGAGCTCATCGGGTTCCAGCTCCAACACCTTACCGCGCGTAACACTCAGCTACATCAGCTCGAACGCATCCATAAGACAAAGGAGAAGTCGGCTATTCGGCCCATCGAGTCTGCCCCGTCATTTCATCATGTGCGGATCCAATCGCCCCTTTAGTCCCATTCCCCCGCCTTCTCACCATCACCTTCGATGCCCTGCCTTAAACACACCCAATGACCCGGCCTCCACAGCCGCTCGTGGCAACAAATTCCACAGATTCACCACCCTCTGGCTAAAAAAATTTCTTTGCATCTCCGTTCTGAATGGGCGCCCTGCAATCCTCTAGCCATGCTCCCTCGTACCAGACTCCCCCACCACGGGAAACAACTTTGCCACATCCACTCTGTCCATGCCTTTTAACATTCGAAATGTTTCTATGAAGTTCCCCCCTCATCCTTCTAATCTATGGCATCTCGGGGAGACCTCGTCCCCCATCCATCCATCGGTCGCTGTGCAATGCCACCCGATACGGCCTCAAACATCATTCACCAGCCAGCACACAATGTACATTTTACAAATTACACTTTATAAATCTTACTTGGACTATGAGATTAATAAAGATACAATACAAAAAGGAATGAATGGAAACAAGAAAAGGCGCCCGACTTATCACAGTTCAGTTTCTTCGTGCACACACAGTTAGAGCTCGGGACCTTCCTTCTTCCCCTGCGATCTGCTCCGACCCCACAACTCACAGCTTGGGACCACCTGGAACTGATCGACCAGGCCACTCCCAGCACGTCTGTCTTCCTCTCGATCTCCCCTCCGACTCCCCAATAGCCTGCGCGACACCAGCTTACAGCCCCACAAGAAAGAATAACATAAAACCCCAAATGGTTAACAGTAATTATAACCCAAAGGAGCTGCGAGTCAGCTGCTCTCTCACCAGTTACCATAACAAAGAAGCATTTGTACTTTTAACATAACAAAGAAACCTTTTTGATTAACATAAAGAAGGAACCCCTTACACGCGATTGTTAGAAGCTGCAGCTGGATGCACTTCTCAAAGAGATCTCTCCCTGCCTTCCCACATCCACAAGAAGAACATTTCATTATCCTGCCTGGCATCTCTACTGTTCTAAATGTAAAGAAAGGAGAAGACAGCTTACTTTTGCCTTCTCTGATTGAAGCCGCTCGTCCCTGAAGCCCCAAAATCCCCACTCTGACTCTGTCCGCTCTGACGGGGGGGGGGGGGGGGGGGCGGGGGCGGGGGCCGCTCCACTCGCCCTGTCTCACTTCCCTTCGCTCCTGCTAATCAATCCCGAATGGTGATTGGCGGCTGCTGAAAACTCCCAGCAAAATGGCCCAGCGTCGTTGCCCTTAACACTCGATCGGAAAACTTGAGCTTCGCATCTCTCCAGTAGGCCTCTGGTCAAAGCTCCGTAGAGCACCACGAGATCGGGTGACTGAGTGAATATCTTCCCACGTTCAGAGCAGGAGAACGGCCTTCTCCAGTGTGATCATGGTGCGTCACGAGATCGGGTGACTGAGTGCATCTCTTCCCAAGTTCAGAGCAGGAGAACGGCCTTCTCCAGTGTGATCATGGTGCGTCACGAGATCGGGTGACTGAGTGCATCTCTTCCCAAGTTCAGAGCAGGAGAACGGCCTTCTCCAGTGTGATCATGGTGCGTCACGAGATCGGGTGACTGAGTTCATCTCTTCCCAAGTTCAGAGCAGGAGAACGGCCTTCTCCAGTGTGATCATGGTGCGTCACAAGATCGGGTGACTGAGTGCATCTCTTCCCACACTGAGAGCAGGAGAACGGCCTTCTCCAGTGTGATCATAGTGCGTCACGAGATCGGGTGACTGAGTTCATCTCTTCCCAAGTTCAGAGCAGGAGAACGGCCTTCTCCAGTGTGATCATGGTGCGTCACGAGATCGGGTGACTGAGTGCATCTCTTCCCACACTGAGAGCAAGGGCACAGCCTTCTCCAGTGTGCACCCGCCGGTGTCTTTGTAACGTGGCTGATCGAGTGAATCCCTTCCCACAGTCTGAGCAGATGAAGGGTTTCTCCCCGGTGTGCACTCGCTGATGTTTCAGTAATTCAGATGAATGAGTGAATCCTTTCCCACATTCAGAGCAGGTGAATGGCCTCTCCCTGGTGTGAACCCACCGGTGTCTTTGTAATGAGGATGAGTGAGTGAATTCCTTCCCACAGTCTGAGCAGGAGAACGGCCTCTCCCCAGAGTGAAGTCGTCGATGTACCGTCAGTTGAGATGACTGAGTGAATCGCTTCCCACAGTCTGAGCAGGTGAATGGCCTCTCCCCAGAGTGAACCCGCTGATGTGTGTATAGATGAGCTAACCGAATGAATCCCTTCCCACAGTCTGAGCAGGTGAACGGCCTCTCTCCAGTGTGAACCCGCTGATGTGCCTTCAGTTGAGATAACCAGATGAATCCCTTTCCGCAGTCTGAGCAGATGAACGGTTTCTCCCCAGAGTGGACTCGCCGATGTACCTTCAGTTGAGATATCCGAGGGAATCCCTTCCCGCAGTCTGAGCAGGTGAACGGTTTCTCTTCATTGTGAATTCGCTGATGGTCCTTCAGCTGAACAGCCTGAATGAACCCCTTCCCACATTCAGAGCAGGTGAACAGTTTCTCCCCAGTGTGAACTAACTGGTGTCTCTGTAGCTTGGATGACCGAGAGAATCCTTTCCCACAGTCTGAGCAGGTGAACAGCCTCTCCCCAGTGTGAATTCGCTGATGTGCCTTCAGTTGAGATGACCGAGTGAATCCCTTCCCACATTCAGAACAGGTGAACAGTTTCTCCCCGGTGTGAACTAGCTTGTGTTTCAGTAACCTGGATGACCGAGTGAATCCCTTCCCACATTCAGAACAGGTGAACGGCCTCTCCCCTGTGTGAACTCGCTGATGTGAGTGTAGTTGCGATGACCGAGTGAATCGCTTCCCACATTCCGAGCAGGTGAACGGCCTCTCCCCAGTGTGAACTCGCTGATGTGCCTTCAGTTGAGATGACCAGATGAATCCCTTCCCGCAGTCTGAGCAGATGAATGGTTTCTCCCCGTTGTGAATTCTCAGATGCACCTTCAGTTGAGATGATCGAGTGAATCCCTTCCCGCAGTCTGAGCAGGTGAAGGGTTTCTCTTCATTGTGAATTCGCTGATGGTCCTTCAGCAGAACAGCCTGAATGAACCCCTTCCCACATTCAGAGCAGGTGAATGGCCTCTCCCCAGTGTGAGTTTGGTAATGTTTCACAAGGGTGGACGACTGTGCGAATCCTTTCCCACATTCAGAACAGTTGAACGGTTTTTCCCCGGTGTGAACTAAGTGGTGTTTCAGTAATGAGGATGAGTCAGTGAATCCCTTCCCACATTCACGGCAGGTGAACGGCCTCTCCCCAGTGTGAACTCGCTGATGGGCGTATAGATGATATGACCGAGTGAATCCCTTCCCACAGTCCGAGCAGGTGAACGGCCTCTCCCCAGTGTGAACTCGCTGATGTGCGTTCAGTTCAGCAGACCAAATGAATCCCTTCCCACAGTCAGAGCAGATGAATGGCCTCTCTCCAGTGTGAACTAACTGGTGTCTCAGTAGGTGAGATGACCGAGTGAATCCTTTCCCACAGTCTGAGCAAATGAACGGTTTCTCACCAGAGTGAACTCGCTGATGTACTTTCAAGTAAGATGACGAAGTGAATTCCTTCCCACAGTCTGAGCAGGTAGACGGCATCTTCTCAGTGTGAACTCGCTGACGTTCGTTCAGCTGAAATGACCGAGTGAACCCCTTCCTACAATCAGGGCAGGTGAGCATCCGCTCTCCAGTGTGAACCCGCTGATATTCCTACAGTTGAAATAACCAAATAAATCTCTTCCCACAGTCTGAGCAGGTCAATGTCCTCTCACTGGTGAATTTTCGGAGATGTCTTTAGCATCGATGACAGAATTAATTGCTTCCCACCGTCAGAACAAGTGTAATATCTCACTATGGTGTGAACTTGCTGTTGTATCTTCAGGCTGGATAACTGAGTAGTTCCCCTCCCTCACACAGAGCAGGTGAACGGCCTCTCCCCACTGTGAACTCACTGGCGTGTCCGCGGTTAGGCTGTGAGTGAATCCCTTCCCTCACTGAGAGAAGGAGAATGATATCTCACTGCGATCAATCATCTAGCAATTCAGACAGTCAGATGTTTGAATCCCTTGTACAATCAATGCAGTTGAAGAACTGATCTCCAGTGAACAAATGCTGGTGTGTTCTCAGCACCCCGGTTCCTGTGGATTTCAGTGAGTTACAACAGAAAACTTCATTTCAGACACAAAGCACATTTCCAGCTGGGTTGAGATAATTCTTCATCTTCAAGGATCGACAACAGATGTGTTGGTGTTGCAAAGAAAATATTTGGTCACTCCTTAAATATCCGGACAGAGACAGTAAGACTGACATGTTGTTGGGCTTGAGATTCCCGTGCACAAGTGTTCTGCCATTTCAAATCTGTAAAAATGTTTGGAAAAGAGGTCAGTGGGTGAAGGACAATATTTCAGGTGCAATTTTAGTCTTATCATGAGCTCTGATAATGTTACGAAGTTCGTCTCAAGCTGAAGGGCCTGTAAATGTACTGTAGATTTCTATGTTTCTATATTTATGTATAAAATCCTCATCTTCTAACTGGGCTTTAGTTAGACCCCACTTGGAGTACTGTGTTCAGTTCTGGTCCCCTCAATACAGGAAGAACGTGGATACTATAGACAGAGGGCAGAGGAGATTTACAGATATAAGGCCTTAGTTAGACCTCACTTTTGCTGCTGTGTTCAGTTCTGGTCCCCTACATACAGGAAGGACGTGGATACTATAGACAGAGGGCAGAGGAGATTTACAAGGATGATGCATGGATTGGAGAGCATGCCATATGAGAATAGGTTGAGTGAACTTTGGAGCCAAGGAAGATGAGAGGTGATCTGACAGTTGTGTATGAGGTGGTGAGAGGCATTGATCGTATGTATAGCCAAAGTCTTGTTTCCCAGGGCTGAAATGGCTAACATGAGGGGGCATAGTTTTAAGGTGCTTGGAGGTAGGTGCAAAGGGGAGATGTCAGGGGTATGTTTGTCACACGAGTCATGGGTGCATGGAATGCACTGCCAGTGAAGGTGGTTGAGGCAGACACAATAGGGTGTTTTAAGAGACTGTTAGATAGGTACATGGAGCTTAGTAGGATAGAGGGCTATGTGGAAGGGAACAACATTGTTGGCCTATGTTTATATATGAACCTCATCTTCTAACAAGGCACAGATCAGGCATCCTGACTAACCATCAAATTACCTGACTGTATTCCTCTCTATATCAGAATGGGCTGTTTCAGCCTTCAATCAACTTGTGACTTGGCTCAATTTGTCTCTGTTGGTGTTATTTCAAGTTCAGGTCATGTTCAACAACACTACAAAGAGACCTTGTTACTACATGTCTGATCCTGGAGATTTTCTAATTACGCCCCCCCCCCCACCCTGCTGACTGACAGTGATGAACCCATCTATCTCAATGCCAATGAATACAAATGGGTGGGCAGTAGTTATTCTCATTGGAGTGTGGCACTTTCGTGATGTGAAAGCCACAAGTCACTTGTAATCGAGGACAATCGAGGTTATTTCCCCAGAGACTAAAACTGAAGGAAAGATTGTTTTTTGCCATACAGCGCTAATTGACATTTTCACTGACTTGGAAGGTAGACTCTTCATGCGAAATTAACTGGGAATTATACTTTTGTTCCGAGTTCCTAAACCTCGAACTATACCGCTGGAGTTCGGCAGTCTTCGCCCATTTCCTCCGACTGTACAGGGAAATTGCTGTTTGTATCACCCATGGCTGCCTCTTTACCCAGAAGCCCCTACGCACGAGAAGCCTATCTATCCGCCATCCAGGATTCCAGCGATGCGCATGCGCCGCACAAATGGCGTCGGCGCCAGCGCCGCTGAGCCGAAATCTCCCTGGGCCTGCCTGCCGATCGTGGGGCTGAGAGAGGGGGGATAGGGCTGTCCCGGGGTGCAGGAGCACTGCGGTCGGCACACACAATAGCTGTCCTTCAGTCGCTGTCCAGACGCCGGCGATTAATGTCCCACCCAGATCCCCGTTCCTACCTGCGGCCGATCCTCCCGAGCCTCCCGTCTACTGAGCGCATGCGCGTTAATGGGGGACGATTAGGCCCCCCTCCCCCCAAGACCAATGCGCGTGCGCATTTGATCCAACAGGACAGAATATCTCCGAAACGACGCGCACAAAATGCCGGAGAAGCTCGGGAGGGCAGGCAGCAAGTATGGAGAGGAGTGAGCAGTCGAGGTTTCAGACCAAGATCCTTCCTCAATACTGGAAAGGAAGGGAGGGAGTTAGAACGTGGCGGGAGTGGAGGTGATAGGTGAAACCGGGAGAGGTAAAGAGCTGGGAAGTTGATTAATGAACGAGATAAAGGGCTGGAGAATAATAATGATGATGATGATAATAATAATATTTTACTGATAATGAGTGAGAAATTCTTTCGATACAGTAGCAACATTTTAAAACACACTTAGCACTGGGCAGACTTACCTAAAAATAAAATACAGAGGAATAATAATGTATTAAATGATAAAGCGAAGACTATTGTGTGTTCCCCTGTCGCACGGGGATGAACTGCTGTATGTGCTTATTGTATTTGTTAGGAAAGATTTTCTGTAACGATCCTTCTCCCCCCAACGTAAATCGGCAAAGAAGACCGCACTCGCTTCAACTGACTGGTAAAAGATCTGCGACACACTGCTGCACACATAGAAGGATTTCGGCTTCCTTCGAAAATGAGTCTGCTGATCACCTTCGTGTAAACAGCCTTGGTGTTGGTTTTCCAGTCAAGTCTCTGGCCGAGTTGAACACCGAAGTATTTATTCCCCTCCACCACCGCAGCTTCTGCCAGAATGTATACAGGACGTGTTTCACAGTCCTCTTCCTTTTAAAATCAATCACCCTTTCCCCGGTTTTGGCCACATTCAGGAGCAGGTGACTCCTCCCTCACTATTCCACAAACCTGCCCACCAGTCCTCTGTACCCCGACACCTGCCCATCTCTGATGCACCCAACTACCGCAGAGTCATCATAGAACTTCTGCAAGTGGCCAGACTCAGGGTTGTACTGAAAGTCTGAGGTGAACAGAAACGGGGGACAGCACAGTCCCTTGTGGGGCTCCAGTACCACTCACCTCCAGCTCAGGGAGAGAACCACTCAGCAGCATGCCGGGTAGTCGGTAATTCAGGAGATACTGGAATGTTCGACGCCCATCTTTGCTGATTCTCCCTCAGAAGAAGTGGCTGAATTGTATTGAAGGCACCGGAGAAATCAGAAAATGCCAGGTATGAGTGAGCGCGCTTCAACAGCCACTCCCGCAAGAAGCTGCTTGGCAAACTGTAGAGGGTCCAAGGCAAGTGAGCACCAGCCTCTCCAGCACCTTCATGAACATAGAACATAGAACAGTACAGCACATTACAGGCCCTTCGGCCCACAATGTTGTGCAGACCCTCAAACCCTGCCTCACATATAACCCACCACCTTAAATTCCTCCATATACCTGTCTAGTAGTGTCTTAACTTCACTAGTGTGTCCGCCTCCACCACTGACTCAGGTAGTGCATTCCACGCACCGACCACTCTCTGAGTGAAAAATTTTCCTCTAATATCCCCCTTGAACTTCCCTCCCCTTACCTTAAACCCATGTCCTCTTGTACTGAGCAGTGGTGCCCTGGGGAAGAGGCGCTGGCTATCCACTCTGTCTATTCCTCTTAATACCTTGTATACCTCTATCATTTCTCCTCTCATCCTCCTTCTCTCCAAAGAGAAAAGCCCTAGCTCCCTTAATCTCTGATCATAATCCATACTCTCTAAACCAGGTAGCATCCTGGTAAATCTCCTCTGTACCCTTTCCAATGCTTCCACATCCATCCAGTAGTGAGCTGACCAGAACTGGACACAGCACTCCAAGTGTGGCCGAACGAGACTTTTATAAAGCTGCATCATTACATCGTGTCTCTTAAACTCTATCCCTCTGCTCCTCCACACTACCAAGTATCCTGCCATTTACTTTGTACTCTACCTTGGAGTTTGTCCTTCCAAAGTGTACCACCTCACACTTCTCCGGGTTGAACTCCATCCGCCACTGCTCAGCCCACTTCTGCATCCTATCAATGTCTCTCTGCAATCTTCGACAATCCTCTACACTATCTACAACACCACCAACCTTTGTGACGTCTGCAAACTTGCCAACCCACCCTTCTGCCCCCCACATCCATGTCGTTAATAAAAATCACGAAAAGTAGAGGTCCCAGAACAGATCCTTGTGGGACACCACTAGTCACAATCCTCCAATCTGAATGTATTCCCTCCATCACAACCCTTTGCCTTCTGCAGGGAATCCAATTCTCTATCCACCTAGCCAAACTTCCCTGGATCCTATGCCTTCTGACTTTCTGAATAAGCCTACCGTGTGGAACCTTGTCAAATGCCTTACCAAAATCCATGTAGATCACATCCCACTGCACTACCCTCATCTATATGCCTGGTCACCTCCTCAAAGAACTCTATCAGGCTTGTTAGGCACGATCTGCCCTTCTCAAAGCCATGCTGACTGTCCTTGATCAGACCATGATTCTCTAAATGCCCATAGATCCTATCTCTAAGAATCTTTTCCAACAGCTTTCCCACCACAGGCAAGGCTCACTGGTCTATAATTACCCGGCCTATCCCTACTACCTTTTTTGATCAAGGGGACAACATTCGCCTCCCTCCAATCCTCTGGTACCATTCCTGTGGACAACGAGGACATAAAGATCCTAGCCAGAGGCTCAGCAATCTCTTCCCTCACCTCATGGAGCAGCCTGGGGAATATTCCGTCAGGCCCCGGGGACTTACCCGCCCTAATGTATTTTAACAACTCCAACACCTCCTCTCCCTTAATATCAACATGCTCCAGAACACCAACCTCACTCATATTGTCCTCACCATCATCAAGTTCCCTCTCAGTGGTGAATACCGAAGAGAAGTATTCATTGAGGACCTCGCTCACTTCCACAGCCTCCAGGCACATCTTCCCACTTTTATCTCTGATCAGTCCTACCTTCACTCCTGTCATCCTTTTGCTCTTCACATAATTGAAGAGTTCCTTGGGGTTTTCCTTTACCCTACTCATCATCCCATGAGATGTTATGGCAATTGGTCTGTTGTCATTAAATCCAGATTGAGTCGCCTTCTTGGGTAGGGGAACCAAGCAGGAACCGGTATCTTTTCCTGACTCAGATTGGAACGGTGCTACAAAATACCAAACAAATGGCTCCTGCAGGAGTTCAGTACCCTGGGGCTAATACTGTCTGGGCCAGCAGCCTTGCCTTGATGTACGTTGGGGGGCAGGGTTCGGAACACGAGAACACCGATGGAGAAGGGAGAAGGACTCGGGGGTAGGGAGGGTGTGTGGTCTTCGCAAGTGGGGGAGAGGACAGCAGTAGGTCCCATACTGAACCTGTTGAAAAAACAAATTCAATTCATTGGCCCTTTTGATGAGTCTTAAAACGGATCCTCTGAGCAGTAGATCAGATTTACTGTTGGAAACTCATCAAACATTGTCTCATATTCAAGGCATTTGCTTGCATTTCTTCTTCTTGGTCCCCGCACATAAGGGTGTTGAGCGTCATGGGCGGATTGATTGTTCAGCTAAAAAAGCTGTTAAAAGTTCAACAATGGTTGTATACCTTCCATTTGGCAAATCAGAAGCTGATGTAGGGATAAGAATCAGTGGGTTATGGTACAACTTGTGGGGTAATGGGCATAAGGGGGGACAACTACACAGAATACATAAAACCGTTGGGTTTAAGGGAGCAGGCGGTCAAAACAAGAAGAGATGGAATTATAGTCAGACGATTTAGAATCGGGTACACTATGCTAAATTGTTCCTTATATCTTGTTGGTGAACATCATTCTGGGTTGTGTAGGTTTGTGAAACAGTTGAACACATACTATTACTGTGTGAAGCAAATCAGATTGAAAGAACCAAATGCAGGTTTCCTGACAATATTCGGGGGTTGATAGTTTTAATTTTAATCTTTTTAAGTTTTGGGAGTGAGGTTAGTTCAATTCACAGTATCATCTTTCATTACTTACAATCTAAGAGGCATGTTGGGATAACATGAAAGAAGTAATAAGGCTTTTATTTCCCATTTCTGACCACACATCCAGTCCAATTATTGGCAGCAATGCATCTTTAAGTTGATCTGCCAACTGCCATTAAAAGTCAGAAGAAGACCAGGAAGAAGAACAAACAATTTGACAGGAGACAACAGAAGACCAGGGAAGTTGGACCGGCACCAGAAGGAAGTGATGAGAATATAAGGAAGTAAGGTTAGAAAGGGACAGAGAAATGGGGAAGGGTCAAGGAGAGAAAGGGTTGAGATGCCCTGACCCGAACTTCAAGCGATTGGTGTTCATGCCATCAGTTTGGAGGCTGTCCCCCATGGAACATGAGTGTGAGTGCAGAGGTGGCCATGGGCTGACATGTCGCAATGTGAATGGGAAATTGTGCTGAGATGGGTGGCCATCAGAAGTGACAGCAGAGCTCAGCTCAAACAAAGAAGACAAGCGAAACAAAGAGCAGGACGTTGGCGGTGCAGGGGAACTTATTGGGTCTGGTGTCCAGAAGGAAACAAAGAGCACTGTGGCTTTCCTGGTGGCAGGTGGAGGTGTATATAGACTGGGAATCTGCAGTGAGAATATAATCGGGTGGAGCGAAGTTGAAATCATTGAAGAGATTTTGTGTGTGTTGGAAGGAAGTCAAACACACTGATTCAGCAGGCAAACAGAATGCACCCTGTCCTTCAACTTGTGTCTGAAGGAGTGAGTGTAGAGGCTTGTGGGGTTTTTTTTTTGGACAAAGCTATCACCAGCTCTTGTGCGGTGCTAGTCTTCCCTTGCTGCAAGTAAAAATAAACACACTCATGATTGATACACTCTGAGTTAATTGTTGGCAATAAGATGAAGAGTAAAAGTGCTTGACACCACCTCCTACCCGGACACCCAATCTTTACCTGCAGCCTCACCGTACTACCCGTGGCTTCGCCGTATCACCACTACACCACAAGTCAGGAGAACTGAAATACCCATTCCGTCCACTGAATCTTCTTCACTACTCAGACACAGCTATTGGATTTTCCCTTCAAACTCCAGACTGCTGCTTTCTGCACGTCACCTTTGACACCTTTATTAATCAACAACCCACCATTTATGACTTAAGCCCGTTACGCCGCTGGTGTTTAGGGCAGCAATGAAGATGTTCACCAGGATGTCTGGATTAGAGGCATGAGCTGTTGTGGAAGGAGAGTTCGAACAAACTTGGGCTTGTTTTCTCTGGAGTGGAGGAGGCTCAGTGTAACCGGAAAGAGCTTGATCAGATTACAAGAGGGATAGAGAGAGTAGACAGCTGCCATTTTTAACCTTCTGTATCAAAATATCCAATACCAGAGAGCATGCATTTAGAGAGATGAAGATCTGTGGAATTCATTGCCACGGCTCAGAGGCCAAGTCATCAGGTTTATTTAAAACAGAGGCCGATCAGTGCTTGATCAGTAAAGGTGCTTGATTAGAAGGCAGGGAATGGGGTTGAGAAGGAAAATAAAAGACACTGGGACAGGTACAGAAAGAGGAAACATGAGAGTGAGACGTGTCAAGCACAGACAGATGGGACAGACTCCGATAGGGGTTCTTGTCTGGCACGGAGCAGTGGGGCCGAACAACGGTTCATTTTCCACTCTTGGACCTTCACTGAGACCATTTCTCATCAGCATGTTTCACAAACAATACTTTCAACGTAAGTTCAAATCAAGTTCAATGTAAATTTTTTTTTATCAAAGTGTGTTAACCAGACGTTATCGAACAATTTACAAACATGTTGTCAACGTAACTCAATGCCCATCCCCAGCCTAGGGTAGATAATGGGACCAATGCCAGAGAGGGAGGGGTGGTTGAATCTGGGACTTCTGAGCCCTCCTCATTCATCCTCCTCATTCCCCTTCCCTCACACTCCATTGCATGTGTTTGTGCGAGAGACCTGCCTGCCCACTTCACCCTCCTTCAACAATAAGCCCTCTTCCCCAATGCTCCCGTGCACACAGCAATCCTTGCGGACTCAAATTATCCACAAATGTAATGCCCTCCCTGCTGCACCAACTCCTTAGCAACGTGTTAAACAGTTTATTCTTCCTATTCCTGGCCCATGGCAGAGATGACAGTCCTGAGGTCACAGCCCTGGATGAGCTGCCATTTAACTTCGCAGCACACTCCCTGAACTGCCTTTGCAGAACCTCGTTACTCGACCAGACCATGTCATTGGTACCCACATGGACCACGACCTTCACTGTTCACCCTCCTGAGGAACGCTGAGCGATCGACTGGAGATGTCACAGACCCGAGCATGCAGGAGGCAACATATCATCCTGGATTCTCATTCTCACCCATAGAACATCCATTCAGTTTCTATAGCAATCGAACCACCTCTGACCACAGCTCACCTTGTCTCCTCCCTTCCCTTCTCAATCTCAGAGCCATGCTAAGTGCCAGAGACCCTGATGCTGTGACTTTCCTTTGCCAGGTCATCCCACCATCCCCAACTGTACCTAAAGTGATATCTGTGTTGTTCAGGGGGATGGACACAGGGGTAAACTACACTCTCTGTTTCCCCCTTCCCCTTCCTGACTGTTACCCAGTTTCCTGTGCCGTGTGCCTTAGGTGCAACTACCTCTCAAATGTCCTACCTATCACCCCTTCAGTCTCCCGAATGAACTAGAGTTCACCCAGTACCAGCTGCAACTCCTTAACGTGGATTGTTTTCGGAGCCGAAGCTGGATGCCCTTCTCACAGGTGTGGTTATCAGGGACGCAGGAGGGTCCCCTGCCTTCCACATCCCGCAAGAGGAGCTTTCCACTAAATTGCCTGGCATCTCCACTGTTCAGAGCAAATGTTAAGATAAAAATTTACTTCCATGATGATTTTGCCTTCTCTGACTGAATGCTCCCTTCACTGAAACCTCAAAGAGCTAGAGCCTTGAAGTCTCCGCTCCGACTCTGTCCACTCCAACAGTGACCGCTCCATTTGTTCCTGCCTGACTTTAATATCTTCTTGACAGTCAATCCTGAATGCTGACTGGCCACTGCTGAAAGCTCAAAAATAACCTGCCCTGAACCACCGCCCTTAATACTCGATTGGCAAACCTGAGTGGATTACGTCCTCTCTAGACTCAGATCTTTCTGATTAGCGATGGGTCAAAGCTCGGTAGGGCGACACAAGGATAAATGACTGATTGAAACCCATCCCTCAGTCTGAGCAGGTGAGCACCTTCCCCACTGTGAACCCACCACCATCTCTGCAGTGTGGATCAGTGTGTGAATGACTTCCCACAGTCTGAGCAGGTGACCACCCTCCCCACAGTGTGAACCCACCACTGTCTCTGCAGTGTGGATCAGTGTGTGAATGCCTTCCCACAGTCTGAGCAGGTGATCACCCTCCCCACAGTGTGAACCCACCACTGTCTCTGCAGTGTGGATCAGTGTGTGAATGCCTTCCCACAGTCTGAGCAGGTGACCACCCTCCCCACGGTGTGAACCCACCACTGTCTCTGCAGTGTGGATCAGTGTGTGAATGCCTTCCCACAGTCTGAGCAGGTGACCACCCTCACCACAGTGTGAACCCACCACTGTCTCTGCAGTGTGGACCAGTGTGTGAATGCCTTCCCACAGTCTGAGCAGGTGAATACCCTCACCACAGTGTGAACCCACCACTGTCTCTGCAGTGTGGATCAGTGTGTGAATGCCTTCCCACAGTCTGAGCAGGTCGACGTCCTTTCTCTGCTGAAAACAGTCTGGTGTGTCGGTAGGTGAGATGACTGAGTGAATTCCTTTCCACAGTCTGATCAGTTGAACAGTTTCTCACCCATTGTGAACTCGCTGATGTGCCTTCAGATGAGATGACTGAGCGAATCCTTTCCCACATTCAGCGCACGTGAATGGTTTCTCCCCAGTGTGAAATCGTTGATGTACTTTAAAGTCAGATGACCGAGTGAATCCCTTCCCACATTCAGAGCAGCTGAATGGTTTCTCCCCAGTGTGAATTCTTTGATGTACTTTGAAGTCTGATGACCGAGTGAATCCCTTCCCACATGCAGAGCAGCTGAACGGCCTCTCCCCAGTGTGAATTCGCTGATGTGCCTTCAGATTAGATGACTGAAAGAATCCTTTCCCACATTCAGAGCAGGTGAATGGCTTCTCCCCAGTGTGAATTTGGTAGTGTCTCACAAGGGTGTCTGACTTTGTGAATCGCTTCCCACATTTCAAGCAGCTAAACGGTTTCTCCCCAGTGTGGACTCGCTGATGTGTAATCAGTCCAGATAGCCAAGCAAATTCCTTCCCACATTCGGAGCAGGTGAACGGCCTCTCCCCAGTGTGAACTCGCTGATGTACCTTCAGATTAGATGACTGAGTGAATCCTTTCCCACACTCAGAGCAGGTGAATGGCTTCTCCCCAGTGTGAATTCGGTAGTGCTTCATAAGGGAGTCTAAATCAGGGAAGTCCTTCCCACATTCAGAGCACATGAATGGCCTCTCCCGAGTGTGCATTCGCTGATGTACCTTCAGTTGAGACAACTGAGTGAATCTTTTCCCACATTCAGAGCACGTGAAGGGCTTCTCCCCAGTGTGAACTCGCTGATGTACCTTCAGATTGGATGACTCAGTGAATCCCTTCCCACATTCAGAGCACACGAATGGCTTCTCCCCAGTGTGAGTTCGACTGTGCTTCACAAGGTAGTGTGAATCAGTGAATCCCTTCCCACATTCAGAGCAAGTGAATGGCTTCTCCCCAGTGTGAATTCGGCAGTGCTTCACAAGGTGGGATGAATCAGCGAATCCCTTCCCACATTCAGAGCAAGTGAATGGCTTCTCCCCAGTGTGAATTCGGCTGTGCCTCACAAGGGAGTATGAATCAGTGAATCCCTTCCCACATTCAGAGCACATGATTGGCTTCTCCCCAGTGTGAGTTCGGCTGTGCTTCACAAGGGAGTGTGAATCAGTGAATCCCTTCCCGCATTCAGAGCACATGATTGGCTTCTCCCCAGTGTGAGTTCGGCTGTGCTTCACAAGAGAGTATGAATCAGTGAATCCCTTCCCGCATTCAGAGCAAATAAATGGCTTCTCCCCAGTGTGAATCTGGCTGTGCTTCACAAGGGAGTATGAATCAGTGAATCCCTTCCCACATTCAGAGCAAGTGAATGGCCTCTCCCCAGTGTGGACTCGCTGGTGTCTCTTTAGTGTGGATGAGCGAGTGAATCCCTTTCCACAGTCTGAGCAGGTGTACGGCGTCACTTCGGTGTGAACTCGCTGGTGTTCATTCAGTTGAGATGACCGAGTGAACCCCTTCCCACATTCAGAGCAGCTAAACGGTTTCTCCCCAGTGTGAATTCGCTGGTGTCTCTGTAGGTTGGATGACAGAGTGAATGCTTTCCCACATTCAGAGCAGCTGAATGGTTTCTCCCCAGTGTGAATTTGCTGATGTGCCTTCAGATGAGATGACTGAATGAATCCTTTCCCACATTCAGAGCACGTGAATGGCTTCTCCCCAGTGTGAATTTGGTAGTGTCTCACAAGGGTGCCTGACTTTGTGAACCCCTTCCCACATTCAGAGCAGCTGAACGGTTTCTCCCCGGCGTGAACTCGCTGATGTACCTTCAGATTAGATGACTGACTGAATCCTTTCCCACACTCAGAGCACGTGAATGGCTTCTCCCCGGTGTGAATTCGACCGTGCTTCATAAGGGAGTCTGAATCGGCGAATCCCTTCCCACATTCAGAGCAGCTGAATGGTCTCACCCGAGTGTGTATTCGCTGATGTACCTTCAGTTGAGATAACTGAGTGAATCTTTTCCCACATTCAGAGCACGTGAACGGCCTCTCCCCAGTGTGAACTCGCTGATGTACCTTCAGGTTAGATGACTCAGTGAATCCCTTCCCACATTCAGAGCACACGAACGGCTTCTCCCCAGTGTGAATTCGGCAGTGCTTCACAAGGTAGTGTGAATCAGTGAATCCCTTCCCACATTCAGAGCAAGTAAATGGCTTCTCCCCGGTGTGGACTCGCTGGTGTCTATGTAGTTTGGACGAGTGAGTGAATACCTTCCCACAGTCTGAGCAGGTGAACGGCATCTTCTCAGTGTGAACTCACCGGTGTTCATTCAGTTGAGATGACTGAGTGAATCCTTTCCCACACAGAGCAGGTGATTGGCCTCTCCCCGGTGTGAACTCACTGGTGTCACTGTGGCGTGGTTGAGTGTGTGAATGCCTTCCCACCATGTAAACAGGTTACCGTCCTCTCACTGGTGAATTTTTGGATGTATGTTCAGCACCGACGACAGAATGAATTGCTTCCCGCTGTCAGAACAGGTGGAGCATCTCACTGTGGTGTGAACTTGCTGATGTATCTTCAGGCTGGATGACTGAGTAGTTCCCCTCCCTCACACAGAGCAGGTGAATGGCCTCTCCTCACTGTGAACTCACTGGCGTGTCTGCGGGTAGGCTGTGAGTGAATCCCCTCCCACACACAGAGCAGGTGAATGGCCTCTCCCCTCTGTGAACTCACTGGCGTGTCTGTGGGTAGGCTGTGAGTGAATCCTTTCCTACACTGAGAGAAGGAGAATGATATCTCACTGCGATCAATCATCTGGCAATTTAGACAGTCAGATGTTTGAATCCCTTGTACAATCAATGAGTTGAAGAATTGATCTTCAGTGAACAAATGCTGGTGTGTTCTCAGCACCCCGGTTCCTGTGGATAACACGGAGTTACAAAAGAAAACTTCATTTCAGACAGAAAACACATTTCCAGCTGGGATGAGATACTTCTTCATTTCCAAGGATCGACAACAGATGTGTTGGTCTTGCAAAAAAAGTATTTGGTCACTCCTTATATATCTGGTCAGAGAGAGCAAAACTGACATGTTGAGATTCCTTTGCACAACTGTTCTGCCATTTCAGACCTGTAAGAATAATTGAAAGGACATCAGTGGGTGAAGAACAATTATTCAGGTGAGATTTTAGTCTGTGGTGAGAACATAAGAAATTGGAGCACCAGAACATCATCTGGCCCATCTCCACCAACCTGCCTTTACTCCATTGCCCTTAATTTCCCTACTATGGAAAAATCTATCCAACTTTGTCTCAAATACATTTACTGAGGAAGCCTCCAGTGCTTCATTGGGCAGAGAAATCCACAGATTCACCACCCTCAGGGAAAAGCAGTTCCTCCTCATCTCCATCCCAAATGCCCTGAATCTTGAGGCTATGTCCCCTAGTTCTAGTCTCACCTACCAGTGGAAACAACTTTCCTGCCTCTATCTTATCTATCCCTTTCATAAATTTACATGTTTCTATAAGATCTTCACTCAATTTGAGCTCTGGCATTACTGAGTTCAACTGAAGTTGAGATATACCGCAGGTGACTGTGGGAAGCGAGGGAGGAGATTGCTGAGCATCTGGCTGTGATCTTTGTATCATCAATAGGGATGGGAGAAGTACCCGAGGATTGTTTAACAAAGGGAGAAAAGGTAACCCAGGAAATTATAGACCAGTGAGTCTTGCATCGGTGGTGGGCAATTTGTTGGAGAAGATCCTAAGCGGGAGGAGTAATGAGCATCAGATTAGGGGTAGTCAGCGTGGCTTTGTCAAGGGCAGGTCATGCCTTACCAACCTGACTCAACTCTTTGGGGATGTAACATTGATGAAGGTAGAACATTGGATGTAGGGTACGTGGTTTTCAGTAAGACTTTTGATAAGGTTCCCCATATGAGGCTTATTGAGAAAGTAACGAGGAAGGATCCAAGGAGACCTGCTTTGTGGATCCAGAACTGGCTTGGCCACAGAAGGCAAAGGGTGGTTGTTGATGGTCTGTATTCTGCATGGAGGATGGTGAACAGTAATATTCTGCAGTGATCTGTTCTGGGACCGCTCCTCTTTGTGAATTTAAAAAATGACCTTGATGAGGAGTAGAAGGGTGTGTTTGTACGTTTGTCGATGACACAAATGTAGTGGGTGTTGTGGATAGTCTGAATGGTTGTCACAGTAGAGCGTTACATCGATAGGATGTAGAACTGGACTGAGAATTGGCAGATTGAGTTCAACCTGGTGGTTCATTTTGGTAGGTCTAATTTGAAGACAGAATACAATACTAATGATAGGACTCTTGTCAGTTTGGAAGGATCAGTGAGATCTTGCAGTCCGTGTCAATAGTACATGCAAAGCTGCTGTGCAGGTTGACAATGTTTTTAAGAAAGCCTTCATCAACCATGGGACTGAATTCAAAAGCTGTGAGGTACTGTTACAGATATATAAGGCCTTCACTGGACACCACTTTTAGTACTGTGTTCAATTCTGATCACCTCACTATAGGAAGTATGTGGATACTCTGGAAAGGGTGCAAAGGAGAGTTGTATAAGATGATGAAAGGCATTGATCAAGCGTACAGCCAGAGGTTTTTTCTCAGGGCTCAGCTAGCTAACATGCAGGGGCAGAGTTTTAAGATGCATGTAAGTAGGTACAAGGGGGATACCAGAGGTAAGTTTTTCAAAGGTAGAGGCGGATACAATCAGGGTCTTTTCAGACACTGTTCGGTAGGGACGTGGAATGCACTGCCAGCGACGGTGGTAAAGGTGGATACAATCAGGGACTTTTCAGACACTGTTCGGTAGGTACGTGGAATGCACTGCCAGCGACGGTGGTAAAGGTGGATACAATCAGGGTCTTTTCAGACACTGTTCGGTAGGTACATGGAATGCACTGCCAGCGACGGTGGTAAAGGTGGATACAATCAGGGTCTTTTCAGACACTGTTCGGTAGGTACGTGGAATGCACTGCCAGCGACGGTGGTAAAGGTGGGTACAATCAGGGTCTTTTCAGACACTGTTCGGTAGGTACGTGGAATGCACTGCCAGCGACGGTGGTAAAGGCGGGTACAATCAGGGTCTTTTCAGACACTGTTAGGTGCCTACATGGATCTTAGAATAATAGAGGTCTATGTGGTAGTGAAACTCTGGACAGTTTTGAGAGTAGGTTTTATGGTCAGCATGATATTGTGGGCCGAAGGACCTGTAATGTATTGCAGACTTCTGTTTCTATGTTTAGATATGAACCCCTCATCTTCTAACAAGGCACAAATCAGCCATCCTGACTGACCATTAAATTCTCTGACTGTATTCCCTCTGTATGAGAATAGGCTATTTCTGCCTTCAATCAACCTGTGTCTTGGCTCAATCTGTCCTGATTTTTGGTATCATTTCAAGCACTGGTCATGCTCCACAACACAACAAAGTGAACTTGTTACTACATGTCGGATCCTGGACATTTTCTAATTACTGGGATCCCCTCCCACCCCCAGCTGATTGACAGTGATGAACCCATCGATGGCAATGGCTATGAAGGGGTGGGCAGTAGTTATTCTCATTGGTGTGTGGCACCTTTGTGATGTGCAAGCTACAAGTCACTTGTCAACGAGAACAAGGTGTTTCATATCGTTATTTACACAGAGAACTAAAGCTGACGGGAGGATTTCTTTAGCCATACAGCACTGATTTACATTTCCACTGACTGGACACTATATTTTTGTCCCGAGGTACTGGTCCTCGGATTGACATGGCTGGAGGTCGCAGTATTTGGGCATATTCTAAGGGGACGATGCTGGTAGTGTCACCCATGGCTGCCTCCTTACCCAGCAGACACCAAGAACAAGAAACCTGTCCATCCGCGATCGAAGGACCCAGCAATGCGCATGCGCGGCAAAAATGGCGGCGCCGCCAGCTCTCAATCAGCCGTAAACTCCCCGTCACTCGGATAAATCGTGGGGCTGAGAGAGACGGAAAGGACTGGGACTGCCCTGAGGTGCAGGACTAGTGGGGACGGAGCTCATAGTAATGTTCCTTCAATCGCGGTGCAGACGCCGGTGATTAAGCTCCCGCCTGAGGCCCCGTTCCTACCTGCGTCCGATCCCTGCGAGCCGCTCATCTACTGAGCGCATGCGCAATGTTCGCGATTGGCTGTGACGCCCACGCATGCGCATTTGTTTAAACAGTATTTTAAAAAAAATTCTGCAGATGTGGAAATTCAAAACAACACCCACAAAATGCTGGAGGAACTCGGGGGGCAAAAAGCATCTACGGAGAGGAGAGAACAGTCGGCGTTTCAGACCGAGACCCTTCTTCAGGACTGGAAAGGAAGGGAGGGAGAAAGAATGTGGGGTGGAGGGGAGGTGATAGGTCAGATTGGTCAGGCGTGAAGTAAAGAGCTGGGAAAATTGATGAAAGAGATAAAGGACTGCAGAATAAGAATGATGATGTTGATAATAATAAATAAATACATTATTGATCCCGAGTGGGGAATTCTTTAGTTACAGCAGGGACATTTAGAAACACAATTAGCAGTGTGCAGACTTTACTAAAAATAAACCGGGAATAATAATACACACAATAATACTGCACCAATGCGGAATAATAATGTATGAAATAAAAATGCAGAGACTGTTGATCTCTGAAGTGTGTTCTCCTGTTGCAGAAAGATGAACTGTTGAATATGCGTATTGCCGTTGATCCCAAAGATTTTCTGTAAAGGCGTCAAATGTTATGGGGAGAAGGCAGGAGAATGAGGTTGAGAAGGAAAATAAAAGACACTGACACTGTCAAGCACAGACAGATGGGACAGACTCAGACAGGGGTTCTTGTTTGGCACAGAGCTGTGGGGCTGAATACCGGTTCGTTTTCCACTCTCGGACCTTCACTGAGACCATTTCTCATCAGTACGTGTTTTACTTGGAAGTTTCTGGCCTTAACTAATTTTTAATTTGTCTCAGAACAATTCTCAACAAAATCTTTATTAGGTGAATCGTAAGACAGATTGTTCTATAATTTTTGCCGTCAATAATTCCAGGAATTCTTGGCAGAGCTATAAGTATTGACTTCAAGCAATCATCAAGCAATACAGCAGACTCATATATGCCATTAAACAGTTCAAAAAGAATATCTATGCCCAGATCTTCTGGGGCTTGTAAACTGAGGTTTCCTCAAGTCCAGTGGCTTTACCACATTTCATGCTTTTCATTGCTTTAGTTTTTTCTTCATTGGTAATAGGTGGGCCAGAATTAGGGTGTTTAATATCTGGGGGTTCCCCTCTATTATCCTCAGACAACTGCTCTATAAACTGAATCCTCCTCTCACATACTTCATCTGGATCTGTCTGCTGATCTTATGCATTCTGTAGAGGAGGTTTTCTAAATTCCATAATTTCCTTAATTTTCTTGTCCATTTCTTTGCCATTGTTAATATGGCCTTCTGCTTCATTGCATTTTTGATTTAGCTTTTCTTCCTTTGCAATATTGCACACTTGTCTGTTTACCTCGCTGAATTGCACTTCATTATTCTTCACTAACCTTCTTTGTTTCATCAGATGTAGAATTTCTTGGGTTATCCACCCCTTATTGGTGTGTTGTGTTTCTTGTATTTGGATTATCTCCCCTGCTGATTGTTGAATAGCATATTTAAATCTGTCCCAAATAGGTGTTGTTACGTTTTCATTTATGTGTTCTTCTACAGCTGTCTTGAACTGTTGCTGAAGTATGCCATCTTTTTTAAGTTCTTCCAACATCGACTTCTCTTTTTTCCACGTTTCAGTTTCTTTAATTTTGTTTTGATGGTAGCTATTACTGGATTTAGAATTTGTGACATTATTTCTAAAGGGTTCATTGATGGTAATGAAATCTATTTGATTCCTTGTTCTATCTCCAGGGCTAATCCAAGGACATAATTTACGTGGATGGTTTTTATACCAAGTATTGGTGATCACTTGGTTGTATCTGACACACTAGTCAGTAAACCTTTCTCTGTTTTCAATTTTCTCCCCTAGTCCAAAGGGTCCTATAATATTATCAACCGTTTTCTGTCCAACTTTGGCGTTAAAATCTCCCATGACTAGTTTTATATCCTGAGATTTACATTGCCCTGTCGAGATCTTCATAAAACTTGTTGTTATCCTGTTCGTCCCCATCATTTGTTGGTGCATAGGTTTGGATTATGCTGATGTTAAAAGGGTTAACCCTTAATTTAACTGCTTAATTTAAGCAGCTGATCAGAAATCGCCCAATATGGCTTAAGACATTTTGATACTTTGTATTAGTTCAAATTCTCGCTAAACTAAATACTGACGGAAGGGAACAACAACTACTTCAGAATTCATATTGGAACCAAACGGCGGTGGTAAAAACTAATGATAATATAAGGAGTTGGACTAAAATTCAAAGAGGATTTAGACAGAGATGCGTTGCCTCATTGGAATTTTTAAATATCTATAGTGAAATGATTCTCAGAGAAATAGAAGACCTAGATGGGATAAAAATTTGAGGTGTTAACATCAACAATATAAGATATGCGGACGATACCATCCTAATAGCAAGTGCTACAGAAGACCTACAAATCCTCCTAGGCAAAGTAATGCAAACAAGTGCAGATTCTAGTCTAATCATCAACTGTAAAAAAAAATGTATGGTAACATCGAAACAGTAGGATACTCCCAACGGCAAGTTGTACATCGGTAACCAAGAGGTTGAACAAAACGCCAGCTTTAATTACCTTGGTAGCTTTATATTGTTACTTGTTATTCATTATTCAAATAACAAGCCATAGGTAACAAAGCACTTTCAAGATATCCTGAACACTAAAAAGGGGGCGTTTAGAGATGGAAATTGGGAGGAGCTGAGGACAATACAGAGGGACCTGAAAGCCAAGATCAGGGAGGTTAAAGACAGGTAACTCTAACAGAACAACATGAGAGAGGTCTGGAGTGGGATGAGTACCATCACTGGGTTCCGGCAAACTAGCAACAGAGGAGCTGAAGGCAGTGTGGACAGGGCCAACAAACTTAACCTGTTCTTCAACAGATTTGACACTCTGGCCCCTGCCCATCCCCCACATGACTCATCTGTTGTCAGCCCCCAGCCAACACATACTCCACTCTCCCCTCCTACCCCTCCTCACAGCCCCCCACCCTGCTCTCATGACTACATCCCTCCCCCACCTGGAACCACCACGGTAGGCTTCACAGCTGAACAGGTGAGAAGACACCTGAAACCTCTCCACCACCAAGCAAGGCTGCAGGCCCCGATGGTGTCAGCCCCAGGGTGCTCAAAGCCTGTGCCCCCCAGCTATGTGGGGTACTTCACCATGTCTTCAACCTGAACCTGAGTCTCCATAGGGTTCCTGTGCTGTGGAAGACGTCCTGCCTCGTCCCTGCACCGAAGACGCCGCGCCCCCGTGGCTCCAATGACTACAGACCAGTGGCATTGACCTCCCACATTATGAAGACATGGAGAGACTTGTTCCAGAGCAGTTCCGGCCTATGGTTAGGCCACACTTAGACCCCCTCCAGTTCGCCTATCAGCCCCAACTAGGAGTTGAGGAAGCCATCGTCTACCTGCTGAACCGTGATGACGCCCACCTGGACAAGCCGGCGAACACTGTGAGGGTCATGTCTTTTAACTTCTCCAGTGCGTTCAACACCATCCGCCCTGCTCTGCTGGGTGAGAAGCTGACAGTGATGCAGGTGGATGCTTCCCTGGTGTCATGGATTATTGATTACCTGACTGGCAGACCACAGTACATGCTCTTACAACACTGTGTGTCAGACAGAGTGGTCAGCAGCACTGGGGTTCCACAGGGGACTGTCCTGTCTCCCTTTCTCTTCACCATCTACACCTCGGACTTCAACTACTGCACAGAGTCTTGCCATCTTCAGAAGTTTTCTGATGACTCTGCCACAGTTGGATGCATCAGCAAGGGAGATCAGGCTGAGTACAGGGCTACGGTGGGAACCTTTGTCACATGGTGCAAGCAGAATCATCTGCAGCTTAATGTGAAAAAGACTAAGGACCTGGTGGTGGACTTGAGGAGGGCCAAGGCACCGGTGACCCCTGTTTCCACCTGAGGGGTCAGTGTGGACATGGTGGAGGATTACAAGTACCTGGGGATACGAATTGACAATAAACTGGACTGGTCAAAGAACACTGAGGCTGTCTACAAGAAGGATCAGAGCCGTCTCTATTTCCTGAGGAGACTGAGGTCCTTTAACATTTGCAGGACGATGCTGAAGAGGTTCTACGAGTCTGTGGTGGCCAGTGCTATTATGTTTGCTGTTGTGTGCTGGGGCAGCAGGCTGAGGGTAGCAGACACCAACAGAATAAACAAACTCATTTGCAAGGCAAGTGATGTTGTGGGGGTGGAACTGGACTCTCTGATGGTGGTGTCTGAAAAGAGGATGCTGTCCAAGTTGCATGCCATCTTGGACAATGTCTCCCATCCACTCCATAATGTACTGGTTAGGCACAGGAGTATATTCAGCCAGTGACTCACTTCACCGAGATGCATAGGAAGTCATTTCTGCCTGTGGCCATCAAACTTTACAACTCCTCCCTCTGAGTGTCAGCCGCTCTGAGCCAATAGGCTGGTCCTGGACTTATTTCCACTTGGCATAATTTACTTATTATTATTTCATTACTTCTGGTTTTATTTTGCTATATTTCTACTCTATTCTTGGTTGGTGCCACTGTAACGAAAACCAATTTCCCTCGGGATCAATAAAGTATGTCTGTCTGTCTGTCTGTATCATGAGATACTGGAAGTAAAGAAGAAATAAAAAGAAAAATTGGTATTACCAAAACCAACTTCTAAAAAATGAAACCGACTTTTACCAACAGACACAATTCTATGATAACATGGTTTAGGCTACTAAAATGTGACATCTGGTCAATCTTGCTGTATGCTTCAGAAACACGGACTGGAAACACCAGAACTGCAAAGAAACTTCGAAGCAACAGAAATGCGGTTTCTGCGAAGAATGCTGAAAATAGCATATAGAGATAGGGTAACTAATGAGATAATGCTCCAAAGTGTCCATACAAAAATAAGAACTTTAAAAAATAAGTTCTTTAATAAGAACTTTAAGTGAGAGGAAACTTAAATTACTGGGCCACGTCATCAGAAAGGAAGAAATAGAATGCCTTACAAGGCCGTATGCCTGGGAAATGCAGAAGAGGAAGGCAAAAAAGAAGATATATGGACACTGTGAAAGAACTAAGTGTGCGAGATACCATTGATGCTGCGTGCGATTGTTCGATGTGGAAAGCCATGATCACCCAAGCGTGTAACGCACAAACCACATGGAGAAGAAGAAGACATGTTTTACATAAAATACATTTCAATGTTCAAGTTCAACGTAAATTTATTATCAAAGCGTGTTAACCTGATGCTGTCTTCTTGACAAGGCAACTCAGTGCCCACTCCCAGCCCCCAAGGAATGGGACCAATTCCAAAGGGGGTGGGGTGGGTGAGTCTGGGACTTTATGAAGGAGTCCTAACTCCATCCTCCTCATTCCTCATTCTCCTTTTTCCTTCTCACCCCCCTCCCTCACACTCCACTGCATGTGTCTGTGTGCGAGAGACTGCCTGCGCAGTCGCACTCCATCAATGATGTGCTCTCCCCCCCCCAACACACTCGCACTCCTCTGTACACAACAATCCTCACCAGCTCAGAAGATCCCTCCTGCACCAACCCCTTAGCCATGTGTTAAACTGTATAATCTTCTGATTCCTGGCATGTGGCACAGATGACAGTCCTGAGATCACAGCCCTGGATGAGCCGCCCTTTAACTTAGCAGCTCACTCCCTGAACTCCCTTTGCAGGACCTCGTTACTCGACCAGACCATATATCAGAACCTTGCATGCAGGAGACCACATGCCATCCTTTCTTTTCTTTTTAAATTTTTTTATTAATTTTTAAACAAACATAAATGAAACATGAATACAGAGAGTTTGATAGTACATAGTTAATAGTTTAAATAAACATTCAAATAGATGACAATCAATATATAATACCCTCCCAAACACATGGTAATTGCGAACAAAAGTAGTAAAACAAAACCCAAAAAACTAACCAACATGGGCCATTGCAATATGTCAAATATATACAGTAATGCCAATAACTCCGAACCTCCATCCAAATAATTAAAGATAATAAAAGTGAGGTTTAGGAAAAGAATATGAAAATGTTGAATAAATGGTGTCCAAGTTTCTTCAAATTTAACTGAAGGATCAAAGACAACACTCCTCATTTTTTCTAAGCTCAAACAAGAGATAGTTTGAGAAAACCACTGAAATATAGTTGGAGGATTAATTTCCTTCCAATTTAGTAAAATAGACCTTCTAGCCATTAATGTAACAAATGCAATCATCCGTCAAGATGAGGGGGATAAATGACTATTATCCATCATTGGTAAACCAAAAATTGCAGTAATAGGATGCGGTTGGAAATTGATATTCAGAACTGTTGAAATAGTACCGAAAATATCTTTCCAGTAATTTTGCAAACAAAAGGCAAGATCAAAACATGTGGGTCAATGAAGCAACATCAGAATGACATCTGTTACAGGTTGGATTAACATAAGAATAAAATCGAGCAAGTTTATCCTTAGACATATGAGCTCTATGTACAACCTTAAATTGTATTAGGCATGTTTAGCACAAACAGAAGAAGAATTGATTAATTGTAAAATTTTCTCCCACTGCTCTGTGGGTATAAGGCAATGAAGTTCTTTTTCCCATTCCTTCTTAATTATTTCTGATACTTCTGGCTGTATTTTCATGATCATATTATAAATGATGGCTACTAAACCCTTCTGACAAGGATTCAGAGCTAAATTTTTTTCCGTAATGTCCGATGGACATAGTTTCGGAAAAGACTGTAACTCATCATTCAAAAAATTTCTAACTTGCAAATATCTAAAAAAAATGAGTTTTAGGTAATTATATTTATTAGATAGCTGTTCAAAGGACATAAAACTATTATATAAAAATAGATCACAAAAACATGTTATACCTTTTGTTTTCCATAAAACAAAGGCTTGATTCATAAAAGAGGGCCGAAAAAGAAAGTTAGATATTATAGGGCTTGATAAGATGAACTTATTCAAGCCAAAAAATTTACAAAATTGAAACGATATTTGCAATGCATGTTTAACTATACGATTAGTTATTTGTTTATTCAATTTAGATAAAGAAAAAGGAAGTGAATATCCTAAAATTGAAAACAATGAAAAGTCTTGTACAGATTTACATTCCAAATTTACCCATTGTAGGCAAGCTGCTATAGTCGATTATTGTGTCCAAAATATTAAATATCGTATATTAACTGCCCAATACTGAAATCTCCAGTTTGGCAAGGCCAAACCACCCTCCTTCTTAGGCTTCTGTAAATATTTTTTGCTTAGTCTAGGATTTTTATTCTGCCACAGATAGGAAGATATTTTGGAGTCAATAATATCAAAAAAAGATTTAGAAATAAAAATTGGTAATGCTTGAAATAAATATAAGAATTTGGGTAATACCATCATCTTAATAGCATTGATTCGACCAACCAATGACAAAGATAACAGAGACCATCTGGTAACAAGTTGCTTAATTTGGTCAATTAAAGCTAAGAAATTAACTTTAAATAAATCTTTGTATTTTTTTTTGGTAATTTTAATACCCAAATAAGTAAAATAATCTGTGACAACTTTAAATTGTAAATGTTTAGAAATTGGAACTTGCATATTTAATGGAAATAATTTGCTCTTATTAAAATTCAATTTGTAACCAGAAAAGTTACTAAACTGAGCAAGCAAGGACGAAATAGCAGGAATCGATCTCTCAGGGTCGGTTATGTATAGTAACAAATCATCAGCATATAATGATAACTTATTAGTCCCTTCCACACGAGTAATACCCAAAATATTAGGTGATTCACGAATGGCTATAGCTAAAGGTTCCAAAACAATGTCAAATAGTAAAGGACTTAAAGGACAGCCTTGCCTTGTACCACGGAATAACTGATAAAAAAGGAGATCTTTGATTATTGGTAAAGACTGAAGCCAAGGGTTTATAGTATATTAATTTAATCCATGATATAAATTTCAAACTAAAATTAAAATGCTGCAACATATTAAATAAATATGGCCATTCAACTCTATCAAATGCTTTTACAGCATCTAAGAAAATGACACATTCTGGTATTTTGGGTGAAGGAGTATAAATAATATTAATTAATTTTCTAATGTTAAAAGATGAGTAGCGGTTTTTAATAAATCCAGTCTGATCTTCAGAAATAATTTGAGGTAATATATTTTCTAATCTAGTGGCCAAAATCTTACTAAAAATCTTAAAATCTGTATTCAGCAAGGATATAGGATTCATAAAAAGATTGTGGCAATTTACCTATAGTTAACGCATCTTTAAAAATTTTACAAAGCCAAGGAGAAAGTATAGAGGAAAAGGATTTAAAAAATTCTACAGTATAACCATCCGGACCAGGAGCTTCACCAGAATTCATTGAAAAAGTAGCCTCCTTTATTTCATTTTCCGTAATAGGTGCATCTAGGAATACACTATCCTCTGTTGTTAATTTTGGGATATTCAATTTTCTTAAAAATTCATCTATTATAGAAGAATCCTCAACAAATTCTGATTGATATAAAGAATTATAAAAATCTTGAAAGGCTTTATTTATCATCAGAGTGCCATCTCGTTTACGAATCCTAGTAATTTGTCGTTTAACCGAAGCAGTTTTCAATTGATTAGCCAATAATTTGCCAGACTTATCTCCATGTACATAAAACTGGTTTCTAGATTTAATTAACTGATTTTCAATCGAAGAGGATAATAACAAACTATGCTTCATTTGAAGTTCAACTCTTTCTTTATAAAGTTCTTTGCTGGGGGGGGGGGTCACTGAATAAATCTTATCAATTGCTTTGATTTTATCAACCAATGTTAATATTTTAGAATTAGTTCATTTCCTAACTCCAGCAGAGTATGGAATAATCTGACCCTGAGTAAGTGCTTTAAAAGTGTCCCATAAAATTCCACTAGAGATCTCTTTTGTTGAGAAAAACAAATCAATTTGTTGTTTAATAAAATTAAGAAAGTCTGGGTCCTGCAATAAAATAGAGTTGAACCTCCAAGATTTAGCATTGGTAGATGAGTCCATTGTCTTAATAAATAGCTTCAAAGGTGCATGGTCAGAAATGGTAATGGAGTCATATTTACAATCATTAACATCTGTAAGTAAACGGTGATCAGTAAAAAAGTAATCAATTCTTGAATAGTTATGATAAACATGAGAAAGGTATGAAAACTCTTTGAAATTGGGGTGTAAAAAACGCCAAATTTTGGAAATACCAGAATCAATCATAAAGTAATTAATAAGAGAGGCCGATTTATTCGGAAGAGCTTGGGTGGGCTTAGATCTATCCATCGAAGGGTTTAAACAACAGTCAAAATCCCCACCCATTATCAGCATGTACTGATTCAAATTAGGAAAGGATGTAAATAGACCCTTAAAAAATTCAGGGCAATCAGTGTTTGGAGCATAAACATTAACTAAAACAACTTTTTGATTAAAAAGTAGACCAGTAATAAGCAAAAATCTACCTTGTGGGTCTGAAATTGTTTCATAGTGTTTAAAGGAGGTTGAAGAATCTATAAAAATGGAAACGCCTCTTACTTTGGCTTGGGAATTCGAGTGATACTGTTGGCCTTTACAAAACCTGAAAAACCTTCCTCACATGAGTCTTTTGTACAAAGATAATATTAGCATTCATTCTGTGGAACACTTCGAATATTTTTTTCCATCTGATTGGATGATTTAAACCATTAGTATTCCAAGAAACAAAGTTAATAATCTTATCCATATTGACAATATTTATTACAATTAACACATAAGTTTAAAAAAAAGATGAACTCATGAATCCGGAAGAGGGAAGTAAGTTCAAGGAGGAACCGGAAGTCATGACACTGCAACCATTTTTGTAGTTTCAAATCAGGCCAGGAAGTAAAACTAAGTGTGAAGCAAGCAAAAAGAAAAATCCCCCTCCTTCCACCCTCAAAACCACAGGAAAAAAGCCATAAAGAGGCAAGCAAGCAATCTAATACTAAATTTATCCCCATGTCTCAAGACGGCAACTCAAACAAAAAAAGTTAAATAAAAGATACAAACCACCCATATTATAAGAAAGGGTTAGTGTAACAAAGATTAAAAGTATACAATTAGTATTATACATATAAAACATTAAAAAAAATTAAAACGATAAAACCCATAAATGGATAATATTGTATTAGTGTTTTAAAAGAAAGTCCTCAAATTTATTCAGACACATCAAAACAGATATGATGTATCCAAGCACTAAGGTCTTTCGGGAAGAAGAAACGACATTTTATTTTTTTTAGAAATCTTAATACTTAAACGTTAAAAATATTAAAAATTGTATATGAACTTAAAAGAAAGCCCAATGAATTACTTTCACAACTAACAGAATAATAATATAAAAAGAACAAACTCAGAATAAACCAAAAATGGATTTTACCGTGTGTAAGAAATACGTGTAAGCCATCACGTAAAAAAAATCATCATTTTATAAAAGATCCAAGTCTATAATCTTATTATGACATTAGTCAACTCGTAGAAACAATAAAGTGTTATTCTTCAAGGAATCTTTGAGCATCCGCTGGAGATTTGAACAGCCGATAAGTTCCATCATTGAGAGTAACTCTCAAATGTGCTGGAAATAACAGCGCTTGCTTGCAGCCTTCTTAATGAATTTCTAACATAACCAATATAAAAGCCATTCTTGCCCTTAAAACTTCGGGACTATAGTCTTCCAGAATACAGAATTTAAAATCTTGAAAGCTGATCATACCCTTTTCCGGGCAGCCCAAATCAAACGCTCTTTGGTATGAGGATAATGGATCTGGAGCATTACTTGTCGTGGTTTCAAACTTGAATCTGAATGAAAACGAGAAATGCGATGTGCACGGTCGATTATTGGAGGGGTATCCAGTACTTCTGAACTGAGGACATCCATTAAAAATTTGGTGAAAAATACTGCGAGATCACCGTTCTCAAATTTTTCCGGAATCCCAATTATCCGTAGATTTTGTCTTCGAGAGCGGTTTTCAAGATCAGTGATTTTAGATTTATAACGATCCAGCAGTTGAGAAGTCGAAGCTTGCTGTTGTTGCAGAGTTTCAATTATGCGATCTCTCTGGCGAGCGACATCTTCAAGAACTAAAATACTTGCTTGTTGTTTTTGTGAATCCAGTGTAAGTGATTGAAGTTTTGCGTCGTGTCTTTAAAATTTCATCCAACGTAGAAAGCTTTGAGGTTAATTTATTCTCCAGTTTTTCAAGTCTGTCGTCCATAAGCTTCGCAATTGCTTCTAAAGTTAACGGTTCTTTTGTCTGTTTCGATTTCTTTGCTTTAGACATTTCAACGAGTTGAAAATGATTCAAACAATTGAAAAAGATTTCATACATCTGAACCCCTTTAGAATAGGTATAAAAAGGTATATTAGGGGGAGTTTGTAGGTAAAATAAAAGTAAAAGGATTGGAGCAAAGCCTAAAACCGCTTCACTCCATAAGCGTCATCTTGAGACCACATGCCATCCTGAAATCTCATTCTCACCCACAGGACATCCAATCAGTTCCCCGAAGGAATGAATCACCTCTGGCCGCAGCTCGTCTCTTCTCCACCCTTCCCTCCTCAGTCTCAGAGCCAGACTAAATGCCAGAGACCCTTCTGCTGTGTCCTTCCTTTACTTGGTCATCCTCACCATCCCTGACAGTATCTAAAGTGATAACTGTGTTGCTCAGGGAGATGGACACAGGGGTAAACTGCACTCACTGTTTCCCCCTTCCCTTCCTGACAGTCACCTAGTTTACTGTGCAGTGCTTCTTGGATGCAACTGCCTCTCAAATGTCCTACCTATCACCCCTTCAGCCTTCCGAATGATCTGGCGTTCATCCAGTTCCAGCTCCAACTCCGTAATGTGGATTGTTCGGAGCTGAAGCTGGATGCCCTTCTCACAGGTGTGGTTATCAGGGACACAGGAGGGTCCCCTGCCTTCCCACATCCCGCAAAGGAGCTTTCCATTAGCCTGCCTGACATCTCTACTGTTCTAACTGAACAAATGAAAAGGGGGCAAAAAAAATTCTACCTTTGGCTTGATTTTGCCTTCTCTGACTGGAGGCTCTCCTCACTGAAACCTCAAAGAGCTAAAGCCGCAAAGTCTCCGCTCCAACTCTATCCACTCCACCAGTGACCACTCCACTTGCTCCTGCCTGACTTGAAGTTGTTCTTGATAATCAACCCTAAATACAGATTGGCCACTGCTGAAAGCTCAAAAATAACCTGCCCTGAACCACTGCCTTTAATATTCCATCGGTGAACCTGAGTGAATTACATCCTCTCAAGTGTCTGATCTCTCTGAATCACCATGGGTCAAAGCTCGGTTGGGGGACACAAGGATGAATGACTGATCGAAACCCATCCCATTCAGAGCAGGTGACCACCGTCCCCACAGTGTGAACCCGTCACTGTCTCTGCAGTGTGGATCAGTGTGTGAATGCCTTCCCACAGTCTGAGCAGGTGACCACCCTCACCACAGTGTGAACCCACCACTGTCTCTGCAGTGTGGATCAGTGTGTGAATGCCTTCCCACAGTCTGAGCAGGTGACCACCCTCACCACAGTGTGAACCCACCACTGTCTCTGCAGTGTGGATCAGTGTGTGAATGCCTTCCCACAGTCTGAGCAGGTGACCACCCTCCCCACAGTGTGAACCCACCACTGTCTCTGCAGTGTAGATCAGTGTGTGAATGCCTTCCGACAGTCTGAGCAGATCAACGCCTTCTCACTGCTGAAAACAGTCTGGTCTTTCATCAGCCGAGATGAATGTATGCATTAATTCCCACAGTCAGAACAGATGAACGGCTTCTATACAGTGTGAATTCACTGATGTTTGCTCAGTGATGTCTGAGTGAATTCCTTCCCGTCTGAGCAGGTGATGTTCAGTCAGTTGAGATGTCTGAGCGAATTCATTCCCACAATCAGAACAGGTGACTGGCGTCCCCCAGAGTGAACTCGCTGATGGAATTTGAAGCCTGATGACTGAGTGAATCCCTTTCCACAATCTGAGCAGGTGAACGGTTTCTCCCCAGTGTGAATTCGGCAGTGCCTCACCAGGTTGGATGACTCAGTGAATCCCCTCCCACATTCAGAGCACGTGAATGGCTTCTCCCCAGTGTGAATTCGACAGTGCTTCACGAGGTGAGATGAATCAGTGAATCCTTTCCCACATTCAGAGCATGTGAATGGCTTCTCCCCAGTGTGAATTCGGCAGTGCTTCACGAGGGAGTCTGAATCAGCGAATCCCTTCCCACATTCAGAGCAGCTGAAAGGCTTCTCCCCAGTGTGAACTCGCTGATGTACTTTCAGATGAGATGACTGAGTGAACCCTTTCCCACATTCAGAGCATGTGAATGGCTTCTCCCCAGTGTGAATTCGGCTGTGCTTTACAAGGTGGGATGAGTCAGTGAATCCCTTCCCACATTCAGAGCAGCTGAACGGTTTCTCCCCAGTGTGAACACGCTGATGTACCTTCAGATGAGACGACCGAGTGAATCTTTTCCCACATTCAGAGCATGTGAATGGCTTCTCCCCAGTGTGAATTTGGCAGTGCTTCACAAGGGAGTATGACGCAGTGAATCCCTTCCCACATTCAGAGCACGTGAATGGCCTCTCCCCAGTGTGAATTCGCTGATGCACCTTCAGATGCGATGAGTGAGTGAATCCCTTCCCACATTCAGAGCAGCTGAAAGGTTTCTCCCCAGTGTGAATTTGCTGATACACCTTCAGTTGAGATGACTTAGTGAATCTTTTCCCACATTCAGAGCAGCTGAACGGTTTCTCCCCAGTGTGAATTCGCTGATACACCTTCAGTTGATATGACTGAGTAAATCCCTCCCCACATTCGGA
This sequence comes from Hypanus sabinus, assembly GCF_030144855.1. Lineage (NCBI taxonomy): Eukaryota > Metazoa > Chordata > Chondrichthyes > Myliobatiformes > Dasyatidae > Hypanus > Hypanus sabinus. The sequence goes on from NW_026779001.1 coordinate 969,923, forward strand.
GCAAGTATATGGCTTCTCCCCAGTGTGAACTCGCTGGTGTCTTTGTAGTGTGGATGAATGAGTGAATCGCTTCCCACATTCAGAGCACGTGAATGGCTTCTCCCCAGTGTGAATTCGGTAGTGCTGCACAAGGTGGGATGAGTCAGCGAATCCCTTCCCACATTCAGAGCAGCTGAACGGTTTCTCACCAGTGTGAACACGCTGATGTACCTTCAGATGAGATGACCGAGTGAATCTTTTCCCACATTCAGAGCACATGAATGGCTTCTCCCCAGTGTGAATTCGGCAGTGCTTCACGAGGGAGTCTGAATCAGCGAATCCCTTCCCACATTCAGAGCAGCTGAACGGCTTCTCCCCAGTGTGAATTCGCTGATGTACTTTCAGATGAGATGACTGAGTGAACCCCTTCCCACATTCAGAGCAGGTGAATGGCTTCTCCCCAGTGTGAATTCGGTAGTGCTGTACAAGGTGAGATGAGTCAGCGAATCCCTTCCCACATTCAGAGCACCTGAAAGGTTTCTCCCCAGTGTGAATTCGCTGATGAACCTTCAGTTGATATGACTGAGTAAATCCCTTCCCACATTCGGAGCACGTGAATGGCCTCTCCCCAGTGTGAACTCGCTGGTGGTTTTGTAGTGTGGATGAATGAGTGAATCTCTTCCCACAGTCTGAGCAGGTGAACGGCATCTTCTCAGTGTGAACTCACCGGTGTTCATTCAGTTGAGATGATTGAGTGAATCCTTTCCCACACAGAGCAGGTGATTGGCCTCTCCCTGGTGTGAACTCACTGGTGTCACTGTGGCGTGGTTGAGTGTGTGAATGCCTTCCCACCATGTAAACAGGTTACCGTCCTCTCTCTGGGGAATTTTTGGATCTATCTTTAAGATCGACAACGGAATGAATTGCTTCCCGCTGTCAGAACAGGTGGAGCATCTCACTGTGGTGTGAACTTGCTGACGTATCTTCAGGCTGGATGACTGAGTAGTTCCCTTCCCTCACACAGAGCAGGTGAATGGCCTCTCCCCACGGTGAACTCACTGGTGTGTCTGTGGGTAGGGTGTGAGTGAATCCCTTCCCACACTGAGAGAAGGAGAATGGCATCTCACTGCGATCAATCATCTGGCAATTCAGACAGTCAGACGTTTGAATCCCTTGTACAATCAATGCAGTTGAAGCACTGATCTTCAGTGAACAAATGCTGGTGTGTTCTCGGTACCCCGGTTCCAGTGGATTTCACAGAGTTACAGCAGAAAACTTCAACTCAGACACAAAACACATTTCCAGCTGGGATGAGATAATTCATCTCCAACAATCAAAAACAGTTGTATTGTTGTTGCAAAGAAACTATTTGGCCACTCCTTATATATCCGGAAAGAGACAGCCACTGCACAAGTGTTCTGCCATTTCAAACCTGTAAAAATATTTGAAAGGACATCAATGCGTGAAGGACAATTTTTTCAAGTGAGATTTTAGTCTGTGGTGAGAACATAAGAAATAGGAGCACGAGAACGTCACCTGGCCCATCTCCACCAACCTGCCTTTTCCCCATCACCCTTAATTTCCCTACTTCGCAAAAATCTATCCAACTTTGTCTCAAATGCATTTACTGAGGTAGCCTCCACTGCTTCATTGGGCAGAGTAATCCACAGATTCACCACAGTTCTTCATCTCCATCCCAAATGCCCCCAGTGTTAAAGTTCTAGTCTCATCTACTAGTGCAAACAACTTTCCTGCCACAATCTTATCTATCCATTTCATCATTTTACATGTTTCTATAAGATCTCTCAATGTGAGCTCTGGCTCCATCATAATATTACCCAGTTCAACTCAAGTAGAGATATACCACAGGCGACTACGGGAAGCGAGGGAGGAGATTGCTGAGCATCTGGCGATGATCTTTGTCTCATCGATAGGGATGGGAAAAGCACCCGAGGATTGTTCAAGAAAGGGAGTAGAGGTAACCCAGGAAATTATAGACCAGTGAGTCTTGCATCGGTGGTGGGCAATTTGTTGGAGAAGATCCTAAGTGGGAGGAGTAATGAGCATCAGATTAGGGGTAGTCAGCATGGCTTTGTCAAGGGCAGGTCACGCCTTACCAACCTGATTGAACTCTTTGGGGATGTAACATTGATGAAGGTAGAACATTGGATGTAGTGTAAGACTTTTGATAAGGTTCCCCATACGAGGCTCATTGAGAAAGTAACCAGTAAGGATCCAAGGAGAGCTGCTTTGCAGATCCAGAACTGGCTTGGCCACAGGAGGCAAAGAGTGGTTGTCGATGGTCTGTATTCTGCAAAGAGGATATGACCAGTGATATTCTGCAGTGATCTGTTCTGGGACCCCTCCTCTCTCCTCATTCTGACTTTTAAAAATGACCTTGATGAGGAAGTAGAAGGTTGGGTGTGTACGTTTGTTGATGACACAAATGTAGTGGGTGTTGTGGATAGTCTGAATGGTTGTCACAGTAGAGTGTTACATCGATAGGATGTAGAAGTGGACTGAGAATTGGCAGATGGAGATCAACCTGGTGGTTCATTTCGGTAGGTCCAATTTGAAGACGGAATACAATATTAATGATAGGACTCTTGACAGTTTGGAGGAGCAGCGAGATCGTGGGATCTGTGTCAACAGTTCATGCAAAGCTGCTACGCAGCTGGACAATGTTTTTAAGAAGGCCTTCATCAGCCATGGGACTGAGTTCAAAAGTGGTGAGGTACTACTACAGATATAAAAGGCCTTCGTTAGGCCCTACTTTTAGCACTGTGTTCAATTCTGATCACCTCACTACAGGAAAAAACACTCTAAATAGGGTGCAGAGGAGTTTGACAAGGATGTTGCTTGGATTGGAGAGCATGCCTTACAAGAGTAGGCTGAGTAAACTTTGGAGCGATGGAAGATGAGAGGTGACCTGAGAGAGTTGTATAAGATGATGAGAGGTATTGATCGTGTGGATAGCCAGAGGTTTCTTCCCAGGGCTGAACTAGCCAACATGAGGGGGCATAGTTTTAAGGTGCTTGGAAGTAGGTACAAGGGGGATACCAGAGGTAAGTTTTTCACACAGAGAGTGGCAGGTAAAATGGAATGCACTGCCAGCGACGGTGGTAGATGCGGATACAATAAGGGTCTTTTCAGACACTGTTAGGTACGTATGTGGATCTTAGAATAATAGAGGTCTATGTGGTAGTGAAACTCTAGACAGTTTTGAGAGTAGGTTTTATGGTCAGCATGATATTGTGGGCCGAAGGACCTGTAATGTATTGCAGACTTCTGTTTCTATGTTTAGATATGAACTCCCCATCTTCTAACAAGGCACAAATCAGCCATCCTGACTGACCATCAAATTCTCTGGCTGTATTCCCTCTGTATGAGAATAGGCTATTTCTGCCTTCAATCAACCTGTGTCTTGGCTCAATCTGTCCTGATTTTTGGTATCATTTCAAGCACTGGTCATGCTCCACAACACAACAAAGTGAACATGTCGGATCCTGGACATTTTCTAATTACTGGGATCCCCTCCCACCCCCAGCTGATTGACAGTGATGAACCCATCGATGGCAATGGCTATGAAGGGGTGGGCAGTAGTTATTCTCTTTGGTGTGTGGCACCTTTGTGATGTGCAAGCTACAAGTCACTTGTCAACGAGAACAAGGTGTTTCATATCGTTATTTACACAGAGAACTAAAGCTGACGGGAGGATTTCTTTAGCCATACAGCACTGATTTACATTTCCACTGACTGGACACTATATTTTTGTCCCGAGGTACTGGTCCTCGGATTGACATGGCTGGAGGTCGCAGTATTTGGGCATATTCGAAGGGGACGATGCTGGTAGTGTCACCCATGGCTGCCTCCTTACCCAGCAGACACCAAGAACAAGAAACCTGTCCATCCGCGATCGAAGGACCCAGCAATGCGCATGCGCGGCAAAAATGGCGGCGCCGCCAGCTCTCAATCAGCCGTAAACTCCCCGTCACTCGGGTAAATCGTGGGGCTGAGAGAGACGGAAAGGACTGGGACTGCCCTGAGGTGCAGGACTAGTGGGGACGGAGCTCATAGTAATGTTCCTTCAATCGCGGTGCAGACGCCGGTGATTAAGCTCCCGCCTGAGGCCCCGTTCCTACCTGCGTCCGATCCCTGCGAGCCGCTCATCTACTGAGCGCATGCGCAATATTCGCGATTGGCTGTGACGCCCACGCATGCGCATTTGTTTAAACAGTATTTTAAAAAAATTCTGCAGATGTGGAAATTCAAAACAACACCCACAAAATGCTGGAGGAACTCAGGGGGGCAGAAAGCAACGATGGAGAGGAGAGAACAGTCGGCGTTTCAGACCCACACCCTTCTTCAGGACTGGAAAGGAAGGGAGGGTGAAAGAATGTGGGGTGGAGGGGAGGTGATAGGTCAGATTGGTCGGGCGTGAGGAAAATTGATGAAAGGGATAAAAGGACTGCAGAATAAGAATGATGATGTTGATAATAATAAATAAATACATTATTGATCCCGAGTGGGGAATTCTTTCTTTACAGCAGCGACATTTAGAAACACAATTAGCAGTGTGAAGACTTTACTAAAAATAAACCGGGAATAATAATACACACAAAAATACTGCACCAATGCGGAATAATAATGTATGAAATAAAAATGCAGAGTGTTGATCTCTGAAGTGTGTTCTCCTGTCACAGAAAGATGAACTGTTGAATAAGTGTATTGCCGTTGATCCCAAAGATTTTCTGTAAAGGCGTCAAATGTTATGGGGAGAAAGTAGGAGAATGAGGTTGAGAAGGAAAATAAAAGATATTGGACAGGTACACAATGAGGAAACTTTAGAGAGAGATCTGTCAAGCACAGAAAAATGGGACAGACTCAGACAGGGGTTCTTGTTTGGCACAGAGCTGTGGGGCTGAACACCGGTTCGTTTTCCACTCTCGGACCTTCACTGAGACCATTTCTCATCAGTACATGTTTTACTTGGAAGTTTCTGGCCTCAACTTATTTTTAATTCGTCTCAGAACAATTCTCAACAAAATCTTTATTAGGTGAGTCGTAAGACAGATTGTTCTATAATTTTTGCCGTCAATAATTCCAGGAATTCTTGGCAGAGCTATAAGTACTGACTTCAAGCAATCATCAGGTAATACAGCAGACTCATATATGCCATTAAACAGTTCAAAAAGAATATCTATGCCCAGATCTTCTAGGGCTTGCAAACTGAGGTTTCCTCAACTCCAGTGGCTTTACCACGTTTCATGCTTTTCATTGCTTTAGTTTTTTCTTCTTTGGTAATAGGTGGGCCAGAATTAGGGTGTTTAATATCTGGGGGTTCCCCTCTATTATCCTCAGACAGCTGCTCTATATACTGAATCCTCATCCCACATACTTCATCTGGATCTGTCTGCTGATTTTATGCATTCTGTAGAGGAGGTTTTCTAAATTCCAGTAATTTCCTTAATTTTATTGTCCATTTCTTTGCCATTGTTAATATGGCCTTCTACTTCATTGCATTTTGGATTTAACCATTCTTCCTTTGCAATATTGCACACTTGTCTGTTTAGCTCTCTGAATTGCACTTCATTATTCTTCACTAACCTTCTTTGTTCTATCAGATGTAGAATTTCTTGGGTTATCCACCCCTTGTTGGTGTGTTGTGTTTCTTGTATTTGGATTATCTCCCCTGCTGATTGCTGTATAGCATATTTAAATCTGTCCCAAATAGGTATTGTTACGTTTTCATTTATGTGTTCTTCTACAGCTGTCTTGAATTGTTGCTAAGTATGCCATCTTTTTTTTGTTCTCCCAACATGGACTTCTCTTTTTTCCACGTTTCAGTTTCTTTAATTTTGTTTTGATGGTAGCTATTACTGGATGGTGATCTGAACCACAGTCTACTCCTGAGTAGGATTTAGAATTTGTGACATTATTTCTAAAGGGTTCATTGATGGTAATGAAATCTATTTGATTCCTTGTTCTATCTCCAGGGCTAATCCAAGTACACAATCTGCGTGGATGGTTTTTATACCAAGTATTGGTGATCACTTGGTTGTATCTGACACAACCATTCTCTGTTTTCAATTTTCTCCCCTAGTCCAAAGGGTCCTATAATATTATCAACCGTTTTCTGTCCAACTTTGGCGTTAAAATCTCCCATGACTAGTTTTATATCCCGAGATTTACATTGCCCTGTCGCGATCTTCATAAAACTTGTTGTTATCCTGTTCGTCCCCATCATTTGTTGGTGCGTAGGCTTGGATTATGCTGATGTTAAAAGGGTTAACCCTTAATTTAACTAAAAACAGCCGATCGGAAATCGCCCAATATGGCATAAGACATTTTGTTACTTTGTATTATTTCAAATTCTCGCTAAACTAAATACTGACGGAAGGGAACAACAACTACTTCACAATTCATATTGGAACCAAATGGCAGTGGTAAAAACTGATGATAATATAAGGAGTTGGACTAAAATTCAAAGAGGATTTAGACAGAGATGCGTTGCCTCATTGGAATTTTTAAATATCTATAGTGAAATGATTCTCAGAGAAATAGAAGACCTAGATGGGATAAAAATTTGAGGTGTTAACATCAACAATATAAGATATGCGGACGATACCATCCTAATAGCAAGTGCTACAGAAGACCTACTGTTACGTACTCGTGACACTTGACAATGGTACCCTTATCACGTGACTGGGGTTGAAGCTATACTGGACGAAGCAATCGTCTTGTGATGGTGGAGTGATGCCATTTTCCCGCCAGTAGAGGTCATGTGACAGTTTTTTTTACAGGGTATAAAAGGAGCACCCCTCCCTGTGAGGAGGGGCAGTTGAAAGATGAAGTTTCATCTAATGCCTAAAGTTTAAAAGGTCATTGCCAGCAGTTTCTTTACAATACTGCTAGTTAAGAATCAGTGGAGAGTGAAGATCGGAGTTCAGGAGATAGAAGATCGAGGAGAATCGATTTCGACGGTGCAACGGGTTCGACCTTGTTTGACCCCCATTCGGAAGGAATTCGTTGACTGTTCTCGTGTTAATCCCTGCGAAATAGTAGAAAGGATTGAGAACAGTGTTTTAAAGGAAAGGTCAGTGCCTTTAAACCGTTTCGTTACGTAAATTCTTCGTGGGGAAAAAGTTCGATTTGGGAACCGAAGCAACACGACGTGAAAGAGAATTTAAATCGTTTTAAAAAGTCTCTTCCTTAAATGGACTGTGAGCATTTTGAACTTTTTGCAGTACTACTTTGAAGAACTGTTTAAGCTACATTGCTTTCAGAACTGTGTAAGCTGCTGCACAGCAGCCGATTTCCGGTTACATTCGTGATTTGTTTACTTTTGGGGGGGTTTGTTTCCAGTGTTTAATAAACATGTTATTTGTTACAAAAACCCTTGCCTAACTCATATATTTATTGTTGCCTGAATCCGTAACACTACAAATCTTCCTGCCCAAAGTAATGCAAACAAGTGCAGATTCTGGTCTAACCATCAACTGTAAAAAAAAAGTATGGTAACATCGAAACAGCAGGATACTCCCAACGGCAAGTTGTACACCAGTAACCAAGAGGTTGAACAAAACGCCAGCTTCAATTACTTTGGTAGCTTTACCTTGTTACTTGTTATTCGTTATTCAAATAACAAGCCATAGGTAACAAAGGACATTAATGATATCCTGAACACTAAAAAGGGGGCGTTTAGAGATGGAAATAGGGAGGAGCTGAGGACAAGACAGAGGGACCTGAAAGCCAAGTTCAGGGAGGTTCAAGACAGTTATAGGAGGAAGCTTGAGTGGAAGTTCCAACAGAACAACATGAGAGAGGTCTGGAGTGGGATGAGGACCATCACTGGGTTCCGGCAAACTAGCAACAGAGGAGCTGAAGGCAGTGTGGACAGGGCCAACAAACTTAACCTGTTCTTCAACAGATTTGACACTCTGGCCCCTGCCCATCCCCCACGATTCATCTGTTGTCAGCCCCCAGCCAACACATACTCCACTCTCCCCTCCTACCCCTCCTCACAGCCCCCCACCCTGCTCTCATGACTACATCCCTCCCCCACCTGGAACCACCACGGTAGGCTTCACAGCTGAACAGGTGAGAAGACACCTGAAACCTCTCCTCAGCCCCAGGGTGCTCAAAGCCTGTGCCCCCCAGCTATGTGGGGTACTTCACCATGTCTTCAACCTGAGCCTGAGTCTCCATAGGGTTCCTATGCTGTGGAAGACGTCCTGCCTCGTCCCTGCACCGAAGACGCCGCGCCCCCGTGGCTCCAATGACTACAGACCAGTGGCATTGACCTCCCACATTATGAAGACATGGAGAGACTTGTTCCAGAGCAGTTCCGGCCTATGGTTAGGCCACACTTAGACCCCCTCCAGTTCGCCTATCAGCCCCGACTAGGAGTTGAGGAAGCCATCGTCTACCTGCTGAACCGTGACGACGCCCACCTGGACAAGCCGGCGAACACTGTGAGGGTCATGTTTTTGACTTCTCCAGTGTGTTCAACACCATCCGCCCTGCTCTGAGGGGTGAGAAGCTGACAGTGATGCAGGTGGATGCTTCCCTGGTGTCATGGATTATTGATTACCTGACTGGCAGACCACAGTACATGCTCTTACAACACTGTGTGTCAGACAGAGTGGTCAGCAGCACCGGGACTCCACAGGGGACTGTCCTGTCTCCCTTTCTCTTCACCATCTACACCTCGGACTTCAACTACTGCACAGAGTCTCGCCATCTTCAGAAGTTTTCTGACGACTCTGCCATAGTTGGATGCATCAGCAAGGGAGATGAGGCTGAGTACAGGGCTACGGTGGGAACCTTTGTCACATGGTGCAAGCAGAATCATCTGCAGCTTAATGTGAAAAAGACTAAGGAGCTGGTGGTGGACCTGAGGAGGACCAAGGCACCGGTGACCCCTGTTTCCACCTGAGGGGTCAGTGTGGACATGGTGGAGGATTACATATACCTGGGGATACGAATGGACAATAAACTGGACTGGTCAAAGAACACTGAGGCTGTCTACAAGAAGGGTCAGAGCCGTCTCTATTTCCTGAGGAGACTGAGGTCCTTTAACATCTGCCGGACGATGCTGAAGATGTTCTACGAGTCTGTGGTGGCCAGTGCTATTATGTTTGCTGTTGTGTGCTGGGGCAGCAGGCTGAGGGTAGCAGACAGCAACAGAATCAACAAACTCATTTGCAAGGCAAGTGATGTTGTGGGGGTGGAACTGGACTCTCTGACGGTGGTGTCTGAAAAGAGGATGCTGTCCAAGTTGCATGTCATCTTGGACAATGTCTCCCATCCACTCCATAATGTACTGGTTAGACACAGGAGTGCATTCAGCCAGAGACTCATTTCACTGAGATGCGTAGGAAGTCATTACTGCCTGTGGCTATCAAACTTTACAACTCCTCCCTTGGAGTGTCATCTGCTCTGAGCCAATAGGCTGGTCCTGGACTTATTTCCACTTGGCATAATTTACTTACTATTATTTCTGGTTTTATTTTGCTATATTTCTACTCTATTCATGGTTGGTGCAACTGTAATGAAAACCAATTTCCCTTGGGATCAATAATGTATGTCTGTCACAATAATGTATATCACAAGATGCTGGAAGTAAAGAAGAAATAAAAAGTAGAATTAGTATTACCAAAACCAACGTCCAAAAAACGATTTTTACCAACAAACACAATTCTATGATCACACGGTTTAGGCTACTAAAGTGTAAGATCTGGTCAATCTTGCTGTTTGCTTCAGAAACATGGACTGGAAACACCAGAACTGCAAAGAAACTTCGAAGCAACAGAAATGCGGTTTCTTAGAAGAATGCTGAAAATAGCATATAGAGATAGGGTAACTAATGAGACAATGCTTCAACGTGCCCATACAAAAAGCTCTTTAATAAGAACTTTAAGTGAGAGGAAACTTAAAGTACTGCAAAATTAAATGGGACCAATTCCAAAGGGGGTGGGGTGGGTGAGTCTGGGACTTTGTGAAGGAGCCCTAACTCCATCCTCCTCATTCCTCTTTTCCCTTCTCACTCCCCTCCCTCACACTCCACTGCATGTGTCTGTGTGTGAGAGACTGCCTGCACAGTCGCACTCCATCAATGATGTGCTCTCCCCCCCCCCAACACACTCGCACTCCTCTGTACACAACAATCCTCACCAGCTCAGAAGATCCAAAAATCTTATACCCTCCCTCCTGCACCAACTCCTTAGCCATGTGTTAAACTGTATAATCTTCTGATTCCTGGCACGTGGCACAGGTGACAGTCCTGAGATCACAGGCCTGGATGAGCCGCCCTTTAACTTAGCAGCTCACTCGCTGAACTCCCTTTGCAGAACCTCGTTACTCGACCAGACTATATATCAGAACCTTGCATGCAGGAGACCACATGCCATCCTGGAATCTCATTCTCACCCACAGGACGTCCAATCAGTTCCCTGAAGGAATGAATCACCTCTGGCCACAGCTCGTCTCTTCTCCTCCCTTCCCTCCTCAGTCTCAGAGCCAGACTAAATGCCGGAGACCCTTCTGCTGTGACCTTCCTTTACTTGGTCATCCTCACCATCCCTGACAGTATCTAAAGTGATAACTGCGTTGCTCAGAGGGATGGACACAGGGGTAAACTGCTCTCGCTGTTACCCCCTTACCTTCCTGACAGTCACCCAGTTCCCTGTGCAGTGCTTCTTGGATGCAACTACCTCTCAAATGTCCTACCTATCACTCCTTCAGCCTCCGGAATGATCTGGAGTTCATCCAGTTCCAGCTGCAACTCCTTAATGTGGATTGTTCGGAGCTGAAGCTGGATGCCTTTCTCACAAGTGTGGTTATCAGGGACACAGGAGGGTCCCCTGCCTTCCCACATCCCGCAAAGGAGCTTTCCATTAGCCTGCCTGACATCTCTACTGTTTTAAAATGAAAAGGGGGCAAAAAAAATTCTACCTTTGGCATGATTTTGCCTTCTCTGACTGGAGGCTCTCCTCACTGAAACCTCAAAGAGCTAAAGCCGCAAAGTCTCCGCTCCAACTCTGTCCACTCCACCAGTGACCACTCCACTTGCTCCTGCCTGACTTGAAGTTGTTCTTGATAATCAACCCTAAATACAAATTGGCCACTGCTGAAAGCTCAAAAATAACCTGCCCTGAACCACTGCCTTTAATACTCCGTCGGTGAACCTGAGTGAATTACGTCCTCTCAAGTGCCTGATCTCTCCGAATCACCATGGGTCAAAGCTCGGTCGGGCGATACAAGGATGAATGACTGATCGAAACCCATCCCACAGTCTGAGCAGGTGACCACCCTCCCCACAGTGTGAACTTGCTGGTGTCTCTGTAGCATGCATGACCGAGTGAAACCTTTCCCACAATCTGAGCAGGTGGACAGCCTCTCCCCAGTGTGAATTCGTTGATGCATTTTCAAGTCAGACGATTGTGTGAATTCTTTCCCACAGTCTGAGCAGCTGAATGGCTTCTCCCCAGTGTGAACTCGCTGGTGTACCTTCAGTTGAGAAGACCAAGTGAATTTCTTCCCACATTCAGAGCATGTGAAAGGCCTCTGCCTTGTGTGGACTAACTGGTGTCTCAGTAGGTGTGCTGACTGAGTGAATCCCTTCCCACAGTCTGAGCAGGTGAATGGCCTCTCCCTGGTGTGAATCTGGTAGTGCTTCACAAGGGTGGATAACTGAGTGAATCCCTTCCGACATTCAGAGCATGTGAATGGCCACTCCCCAGTGTGAACTGACTGGTGTGTCAGTAGGTGAGATGACTGAGTGAATCCCTTCCCACAGTCTAAGCACGTGAATGGCCTCTCCCCAGAGTGAACTCGCTGTTGTCTCTGTAGTGCGGATGAGCGAGTGAATCCCTCCCCACAGTCGGAACAGGTGAATGGCCTCTCCCCAGTGTGAACTCGCTGTTGTCTCTGTGGTGCGGATGAGTGAGTGAATCCCTTCCCACAGTCGGAACAGGTGAATAGCCTCTCCCCAGTGTGAACTTGCTGTTGTCTCTGTGGTGCGGATGAGCGAGTGAATCCCTTCCCACAGTCGGAACAGGTGAACGGCATCTTCTCAGAATGAACTTGCTGGTGTTCGTTCAGTCGAGGTGATTGAATGAATCTTTTCCCACACAGAGCAGGTGAATGGCTGTGTGTGAACCTGCTGGTGTCACAGTTTTCCCTTCCCACCGTCCAAGCAGGTCAATATCCCCTCACTGGTGTATTTTTGGATATATCTTCAGCCTTGATGATAGATTGAATTGCTTCCCACAGTCAGAACAGGTGGAGTATCACTCTGTGCTGTGAACTTGCTAATGTATCTTCAGGCTGGATGACTGAGTAGTTCCCCTCCCTCACACAGAGTGGGTGAATGGCCTCTCCCCACTGTGAACTCACTGGACTGTCTGCGGGTAGGCTGTGAGTGTGTTCTCAGCACCCCGGTTCCAGTGGATTTCACTGAGTTACAACAGAAAACTTCATTTCAGACACAAAATACATTTCCAGCTGGCATGAGATTAACTCTTCATCTTCAAGGATCGATAACAGATGTGTTGGTCTTGCAAAGAAAGTATTTGGTCACTTCTTATATATCTGGACACAGACAGCAAAACTGATATGTTGAGATTCCATTTCAAACCTGTAAAAATATTTGAAAGGACATCAGTGGGTGAAGCAGAATATTTCAGGTGAGATCTTAGTCTGTCAGGAGCTCTGGCATCACAATGTTATGAAGTTCATCTCCCGTTGGAGCTGAAGGGCTTGTACTGTGCTATAAATTTCTATATATAGCTATAAATTCCTCATCTTCTGACAAGGCATCCTGACTAACCAACAAATTCGCTGCCTGTGTTCCTGTCTGTATGAGAATAGGCGATTTCTGCCCTCAATTAACTTGTGAGTTGCCTCAATTTGACTCTGTCCATTTGATGTTATTTCAAGTTCTTGTCACGTCCCACAGCACTACAAAGCACACTTATTATTACATGTCTGATCCTGTCGATTTTCTAATGACTTTAATTCCCTCCCAACAAGCACTTGACAGTGATGAACCCATCGATGGCAATGCCAACGAACATGAAGGGGATGGTAGTGGTTACTCTCATTGGAATGTGGTAATTTTGCGATGTGAAAGCCACAAGTCTCTTGTCATCGATGACAAAGGTCTTTCATACCGTTATTTACCCAGCGAGAACTAAAGCTGACGGAAGGATTTTTTTTTTGCCAAACAGCATTAATTGACATTTTCACTGACTAGAAGATAGACACTCCATCGGAGATTAACTGGGAAATATACTTTTGTTCCGAGTCCCTAATGCTTGGATTCACATCGCTGGAGTTCGGCCGTGTTTGGGAGATACATCCGCTCCTATTTACTCCGACTGTACGAGGGCAATGCCGATGTGGTTCCGCATGGCTGCCTCTTTACCCAGAAGCCCCCACGAGCTAAAAACCGATCTATCCGCCATCAAAGGCGCGCCAGCGAAGGCGAGGCGCATGCGCCGCCGAGATCGCGGCCGCGCCAACGGTCACCAGCCGAAATCTCTCTGGGGCTGAAAAAGACGGAAAAGACCGTGATCTGCCCAGGGGTGTAGCAGTAGTGCGGGCCGGGCTCACGGTAATTGTTCTTCAATCGCGGCTCAAACGCTGATGATTACTGCCCATCCGGAGCTGCCTCTGACCTGCGCCGATCCTCGTGAGCCTCTCGTCTACTGAGCGCATGCGCGATATCCGGGATCAGCTGAGTCCTCTACGCATGCGCATCTGATTCCGCGTTGCAATTTCTATCATTTTGGCGGCATCGTTTAAAAACACACTTAACTCAAAATCAAATGTAGAATGAATAATAATGTACCAATTTTCAATAATAATGTAGGAAATATTAAAGCAGAGACTACTGTACTATGATGTCTGAACTGTTGTATACGCTTATTCTGTAACAATCCTTCTGACAGCAGAGTTTATTCAAACAGATGATCCGCTGCTTATTCAGTAGGTCATGCAGAGGATGTGCCAGATTGTCCATAATGAATAACAGTATGTTTCCTGACCTGCGCTCCTGCACGTCAACCTTTTTGATGAGTTTATTCAGTCTTTTTCCATCACCAAGTACCAATGCTGCTGCACCAACATAAAGTACCAAAGAGGACGGCACTCTCTGCAACTGACTGGTAAAAGATCTCCAACATCCTGCTGCACACAGTTCTCTGTGCTCCGACTCCCGCCCGTCTCTGATGCACCCAACTACCGCAGAGTCATCAGAGAACTTCTGCAAGTGGCCAGACTCAGAGTTGTACTGAACGTCTGAGGTGAACAGAAACGGAGACAGGACAGTCCCTTGTGGGGCTCCAGTGACACTCAGCTCCGCCTCAGGCAGAGAACCACCGAGCGGTACAAACTGGTGTCTGTCTGTCAGGAAGGCTGTGATCCAGGAGAGAGTGGATTTATCTACGCCCATCCTTTGCAGCTTCTTGCACAGAACGTGATTGGGTTGTATTGAAGGCAGAAGAGAAATCAAAAAATGTGGTGCTCACAATGCCACCAGCATTGTCCAGGTGTGGGCAAGCTCGCTTCAACAGGTAGACGGTGGCATCATTCACTCCCGCAAGAAGCTGCTTGGCAAACTGGAGAGGGTCCATTGAAGATCTCAACTGCGGCCCAACACCGGCCATTCCAGCCCCTTCATCGCATGAGATGTTAGGGCAATTGGTCTGTAGTCATAAAGACCCGATTTAGTCGCCTTCTTGGGTAGGGGAACTAAGCAAGAAGTCTTCCGCGACTCCAGTATCTTTTCCAGACTCAGACTCAAATTGTAGAGGTGCTACAAAATACCAGACAGGTGGCTCGCACTGCCCTTCAGTACCCCGGGGCTGATACCGTCTGGGCCAGCAGTCTTACCTTGCTCTAGTCTCTCCAGCTGTCCCTTCAACCTGCCTCGACGGCAGGGAGGGTATGTGGTCTTGTTAGTGGGAGAGGGGACAGCAGTAGGTCCCCTCAAATTCACTTCATTGGCCCTGTCCAGGCAAGCCCCCGGTCTTCCTTCCTTTAACCTTGAAGCCGGTGACCTGCTTCGTACCCGACTACTCGCCCGCTATGCACCTCTGCTGGAGCTCGTACTCCAGCTTCCTCTTGTAGGGACCTTCAAACCTACCTCAGCCCTACCCTCCGTTCACTCTGCTCTTGCCTCGGTGCTTGCCTTGTCTCCACACCTGAAGGCTTTCTTCTCCTTATTCAGAGGTTCTTTCAGGTCGCTGGCGATCCGGGGCTTGTCGCTGAGGAAGCAACATACAGCCCTGGCTGGCAAGATGGTGTTCTCGCAGAATTAGATGCTGCCCTGGGGGATTCCCTTGGCAACATTACAAGAAGAGCATTTTTAGTTTTGGGTGCCTATATACTCACCACTCTAGCAATATGGGTCTGTTGGATTATGCGATGTGTCTTTCTTGGTAACCCCCACCTCCGTTGTTCCAAAACCTTCAGCTGATTTCAGCTTACACGATTTAATCACGTCTAAGCATTCTGTTCTGCCTGTTGTGTGATCATATATTAAGCACGATTATTATGATGCGAGAACCCTTTTTTCACAGATAAATCAAAGGATAATTTAACTGGAAAATTTGCTGTGGTTGTTTTTGTGCCCGGATGATAGGTAACGATGAAGAAATGACTTACTAACCATTCACTGGCAGCCACAGCAGAATTGGAAGCCATCATCCTGGGCTTACAGTGGGTACAGGAAAGTTTGTGCTAACGTGTGGCAATGTGAATGGGAAGCTATATTGAAATGGCCATCAGGAGATCCCGCCTGGGTCAGACAGAAGAAAGGACCACGCCGAAGTGGTCTACACGTCTCCCTTGGCAGCTCGTCCCACCCACTGATCTCCCTCCTGGTACTTTTCCTTGCTGCCGAACAACTGCCACACCTCCTCTCTCTCACTACCATTCAGGGAGTGTTTACACGTGAGGCCGCACTTCACCAGCGAGTGTGTTTGTGTCACATACTGTATACAGTGCTGCCGGTGGAGCTTGTGTTATATTGGCGAGATGCAGTGTAGATTGAGAGGTCGCTCCACAAACACCTTCACTCTGTTCGCCAGGAAAAGCGGTAAGTTCCCACTTTTGAAAGCGTATGTGTTTCCACATGTAATTGGCAAAGATGCTGTGGATATCTAAAACAGCTTTCAAATTGAGGAAACTGCCTTTACAGAATTTGAGGTGTATTTTGTTCCAAATAAAAAAAAAACATCACGATTGAGGGAAGTAACCTTTTTTTCCTGCGACCAGAAACAAGTTGTTATTTGAGACCAATACTGAGCTGAGCTGCACATACTGAATAAGTCCTGTGATATTGGAGATTTGACAGACTTACCAGATGGGGACAAAACAGTCTGTGGAATAACAGATAATAGGCTCAGAGAAAGACAGCTCCGTGAGGAAAATGACTTGTTGCCAAAGGCCGTGGATATGTGCTGGACTGTGGCAAGGAAAGGGCAAACTCAAACGCGGGACGCTGGCACAGAGATAGAGTTGGGATGCAGACGAGGGCGTGAGCGTGGCTGGGGCTGGCAAACAGGAGGGTGAACGGAAAAGCAGGAGGCAGGCAAAACTTACCTTGACACAGGGCGTTGCTGGAGCTGAAGGGCAAACAGGAGACAGGCGGCAGGCAAAACTTAGCTTGACAGGAAGAGACAGAGCGACACGGGTAAACCTCGGCACTGAAGTAAAACTTAGAAATCACGATCCGAAGCGGCTGGGAACGTGAATTACCACACCGGCCGACACGGCGACCTGGCGATGAGTGGATGCAAAGCCGGGGTATTTACGCTGCAGGTTTAGATGAGAATCAGGTGTGTTGCAACAAGGGGAATTAGGAGAATATGGGGAATTAACAGTTGGGACCGTGACACAGACAGCAGAAAGCACACGAGCACAGGCCGGGGAACTGCACAGGCCGAGGTAACAGTGCATACTATGAAAAAGGGGGGAGGCGGGCAGAACTCATGTTGTGACCCAAAGCAACAGAAAAGCAAAGAAATAAGGGCAGAATTATGAAAAAACAGCCTAATTCTTGCCTTTAATATCTCATCTTTCCCTTTTCAGGGTTGGTCGGGTAACATCGAGGCCCCGATTTTTTAATGGCATTCGCAACCTATTTTCTTTTATGGTGGATGGGTTCCAGATCCGGGTGCTCTTTGGCCGAACGGTTTTTGACATTCTCCAGGCCCGCCTCCGGTGTGCGGACCTGTGGATGCTTGATCTGAGGCTGGTGTTGTTGACAGAGGCGTCGCAGGCTAGGGAACATCGGGATTTCGCTGCGGAACACTTTTAATATAATAACAGCAACTGTCAGTCTCCCCGTCTGCTGTGAAAATGAGTGATGTTGCTCGTGAGAGAGGGAGCCTTTGACACGTCCAGCTGTCGGGCAAACAACAGTTTTTGTTGACTGAAGTTGTTCTCTTTTCCATTAATGCCGCTGGACCTGCTGAGATCCTTCAGCATTCTGTGTGTGTTGCTATGGTCTCTCTCTGGTGTTTCCTGTTGCTTGGTGGTGGGGGGCGCTGACATACTGTGTGTGTTGCTATGGTCTCTCTCTGGTGTTTCCTGTCACTTGGTGGTGGGGGGCGCTGACATTCTCTGTGTGTTTCTATGGTCTCTCTCTGGTGTTTCCTGTTGCTTGGTGGTGGGGGGCGCTGACATACTGTGTGTGTTGCTATGGTCTCTCTCTGGTGTTTCCTGTCGCTTGGTGGTGGGGGGCGCTGACATTCTGTGTCTGTTGCTATGGTCTCTCTCTGGTGTTTCCTGTTGCTTGGTGGTGGGGGGCGCTGACATTCTGTGTGTGTTGTTGTGGTTTCTCTGTCTGGTGTTTCCTGTTGCTTGGTGGTGGGGGGCGCTGACATTCTCTGTGTGTTGCTATGGTCTCTCTCTGGTGTTTCCTGTTGCTTGGTGGTGGGGGGCTCTGACATTCTGTGTGTGTTGCTATGGTCTCTCTCTGGTGTTTCCTGTTGCTTGGTGGTGGGGGGCGCTGACATTCTGTGTGTGTTGTTGTTGTTTCTCTGTCTGGTGTTTCCTGTTGCTTGGTGGTGGGGGGCGCTGACATTCTCTGTGTGTTGCTATGGTTTCTCTGTCTGGTGTTTCCTGTTGCTTGGTGGTGGGGGGCGCTGACATTCTCTGTGTGTTGCTATGGTCTCTCTCTGGTGTTTCCTGTCGCTTGGTGGTGGGGGGCGCTGACATTCTGTGTCTGTTGCTATGGTCTCTCTCTGGTGTTTCCTGTTGCTTGGTGGTGGGGGGCGCTGACATTCTGTGTGTGTTGTTGTGGTTTCTCTGTCTGGTGTTTCCTGTTGCTTGGTGGTGGGGGGCGCTGACATTCTCTGTGTGTTGCTATGGTCTCTCTCTGGTGTTTCCTGTTGCTTGGTGGTGGGGGGCTCTGACATTCTGTGTGTGTTGCTATGGTCTCTCTCTGGTGTTTCCTGTTGCTTGGTGGTGGGGGGCGCTGACATTCTGTGTGTGTTGTTGTGGTTTCTCTGTCTGGTGTTTCCTGTTGCTTGGTGGTGGGGGGCGCTGACATTCTCTGTGTGTTGCTATGGTTTCTCTGTCTGGTGTTTCCTGTTGCTTGGTGGTGGGGGGCGCTGACATTCTCTGTGTGTTGCTATGGTCTCTCTCTGGTGTTTCCTGTCGCTTGGTGGTGGGGGGCGCTGACATTCTCTGTGTGTTTCTATGGTCTCTCTCTGGTGTTTCCTGTCGCTTGGTGGTGGGGGGCGCTGACATTCTGTGTGTGTTGCTATGGTCTCTCTCTGGTGTTTCCTGTTGCTTGGTGGTGGGGGGCGCTGACATTCTGTGTGTGTTGCTATGGTCTCTCTCTGGTGTTTCCTGTTGCTTGGTGGTGGGGGGCGCTGACATTCTGTGTGTGTTGCTATGGTCTCTCTCTGGTGTTTCCTGTTGCTTGGTGGTGGGGGAACGCTGATATTCTGTGTGTGTTGCTATGGTTTCTCTCTGGTGCTTTCCTGTTGCTTGGTGGTGGTGGGCGCTGACATTCTGTGTGTGTGGCTATGGTTTCTCTCTGGTGTTTCCTGTTGCTTGGTGGTGGTGGGCGCTGACATTCTGTGTGTGTTGCTATGGTCTCTCTTTGGTGTTTCCTGTTGCTGGGTGTTGGGGGGCGCTGACATTCTGTGTGTGTTGCTGTGGTTTCTCTGGTGTTTCCTGTTGCTCGGTGGTGGGGAGCGCTGACATTCTGTGTCTGTTGCTATGGTCTCTCTCTGGTGTTTCCTGTCGCTTGGTGGTGGGGGGCGCTGACATTCTGTGTGTGTTGCTATGGTCTCTCTCTCTGGTGTTTCCTGTCGCTTGGTGGTGGGGCGCGCTGACATTCTCTGTGTGTTGCTATGGTCTCTCTCTGGTGTTTCCTGTCGCTTGGTGGTGGGGGGCGCTGACATTCTGTGTGTGTTGCTATGTTCTCTCTCTGGTGTTTCCTGTTGCTTGGTGGTGGTGGGCGCTGGCATTCTGTCTGAGTTGCTATGGTCTCTCTCTGGTGTTTCCTGTTGCTTGGTGGTGGGGAGCACTGCCATTCTCTGTGTGTTGCTATGGTTTCTCTCTGGTGTTTCCTGTTGGTTGGTGGTGGTGACATCAGCGCTGGACTCCGGAACGCAGGCTCGTGAGTTCGAATCCAAGTCGGGCCACACCCCAGCCCCACCCCGGCACGTCTTCCATCCATGCTGGGTTGAGCGTTGTGCTAGCCACACGGTCTCGTAAAATACACAAAGGGTCGAGTCAGTAACGTTCATATTGTGACCGCGTTAATCCGAAACGCGCCAGACAAGAATGGCCGACTGTCTGTTGCGACACGCTAGGGAGTTTATATTTGCTACTAATGCATTGTCAACAAGAAATAAAAGACTTACCAAGAGATTAATGCTGATGTACATGTCCTATGTGTACACGATTGTTACCTCTATTCCAATATCTGCTGATAGAACAGAGAAGATTAGGACACCAGCAGGGACGGCTGCATCAATGAAGGTACGCAGGGAGACAATACAGAAAGGATGGCCTGCATCTACGAATAGATGTTCAATATTTGTTCGGGATTATTGGGCAGACGGAGCTGAACTGTCAGCATTGGAAGATATGGTCCTCCAAGTGAACAGGTTTGTGTCTTCAGGTCGTCACACAAGGAAATGCTCCAGAAGGTGCAGAAAGAAACGTAAACAACGAGCTCATGAAGTGACGTACTGTTCAAGAATGAACCGAAACATCTGACGGAGCACTACTTCATACGAGATATGTCGTACCCACAGAAATCCCCTGACTCCAACCCCTGTACCAGACAAGCTGTCCTTCAAATTCGGTGATTAGTTGTTTGATTGTAATGGGAAGAGTCATATCGTTGCGACAGTCTTCCCTTCCAGTCACCCAGAGTTTGAAACAGCACAATCAATATCCAGGAAAGCAATCATCACCTTCTCAAAAACTACCTTTGTGTGGCATGGAGCTCCACAGAATCATAGAAAACCACAGCACGTTACAGGCCCTTTGGCCTGCAATGTTGTGCCGACCATGTAACCTACTCTGGCAGCTGCCTGGAATTCCTCTGAAGCGTGGCCCACTATTTTGCTAAGCTCCGTGTACCTATCTAAGAATCTGTTAAAAGACCCCATTGTACCCGCCTTTACCACTGCCCCTGGGAGTGCATTCCACACACACACACACACACACACACCACTCTCTGTGTAAAAACTTACCTCTGAAATCCCCCTTGAAGCTTCTTCCAAGCACCTTAAAAATATGCTCCCTTGTGTTAGCCATTTCAGCCCTGGGAAATAGCCTCCGGCTACCCACACGAACAATGCCTCTCATCATCTTATACATGTCGATCAGGTCACCTCTCGTCATCCGTCCCTTCACAGAGAAAAGGTCAAGTTTACTCAAGCTATACTCATAAGGCGTGTTCTGCACCATCCTTGTAAACCGCCGCTGCACACTCTCTATAGCATCTACATTCTTCCTGCAGTGAGGTGACCAGAACTGAAAGCAGTAATCCAAGTGGGCTCTTAACAAGGTCTATATAGATCTAACATTACCGCATGACTCTTGAACTCAATTCCACAGCTGATGAAGGCCATCACACCATACGCCTTCCTAGCAACATGTCAACCCGTGCTGTCGTTTTTGAGTGTCCTACGGACACCGACTCATTGATTCTCCACACTGCCAGGAGTCTTAACATTAATACTGAGTTGTGTCTACAAATTTGACAGACCAAAATGAATCATTCACACGGAAGTGGGCTGAACACCCCCTGCCAATTCTCAGCCTGTTCCTGCCTCCTAATGATGTCCCGCTTTAACCTCTGACAACCCTGAATGGGAATCAGGATTAAAATCTCTGGCGCTGTGAAGTTCTACTTGTGGCGGACGGTGCGAAGCTGCTCTGCTAATTGATGAGCGCGGGCTCAGGGTGGAGGAGCAACACCTTATATTCCGTCTTGGTGCACTCCAACCGGATCAGCTGAACCCATCTTGTCTTCTGAATCCAAAGCCCCAAGGGAAAACAGCACCAGCTTACTACAAGATGACAGTAGGGCTCAGCTCTAACAAAGAAGTCAAGTCAAAGAGCAGGAGAGTGGTAGTGGAGGGGGACACGTTGGGTCTGGTGTCCAGAAGGAAATGGAGAAAGCTCTTTGACTTTCCTGGTGGGAGGGGGATGTGTAAATGGACGGGGTATCCACAGTGAAAATAAGATGATCGGGGCCAGGGGACTTGAAATCATCTGTAATGAGTTCGTGTGTGCTGCTTGGACTTCCAGCATCTGCAGATTTACGCTTGCTCGTGAATGGGAAATTCCGTTTGTTGCGGTCGGAGCGAACGGACTTGGACAAAGTGGACTCCTGATCAACATCGGGTCTCATCGACGTAGAGGAGGCCTCACTGGGAGCAACAGGTACATCACAGCAACCTGACAGACTCGCAGGTGAAGTGTTGCCTCACCTGGAAGGACTGTTCGTGATCCAGATTGGGACTGAGAGAGGAAGTAAATGGGAGTGTATAGAACTTCCCTTGCTTGCAAGGATATATTCCGGGGGGGGGGAATGAGTGGGAAGGGATGAATGGAATCCTTGTGGAAAGCAGGAAGTTGGGGGTGGGGCTGGGGAGGTAAAGATAGGAAGCCAGGAAGCTGTTTAGTCAAGACAACCGTACAAATCGGGAGGTTTATGAAAAATGTCAGCTCCTGTGAATGTGTTTGGTGAGCCCATAGTCGGTGTCTTTCTCGGGTCTACTGTCATCTGAATCTGCCAGGGTGGATGGTGGAGGGTTTTACAGAGATGGCAAGTGGAGTAGGGGTCAGACGGGTTCACAGAATGGTGATGGGTGTAGGTGTAGAAGGGCTGTCACAGATGGCGGAGGCTACATGGATCGGAGATGTCAACAGAAATGGAGAGAGCTGTAGGGTTTGGAACCATTTTCACAGACAGCGAGTGGTGTAGCAATGTTTCTCCACCACTGGGGGAATGCACTTCACTTCTACCATTTTTGTCTATAACCAGCTGGAACCTGTATTGCATCAGAGTGCTTTGCTAATAATGCTCGTGCATCATGATGCTGACGGTACCTGAGCACGCGACTGCAGACCGGCAGCTGTGTTACTGGGAAAATGTGGAATACGCTGATTAAGCAGACAGACGGAATGCACCCTGACCTTGAACTTGTGTCCAAAGCAGTGAATGTACACGCTTGTGCTTTTTTGGAGAACAGCTATTACCAGCTCTTGTGCCGGTCTTCCCTTGCTGCAAGTAAAAATAAGCGCTGTTACGATTGATACACTCTTTTGAGTTAATTGTTGGTCATAAGACAACGTGAAAAGGTGCTTGACACCACCTCCTACCCAGACACCCAATCATACCTGCACCTTACTCCCCACGGCTTCGCCATCTCACCACTACACCACAAGACACAGGAAATGAAATACTCATTCCATTCATTGAGTCTTCTCCACCATTTGATCATGGCTATAGGATTTTCCCTCTAAACCCCATTCTGCTGCTCTCTACCCTTCACCTTCAACAGCCTTATTAATCAGCAACCCACCATTTACTTACTTAAAGCCCGTTACGCCGCTGGTGTTTAGGACAGCAATGAAGAGGTTCACCAGGATGTGTCTGGATTAGAGGCATGAACTGCTGTGGAAGGAGAGTTCGGACAAACTTGGGCTGTTTTCTCTGGTGTGGAGGCAGCTCAGGGTGACCTGAGAGAACTTGATCAGAATAAGAGAGGGATAGAGAGAGTAGATAGCCACCATTTTTAACCGTCCGTGTCAAAATGTCTAAGCCCAGACAGCATGCATTTGGAGAGATGAGGGAGCTGTGGAATTCATTGCCATGGACGGCTCGGAGGCCAAGTTATCAGGTTTAAACAGAATTTGATCAGTACTTGATTAGTAAGGGTGTCAAAGGTCATGGGGGAAGGCAGGAGAATGGGGTTGAGAAGGAAAATAACAGACAATGGGACAGGTACAGAAGGAAGAAACTTTAGAGTGAGACGTGTCAAGGACAGAGAGATGGGACAGACTCCGATAGAGGTTCTTGTCTGGCACGGAGCAGTGGGGCTGAACACCGGTTCGTTTTCCACTCTCGGACCTTCACTGAGGCCATTTCTCATCAGTACATGTTTTACAAACAATACGTATCATTGTTCAAGTTCAACATAAATTTATTATCAAACTGTGTGAACAAAATGCTATCAAACAATTAATTCCTTTTCTTCTTGACAAGGCAACTCATTGCTCACTCCCAGCCTGGGTAGGGAATGGGACCAATTCCAGAGGTGGAGGGGTGGGTGAGTCTGGGAATTAGTGAAGGAGTCCTAACTCCATCCCCCTCATTCCCCTTTTCCTTTCTCACTCCACTCCCTCCCACTCCACTGCATGTCTTTGTGTGTGTGAGAGACCTGCCTGCCCAGTCACACACCATCAGCAATGTGCACTTTCCCCCAACACACTCACACTCCTCTGCACACAGCAATTTTCACCAGCTCAGAAGATCCAGAAATCTTATACACTCCCTCCTGCACCAACTCCTCAGTCACGTGTTAAACAGTTTATTTTTCCTCTTCCTGGCCCGTGGCACAGATGGCAGTCCTGAGGTCACAGCCCTGGACGAGCAGCCATTTAATTTAGCAGCACACTCCCTGAACTGCCTTTGAGAAGCTCGTTACTTGACCACCCTATATCGTTGTTACCCACATGGACCACGACCTTCACTGTTCACCCTCCTGGGAAATGCTGAGCAGTCGACCGGAGATATCACAGACCCGAGCACACAGGAGGCAACATGTCATCCTGGAATCTCATTCTCACCCACAGAACATCCAGTCGGTTCCGAGCTGCTGAATCACCTCTGACCACAGCTCACCTCGTCTCCACCCTTCCCTTCTCAGTCTCAGAGCCAGACGAGACCCTGTTGCTGTGACTTTCCTTTGCCAGGTCATCCCACCATCCCTGACAGAATCTAAAGTGATACCTGTGTTGTTCAGGGGGATGGACACAGAGGTAAACTGCACTCGCTGTTTCCCCCTTTTCCCCTTCCTGTCACCCAATTTCCTGTGCATGTGCACCTTGGGTTCAACTACCTCTCTATATGTCCTACCTCTCACCCCTTCAGCCTCCCGAATGATCTGGAGTTAATCCAGTTCCAGCTCCGTAATGTAGATTGTTCGGAGTTGAAGCTGGATGCCCTTCTCACAGGTGTGGTTATCAGGGACACATCCCGCAAAGGAGCTTTCCACTATCCCGCCTGGCATCTCTACTGTTCTAACTGAGCAAATGTTAAGATAAAAATTTTAGTTCCATCATGATTTTACCTTCTCTGATTGGATGCTTTCCTCACTGAAACCTCAAAGAGATAAAGCCTCAAAGTCTCCTCTCTGACTCTGCCCACTCTGACACTGGCCACTCTACTTGCTCCTGCCTGACCTGATGCTGATTGGTCACTGCTGAAAGCTCAAAAATAACCTGCCCTGAACCATTGCCTTTAATACTCCATTGGTGAACCTGAGTGAATTACGTCCTCTCAAGCTTCTGATCTCTCCAATTCACGATGGATCAAAGCTCGGTAGGGCGACACAAGGATGAGTGACAGACTGAAACCCATCACACATTCAGAGTAGGTGACCACCCTCCCCACGGTGTGAACCCACCTCTGTCTCTGCAGTGTGGATCAGTGTGTGAATGCCTTCCCACAGTCTGAGCAGGTGACCACCCTCCCCACGGTGTGAACCCACCTCTGTCTCTGCAGTGTGGACCAGTGTGTGAATGCCTTCCCACAGTCTGAGCAGGTGACCACCCTCACGACAGTGTGAACCCGTCACTGTCTCTGCAGTGTGGACCAGTGTGTGAATGCCTTCCCACAGTCTGAGCAGGTGACCACCCTCCCCACAGTGTGAACCCGTCACTGTCTCTGCAGTGTGGATCAGTGTGTGAATGCCTTCCCACAGTCTGAGCAGGTGACCACCCTCCCCACAGTGTGAACCCACTACTGTCTCTGCAGTGTGGATCAGTGTGTGAATGCCTTCCGACAGTCTGAGCAGGTGACCACCCTCCCCACAGTGTGAACCCGTCACTGTCTCTGCAGTGTGGATCAGTGTGTGAATGCCTTCCGACAGTCTGAGCAGGTGACCACCCTCCCCACAGTGTGAACCCGTCACTGTCTCTGCAGTGTAGATCAGTGTGTGAATGCCTTCCGACAGTCTGAGCAGGTCGACGTCCTTTCTCTGCTGAAAACAGTCTGGTGTGTCGGTAGGTGAGATGTCTGAGTGAACTCCTTCCCAGAGTCTGAGCAGTTGAAGTTTCTCCCTTGTGTGAACTCGCTGATGTTCATTCAATTGAGATGTATGTGCGAATCCATTCCCACATTCAGAACAGGCGAGTGGCCAGTGTGAATTTGTTGATGTACTTTAAAGTCTGATGACCGAGTGAATTCCTTCCCGCAATCTGAGGAGGTGAACAGTTTCTCCCCAGTGTGAATTTGGCTGTGCCTCACAAGGCTGGTTGACCGAGTGAATCCCTTCCCACATTCAGAACATCTGAATGGCTTCTCCCCAGTGTGAATTGGGCAGTGCCTCACAAGTTTGGATGAGTCAGTGAATCCCTTCCCACAATCTGAGCAGATGAACGGTTTCTCCCCGGTGTGAATTCGGCAGTGCTTTACAAGACTGGATGAGTGAGTGAATCCCTTCCCACATTCAGAGCAGATGAATGGTTTCTCCCCAGTGTGAATTCGTTGATGTATTTTAACATCTGATGAGTGAGTGAATCCCTTCCCACACTCAGAGCACGTGAATGGCTTCTCCCCAGTGTGAATTCGGTAGTGTTTCACAAGTGCGTCTGACTCTTTGAATCTCCTCCCACATTCAGAGCAGCTGAATGGTTTCTCCCCAGTGTGAATTCGCTGATGTTCAATCATTTGATATGACCGAGCAAATCCCTTCCCACATTCTGAGCAAGTGAACGGCTTCTCCCCAGTGTGAACTCGGTAGTGCCTCACAAGGTTGGATGACCAAGTGAATCTCTTCCCACATGCAGAGCACACGAATGGCCACTCCCCAGTGTGAATTCGCCGATGCACCTCCAGTTGAGACGACTGAGTGAATCCTTTCCCACATTCAGAGCAAGTGAATGGCTTCTCCTCAGTGTGGACTCGCTGGTGTCTCTGTAGTGTTGATGAGCGAGTGAATTGCTTCCCACAGTCTGAGCAGGTGAACGGCATCTTCTCAGTGTGAATTCACTGGTGTTCGTTCAGTTGAGAAGATTGAGTGAATCCTTTCACACACAGCAGGTGAATGGCTTCTCCCTAGTGTGAACTCACTGGTGTCAATGTGGTTGAGTGTGCGAATGCCTTCTCACCAGCTAAGCCAGATACCGTCCTCTCACTGATGAACTTTCAGATATATCTTTAGAATCAACGACAGAATGAATTGCTTCTCACAGTCAGAACAAGTGGAGCATCTCACTGTGGTGTGAAATTGCTGATGTATTTTCAGGCTGGATGACTGAGTCGTTCCCCTCCCTCACACAGAGCAGGTGAACGGCCTCTCCCCACGGTGAACTCACTGGTGTGTCTGCGGGTAGGGTGTGAGTGAATCCCTTCCCTCACTGAGAGAAGGACAATGATATCTCACTGCAATTGAAGAATTGATCTTCAGTGAACAAATGCTGGTGCTTTCTCAGCACTCTGGTTCCAGCAGGTAACACTGAGTTAGAAAAGAAAACTTCACTTCTTGATGAGATACTTCTTGATTTCCAAGGATCGACAACAGATGTGTTCGTCTTGCAAAGCAAGTATTTGGTGACTCCTTATATATCCAGTCAGAGAGAGCAAAACTGACATGTTGAGATTCCCCTGAACAACTGTTCTGCCATTTCAGACCTGTAAGAATAATTGAAAGGACATCAGTGGGTGAAGAACAATTATTCAGGTGAGATTTTAGTCTGTGGTGAGAACATAAGAAATCGGAACACGAGAACGTCATCTGGCCCATCTCCACCAACCTGCCTTTACTCCATCGCCCTTAATTTCCCTACTATGGAAAAATCTATCCAACTTTGTCTCAAATACATTTACTGAGGAAGCCTCCAGTGCTTCATTGGGCAGAGAAACCCACAGATTCACCACCCTCAGGTAAAGCAGTTCCTCCTCATCTCCGTCCTAAATGCCCCAAACCGTCCTCTAGTTGTAGTCTCACCTACCAGTGGAAACAACTTTCCTGCCTCTATCTTATCTATCCCTCTCATAATTTTGCATATTTCTATAAGATCTTCTCTCAATGTGAGCTCTTGTTCCATCATAATATTGCCCAGTTCAACTCAAGTTGAGATATACCGCAGGTGACTGTGGGAAGTGAGGGAGGAGATTGCTGAGCATCTGGCGATGATCTTTGTCTCATCGATAGGGATGGGAGAAGCACCCGAGGATTGTTCAAGAAAGGGAGTAGAGGTAACCCAGGAAATTATAGACCAGTGAGTCTTGCATCAGTCGTGGGAAATTTGTTGGACAAGATCCTAAGCGGGAGGAGTAATGAGCATCAGATTAGGGGTAGTCAGCATGGCTTTGTCAAGGGCAGGTCATGCCTTACCAACCTGATTGAACTCTTTGGGGATGTAACATTGATGAAGGTAGTACATTGGATGTAGGGTACGTGGTTTTCAGTAAGACATTTGATAAGGTTCCCCATACGAGGCTCATTGAAAAAGTAACGAGGAAGGATGCAAGGAGACCTGCTTTGTGGATCCAGAACTGGCTTGTCCACAGAAGGCAAAAGGTGGTTGTCGCTGGTTTGTATTCTGCATGGAGGATGGTGACCAGTGATATTCTGCAGCGATCTGTTCTGGGACCCTCTCCTCTCCCCGCTTTGTGATTTTTAAAAATGAGCTTGATGAGGAAGCAGAAGGGTGGGTGAGTAAGTTTGTCGATGACACAAATGTAGGGGGTGCTGTGGATAGTCTGAATGGTTGTCACAGTGGAGCGTGACATCGACAGGATGCAGAACTGGGCTGAGAACTGGCAGATGGAGTTCTACCCAGGGGTTCATTTTGGTAGGTCCAACTTGAAGACAGAATACAATATTAATGATCAGACTCTTGGCAGTTTGGAGGATAAGCGAGATCGTGGGGTTCGTATAAATAGTTCACGCAAAGCTGTTGTGCAGGTTGACAAAGTTTTTAAGAAGGCCTTTATCAACCATGGGACTGAGTTCAAAAGCCATGAGGTACTGTTACAGATTTATAATGCCTTCATTGGACCCCACTTTTAGTACTGTGTTTAATTCTGATCACCTCACTATAGGAAGAATGTGGAGACTCTAAATCGGGTGCAGAGGAGATGAACAAGAACATTGCTTGGATTGAACAGCATGCCTTACAATAAACGGGTGAGTACGAGTGATGGAAGATGAGTGGTGACCTGAGAGAGTTGTATAAGATGATGAGAGGCATTGATCGTGTGGATAGCCAGAGGTGTCTTCCCAGGGCTGAACGAGCCAACATGAGGAGGCATAGTTTTAAGGTGCTTGGAAGTAGGTACAAGGGGGATACCAGAGGTAAGTTTTTCACACAGAGAGTGGCAGGTACATGGAATGCACTGCCAGCGATGGTGGTAAAGGTGGGTACAATCAGGGTCATTTCAGACACTGTTCGGTAGATACGTGGAATGCACTGCCAGCGACGGTGGTAAAGGTGGGTACAATCAGGGTCATTTCAGACACTGTTCGGTAGGTACGTGGAATGCACTGCCAGCGACGGTGGTAAAGGTGGGTACAATCAGGGTCATTTCAGACACTGTTCGGTAGATACGTGGAATGCACTGCCAGCGACGGTGGTAAAGGTGGGTACAATCAGGGTCATTTCAGACACTGTTCGGTAGGTACGTGGAATGCACTGCCAGCGACGGTGGTAAAGGTGGGTACAATCAGGGTCTTTTCAGACACTGTTCGGTAGGTACGTGGAATGCACTGCCAGCGATGGTGGTAAAGCTGGGTACAATCAGGGTCTTTTCAGACACTGTTCGGTAGGTACGTGGAATGCACTGCCAGCGATGGTGGTAAAGCTGGGTACAATCAGGGTCTTTTCAGACACTGTTCGGTAGGTACGTGGAATGCACTGCCAGCGACGGTGGTAAAGGTGGGTACAATCAGGGTCTTTTCAGACACTGTTCAGTACATGCAATGCACTGCCAGCGACGGTATTAAAGGTGGATACAATTAGGGTCTTTTCAATCACTGTTCGGTAGGTACGTGGAATGCACTGACAGCGACGGTGGTAAAGGTGGGTACAATCAGCGTCTTTTCAGACAGTGTTCGGTAGGTACGTGGAATGCACTACCAGCGACGGTGTTAAAGGTGAATACAATCAGGGTCTTTTCAGAAACGATTCGGTAGGTACGCGGAATGCGCTGCCAGCGACGGTGTTAAAGGTGGATACAATCAGGGTCTTTTCAGACACTGTTCGGTAGGTACGTGGAATGCACTGACAGCGACGGTGTTAAAGGTGGATACAATCAGGGTCTTTTCAGACACTGTTCGGTAGGTACGTGGACTGCACTGCCAGCGACGGTGGTAAAGGTGGGTACAATCAGGGTCTTTTCAGACACTGTTCGGTAGGTACATGGAATGAACGGTCAGCGACGGTGGTAAAGGTGGGTACAATCAAGGTCTTTTCAGACACTGTTCGGTAGGTACATGGAATGCACTGCCAGCGACGGTGGTAAACGTGGATACAATCAGGGTCTTTTCAGACACTGTTAGGTAGGTACGTGGAATGCACGGTCAGCGACGGTGTTAAAGGTGGATGCAAACAGGGTCTGTTCAGACACTGTTCGGTAGGTACGTGGAATGCACTGCCAGCAACGGTGTAAAGGTGGGTACAATCAGGGTCTTTTCAGACACTGTTTGGTAGGGACGTGGAATGCACTGCCAGCGACGGTGGTAAAGGTGGGTACAATCAGGGTCTTTTCAGACACTGTTTGGTAGGGACGTGGAATGCACTGCCAGCGACGGTGGTAAAGGTGGATACAATTAGGGTCTTTTCAGACACTGTTAGGTAGGTACGTGGAATGCACTGCCAGCGACGGTGGTAAAGGTGGATACAGGCAGGGTCTTTTCAGACACTGTTCGGTAGGTACGTGCAATGCACTGCCAGCGACGGTGGTAAAGGTGGGAACAATCAGGGTCTTTTCAGGCACTGTTCGGTAGGAACGTGGACTGCACTGCCAGCGACGGTGGTAAAGGTGGGAACAATCAGGGTCTTTTCAGACACTGTTCGGTAGGTACATGGAATGCAGTGCCAGCGACTATGGTAAAGGTGGGTACAATCAGGGTCTTTTCAGACACTGCTCGATAGGTACGTGGAATGCACTGCCAGCGACGGTGGTAAAGGTGGGTACAATCAGGGTCTTTTCAATCACTGTTCGGTAGGTACGTGGAATGCACTGCCAGCGACGGTGGTAAAGGTGGGTACAATCTGGGTCTTTTCAGACACTGTTCGGTAGATACGTGGAATGCACTGCCAGCGACGGTGGTAAAGGTGGGTACAATCAGGGTCTTTTCAGACACTGTTCGGTAGGTACGTGGAATGCACTGCCAGCGACGGTGGTAAAGGTGGGTACAATCAGGGTCTTTTCAGACACTGTTCGGTAGGTACGTGGAATGCACTGCCAGCGACGGTGGTAAAGGTGGGTACAATCAGGGTCTTTTCAGACACTGTTCGGTAGTTACGTGGAATGCACTGGCAGCGACGGTGGTAAAGGTGGGTACAATCAGGGTCTTTTCAGACACTGTTCGGTAGGTACGTGGAATGCACTGCCAGCGACGGTGGTAAAGGTGAATACAATCAGGGTCTTTTCAGACACTGTTCGGTACATGGAATGCACAGCCAGCGACGGTATTAAAGGTGGATACAATTAGGGTCTTTTCAATCACTGTTCGGTAGGTACGTGGAATGCACTGACAGCAACGGTGGTAAAGGTGGGTACAATCAGCGTCTTTTCAGACAGTGTTCGGTAGGTACGTGGAATGCACTACCAGCGACGGTGTTAAAGGTGAATACAATCAGGGTCTTTTCAGAAACGATTCGGTAGGTACGTGGAATGCACTGCCAGCGACGGTGTTAAAGGTGGATACAATCAGGGTCTTTTCAGAAACGATTCGGTAGGTACGTGGAATGCGCTGCCAGCGACGGTGTTAAAGGTGGATACAATCAGGGTCTTTTCAGACACTGGTCGGTAGGTACGTGGAATGCACTGCCAGCGACGGTGGTAAAGGCGGATACAATCAGGGTCTTTTCAGAGACTGTTCGGTAGGTACATGGAGTGCACTGCCAGCGACGGTGGTAAAGGTGGGTACAATCAAGGTCTTTTCAGACACTGTTCGGTAGGTACATGGAATGCACGGTCAGCGACGGTGTTAAAGGTGGATGCAAACAGGGTCTGTTCAGACACTGTTCGGTAGGTACGTGGAATGCACTGCCAGCGACGGTGGTAAAGATGGGTACAATCAGGGTCTTTTCAGACACCGTTCGGTAGGTACATGGAATGCACGGTCAGCGACGGTGTTAAAGGTGGATGCAAACAGGGTCTGTTCAGACACTGTTCGGTAGGTACATGGAATGAACGGTCAGCGACGGTGGTAAACGTGGATACAATCAGGGTCTTTTCAGACACTGTTAGGTAGGTACGTGGAATGCACTGCCAGCGACGATGGTAAAGGTGGATACAGTCAGGGTCTTTTCAGACACTGTTCGGTAGGTACGTGGAATGCACTGCCAGCGACGGTGGTAAAGGTGGGAACAATCAGGGTCTTTTCAGACACTGTTCGGTAGGAACGTGGACTGCACTGCCAGCGACGGTGGTAAAGGTGGATGCAATCAGGGTCTTTTCAGACACTGTTCAGTAGGTACGTGGAATGCAGTGCCAGCGACTATGGTAAAGGTGGGTACAATCAGGGTCTTTTCAGACACTGCTCGATAGTTACGTGGAATGCACTGCCAGCGACGGTGGTAAAGGTGGGTACAATCAGGGTCTTTTCAATCACTGTTCGGTAGGTACGTGGAATGCACTGCCAGCGACGATGGTAAAGGTGGGTACAATCTGGGTCTTTTCAGACACTGTTCGGTAGGTACGTGGAATGCACTGCCAGCGACGGTGGTAAAGGTGGGTACAATCAGGGTCTTTTCAGACACTGTTCGATCGGTACGTGGAATGCACTGCCAGCGACGGTGGTAAAGGTGGATACAATCAGGGTCTTTTCAGACACTGTTCGGTAGGTACGTGGACTGCACTGCCAGCGACGGTGGTAAAGGTGGGTACAATCAGGGTCTTTTCAGACACTGTTCGGTAGGTACGTGGACTGCACTGCCAGCGACGGTGGTAAAGGTGGGTACAATCAGGGTCTTTTCAGACACTGTTCGATCGGTACGTGGAATGCACTGCCAGCGACGGTGGTAAAGGTGGATACAATCAGGGTCTGTTCAGTCACTGTTCGGTAGGTACGTGGACTGCACTGCCAGCGACGGTGGTAAAAGTGGGTATAATCAGTGTCTTTTCAGACACTGTTCGGTAGGTACGTGGAATGCACTGACAGTGACGGTGGTAAAGGTGGGTACAATCAGCGTCTTTTCAGACAGTGTTCGGTAGGTACGTGGAATGCACTACCAGCGACGGTGTTAAAGGTGAATACAATCAGGGTCTTTTCAGAAACGATTCGGTAGGTACGTGGAATGCACTGCCAGCGACGGTGGTAAAGGTGGGTACAATCAGGGTATTTTCAGGCACTGTTCGGTAGGTACGTGGAATACACTGCCAGCGACGGTGGTAAAGGTGGGTATAATCAGGGTCTTTTCAGACACTGTTCGGTGGTTACGTGGAATGCACTGCCAGCGACGGTGGTAAAGATGGGTACAATCAGGGTCTTTTCAGACACCGTTCGGTAGGTACATGGAATGCACGGTCAGCGACGGTGTTAAAGGTGGATGCAAACAGGGTCTGTTCAGACACTGTTCGGTAGGTACATGGAATGAACGGTCAGCGACGGTGGTAAACGTGGATACAATCAGGGTCTTTTCAGACACTGTTAGGTAGGTACGTGGAATGCACTGCCAGCGACGGTGGTAAAGGTGGATACAGTCAGGGTCTTTTCAGACACTGTTCGGTAGGTACGTGGAATGCACTGCCAGCGACGGTGGTAAAGGTGGGAACAATCAGGGTCTTTTCAGACACTGTTCGGTAGGAACGTGGACTGCACTGCCAGCGACGGTGGTAAAGGTGGATGCAATCAGGGTCTTTTCAGACACTGTTCAGTAGGTACGTGGAATGCAGTGCCAGCGACTATGGTAAAGGTGGGTACAATCAGGGTCTTTTCAGACACTGCTCGATAGTTACGTGGAATGCACTGCCAGCGACGGTGGTAAAGGTGGGTACAATCAGGGTCTTTTCAATCACTGTTCGGTAGGTACGTGGAATGCACTGCCAGCGACGATGGTAAAGGTGGGTACAATCTGGGTCTTTTCAGACACTGTTCGGTAGGTACGTGGAATGCACTGCCAGCGACGGTGGTAAAGGTGGGTACAATCAGGGTCTTTTCAGACACTGTTCGATCGGTACGTGGAATGCACTGCCAGCGACGGTGGTAAAGGTGGATACAATCAGGGTCTTTTCAGACACTGTTCGGTAGGTACGTGGACTGCACTGCCAGCGACGGTGGTAAAGGTGGGTATAATCAGGGTCTTTTCAGACACTGTTCGGTGGTTACGTGGAATGCACTGCCAGCGACGGTGGTAAAGGTGGATACAATCAGGGACTTTTCAGACACTGTTCGGAAGGTACGTGGAATGCACTGACAGCGACGGTGGTAAAGGTGGGTACAATCAGGGTCTTTTCAGACACTGTTCGGTAGGGACGTGGAATGCACTGCCAGCGACGGTGGTAAAGGTGGGTAGAATCAGGGTTTTTTCAGAATCTGTTAGGTAGGTACACGGACTGCACTGCCAGCGACGGTGGTGAAGGTGGATACAATCAGAGTCTTTTCAGACACTGTTCGGTACGTACGTGGAATGCACTGCCAGCGACGGTGGTAAAGGTGGGTACAATCAGGGTATTTTCAGACACTGTTCGGTAGGTACGTGGAATACACTGCCAGCGACGGTGGTAAAGGTGGGTATAATCAGGGTCTTTTCAGACACTGTTCGGTGGTTACGTGGAATGCACTGCCAGCGACGGTGGTAAAGGTGGATACAATCAGGGACTTTTCAGACACTGTTCGGAAGGTACGTGGAATGCACTGACAGCGACGGTGGTAAAGGTGGGTACAATCAGGGTCTTTTCAGACACTGTTCGGTAGGTACGTGGAATGCACTGACAGCGACGGTGGTAAAGGTGGGTACAATCAGGGTCTTTTCAGACACTGTTCGGTAGGTACGTGGAATGCACTGCCAGCGACGGTGGTAAAGGTGGGTAGAATCAGGGTTTTTTCAGAATCTGTTAGGTAGGTACACGGACTGCACTGCCAGCGACGGTGGTGAAGGTGGATACAATCAGGGTCTTTTCAGACACTGTTCGGTACGTACGTGGAATACACTGCCAGCGACGGTGGTAAAGTTGGATACAATCAGGGTCATCTCAGACGCTGTTCGGTAGGTACGTGGAATACACTGCCAGCGACGGTGGTAAATGTGGGTATAATCAGGGTCTTTTCAGACACTGTTCGGTAGGTACGTGGAATGCACTGCCAGCGACGGTGGTAAAGGTGGGTACAATCAGGGTCTTTTCAATCACTGTTCGGTAGGTACGTGGAATGCACTGCCAGCGACTATGGTAAAGGTGGGTACAATCAGGGTCTTTTCAGACACTGTTCGGTAGGTACGTGGAATGCACTGACAGCGATGGTGGTAAAGGTGGGTACAATCAGGGTCTTTTCAGACACTGCTCGATAGGTACGTGGAATGCACTGCCAGCGACGGTGTTAAAGGTGGATACAATTAGGGTCTTTTCAATCACTGTTCGGTAGGTACGTGGAATGCACTGCCAGCGACGGTGGTAAAGGTGGGTACAATCAGGGTCTTTTCAGACACTGTTCGGTAGGTACGTGGAATGCACTGACAGCGACGGTGGTAAAGGTGGGTACAATCAGGGTCTTTTCAGACACTGTTCGGTAGGTACGTGGAATGCACTACCAGCGACGGTGGTAAAGCTGGATACAATCAGGGTCTTTTCAGAAACGATTCGGTAGGTACATGGAATGCGCTGCCAGCGACGGTGTTAAAGGTGGATACAATCAGGGTCTTTTCAGAAACGATTCGGTAGGTACATGGAATGCGCTGCCAGCGACGGTGGTAAAGGTGGGTACAATCAAGGTCTTTTCAGACACTGTTCGGTAGGTACATGGAATGCACGGTCAGCGACGGTGTTAAAGGTGGGTACAATCAGGGTCTTTTCAGACACTGTTAGGTAGGTACGTGGAATGCACTGCGAGCGACGGTGGTAAAGGTGGGTACAATCAGGGTCTTTTCAGACACTGTTCGGTAGGTACATGGAATGAACGGTCAGCGACGGTGGTAAAGGTGGATACAATCAGGGTCTTTTCAGACACTGTTAGGTAGGTACGTGGAATGCACTGCGAGCGACGGTGGTAAAGGTGGGTACAATCAGGGTCTTTTCAGACACTGTTCGGTAGGTACGTGGAATGCACTACCAGCGCCGGTGGTAAAGGTGGGTACAATCAGGGTCTTTTCAGACACTGTTCGGTAGGAACGTGGAATGCACTGCCAGCGACGGTGGTAAAGGTGGGTAGAATCAGGGTCTTTTCTGACACTGTCCGGTAGGTAAGTGGAATGCACTGCCAGAGACGGTGGTAAAGGTGGGTACAATCAGGGTCTTTTCAGACACGGTTCAGTAGGGACATGGAATGCACTGCCAGCGACGGTGTAAAGGTGGGTACAATCAGGGTCTTTTCAGACACTGTTTGGTAGGTACGTGGAATGCAATGCCAGCGACGGTGTAAAGGTGGGTACAATCAGGGTCTTTTCAGACACTGTTCGGTAGGTACGTGGAATGCTCTGCCAGCGACGGTGGTAAAGGTGGTTACAATCAGGGTCTTTTCAGACACGGTTCAGTAGGTACGTGGAATGCACTGCCAGCGACGGTGGTAA
Organism: Hypanus sabinus; assembly: GCF_030144855.1. Taxonomy (NCBI): domain Eukaryota; kingdom Metazoa; phylum Chordata; class Chondrichthyes; order Myliobatiformes; family Dasyatidae; genus Hypanus; species Hypanus sabinus. The sequence continues at coordinate 1,006,577 of NW_026779001.1, forward strand.
AGGTGGGTACAATCAGGGTCTTTTCAGACACTGTTCGATAGGTACGTGGAATGCACTGCCAGTGACGGTGGTAAAGGTGGATACAATCAGAGTCTTTTCAGACACTGTTCGGTAGGTACGTGGAATGCACTGCCAGTGACGGTGGTAAAGGTGGGTACAATCAGGGTCTTTTCAGACACTGCTCGGTAGGTACGTGGAATGCACTGCCAGCGACGGTGGTAAAGGTGGGTACAATCAGGGTCTTTTCAGACACTGTTCGGTAGGTACGTGGAATGCACTGCCAGTGACGGTGGTAAAGGTGGGTACAATCAGGGTCTTTTCAGACACTGCTCGGTAGGTACGTGGAATGCACTGCCAGTGACGGTGGTAAAGGCGGGTACAATCAGGGTCTTTTCAGACACTGTTCGGTAGGTACATGGAATGCACTGCCAGCGACGGTGGTAAAGGTGGTTACAATCAGGGTGTTTTCAGACACTGTTCGGTAGGTACGTGGAATGCAGTGCCAGCGACGGTGGTAAAGGTGGATAAAATCAGGGTCTTTTCAGACACTGTTCGGTAGGTACATGGAATGCACTGTCAGCGAAGGTGGTAAAGGTGGGTACAATCAGGGTCTTTTCAGACACTGTTCGGTAGGTACGTGGAATGCACTGCCAGCGACGGTGGTAAAGGTTGATACAATCAGGGTCTTTTCAGACACTGTTCGGTAGGTACGTGGAATGCACTGCCAGCGACGGTGGTAAAGGTGGGTACAATCAGGGTCTTTTCAGACACTGCTCGGTAGGTACGTGGAATGCACTGCCTGCGACGGTGGTAAAGGTGGATAAAATCAGGGTCTTTTCAGACACTGTTCGGTAGGTACATGACTGCACTGCCAGCGACGGTGTAAAGGTGGGTACAATCAGGGTCTTTTCAGACACTGTTTGGTAGGTACGTGGAATGCACTGCCAGCGACGGTGGTAAAGGTGGGTACAATCAGGGTCTTTTCAGACACTGCTCGGTAGGTACGTGGAATGCACTGCCTGCGACGGTGGTAAAGGTGGATAAAATCAGGGTCTTTTCAGACACTGTTCGGTAGGTACATGACTGCACTGCCAGCGACGGTGTAAAGGTGGGTACAATCAGGGTCTTTTCAGACACTGTTTGGTAGGTACGTGGAATGCACTGCCAGCGACGGTGGTAAAGGTGGGTACAATCAGGGTCTTTTCAGACACTGTTTGGTAGGTACGTGGAATGCACTGCCAGCGACGGTGGTAAAGGTGGATACAATCAGGGTCTTTTCAGACACTGTTCGGTAGGTACGTGGAATGCACTGCCAGCGACGGTGGTAAAGGTGGGTACAATCAGGGTCTTTTCAGACACTATTCGGTAGGTACGTGGAATGCACTGCCAGTGACGGTGGTAAAGGTGGATACAGTCAGGGTCTTTTCAGACACTGTTCGGTAGGTACGTGGAAGGCACTGCCAGCGACGGTGGTAAAGGTGGGTACAATCAGGGTCATTTCAGAGACTGTTCGGTAGGTACGTGGAATGCACTGCCAGCGACGGTGGTAACGGTGGGTACAATCAGGGTCTTTTCAGACACTGTTCGATAGGTACGTGGACTGCACTGCCAGTGACGGTGGTAAAGGTGGGTACAATCAGGGTCTTTTCAGACACTGTTCGGTAGGTACGTGGAATGCACTGCTAGCGACGGTGGTAAAGGTGGGTACAATCAGGGTCTTTTCAGACACTGTTCGGTAGGTACGTGGAATGCACTGCCAGCGACGGTGGTAAAGGTGGATACAATCAGGGTCTTTTCAGACACTGTTCGGTAGGTACGTGGAATGCACTGCCAGCGACGGTGGTAAAGGTGGGTACAATCAGGGTCTTTTCAGACACTGTTCGGTAGGTACTTGGAATGCACTGCCAGCGACGGTGGTAAAGGAGGGTACTATCAGGGTCTTTTCAGACACTGTTAGGTAGGTACGTGGAATGCACTGCCAGCGACGGTGGTAAAGCTGGATACAATCAGGGTGTTTTCAGACACTGTTCGGTAGGTACGTGGAATGCACTACCAGCGCCGGTGGTAAAGGTGGGTACAATCAGGGTCTTTTCAGACACTGTTTGGTAGGTACGTGGAATGCACTACCAGCGCCGGTGGTAAAGGTGGGTACAATCAGGGTCTTTTCAGACACGGTTCAGTAGGGACGTGGAATGCACTGCCAGCGACGGTGGTAAAGGTGGGTACAATCAGGGTCTTTTCAGACACGGTTCAGTAGGGACAAGGAATGCACTGCCAGCGAAGGTGTAAAGGTGGGTACAATCAGGGTCTTTTCAGACACTGTTTGCTAGGTACGTGGAATGCACTGCCAGCGACGGTGGTAAAGGTGGGTACAATCAGGGTCTTTTCAGACACTGTTTGCTAGGTACGTGGAATGCACTGCCAGCGACGGTGGTAAAGGTGGGTACAATCAGGGTCTTTTCAGACACTGTTTGCTAGGTACGTGGAATGCACTGCCAGCGACGGTGGTAAAGGTGGGTACAATCAGGGACTTTTCAGACACTGTTCGGTAGGTACGTGGAATGCACTGCCAGCGACGGTGTTAAAGGTGGATACAATCAGGGACTTTTCAGACACTGTTCGGTAGGTACGTGGAATGCACTGACAGCGACGGTGGTAACGGTGGGTACAATCAGGGTCTTTTCAGACACTGTTCGGTAGGTACGTGGAATGCACTGCCAGCGACGGTGGTAAAGGTGGGTACAATCAGGGTCTTTTCAGACACTGTTCGGTAGGTACGTGGAATGCACTGACAGCGACGGTGGTAAAGGTGGGTACAATCAGGGTCTTTTCAGACACTGTTCGGAAGGGACGTGGAATGCACTGCCAGCGACGGTGGTAAAGGTGGGTAGAATCAGGGTTTTTTCAGAATCTGTTAGGTAGGTACACGGACTGCACTGCCAGCGACGGTGGTGAAGGTGGATACAATCAGGGTCTTTTCAGACACTGTTCGGTAGGTACGTGGAATACACTGCCAGCGACGGTGGTAAAGTTGGATACAATCAGGGTCATTTCAGACACTGTTCGGTAGGTACGTGGAATACACTGCCAGCGACGGTGGTAAAGGTGGGTATAATCAGGGTCTTTTCAGACACTGTTCGGTAGGTACGTGGAATGCACTGCCAGCGACGGTGGTAAAGGTGGATACAATCAGGGTCTTTTCAGACACTGTTCGGTAGGTACGTGGACTGCACTGCCAGCGACGGTGGTAAAAGTGGGTATAATCAGGGTCTTTTCAGACACTGTTCGGTAGGTACGTGGAATGCAGTGCCAGCGACTATGGTAAAGGTGGGTACAATCAGGGTCTTTTCAGACACTGCTCGGTAGGTACGTGGAATGCACTGCCAGCGACGGTGTTAAAGGTGGGTACAATCAGGGACTTTTCAGACACTGTTCGGTAGGTACGTGGAATGCACTGACAGCGACGGTGGTAAAGGTGGGTACAATCAGCGTCTTTTCAGACAGTGTTCGGTAGGTACGTGGAATGCACTGCCAGCGACGGTGTTAAAGGTGGATACAATCAGGGTCTTTTCAGACACTGTTCGGTAGGTACATGGACTACACTGCCAGCGACGGTGGTAAAAGTGGGTATAATCAGGGTCTTTTCAGACACTGTTCGGTAGGTACGTGGAATGCACTGCCAGCGACGGTGGTAAAGGTGGGTATAATCAGGGTCTTTTCAGACACTGTTCGGTAGGTACGTGGAATGCACTGCCAGCGACGGTGGTAAAGGTGGATACAATCAGGGTCTTTTCAGACACGGTTCGGTAGGTACGTGGAATGCACTGCCAGCGACGGTGGTAAAGGTGGATACAATCAGGGTCTTTTCAGAAACGATTCGGTAGGTACGTGGAATGCGCTGCCAGCGACGGTGTTAAAGGTGGGTACAATCAGGGTCTTTTCAGACACTGTTCGATCGGTACGTGGAATGCACTGCCAGCGACGGTGGTAAAGGCGGATACAATCAGGGTCTTTTCAGAGACTGTTCGGTAGGTACATGGAGTGCACTGCCAGCGACGGTGTTAAAGGTGGGTACAATCAGGGTCTTTTCAGACACGGTTCAGTAGGGACGTGGAATGCACTGCCAGCGACGGTGGTAAAGGTGGGTACAATCAGGGTCTTTTCAGACACGGTTCAGTAGGGACAAGGAATGCACTGCCAGCGAAGGTGTAAAGGTGGGTACAATCAGGGTCTTTTCAGACACTGTTTGCTAGGTACGTGGAATGCACTGCCAGCGACGGTGGTAAAGGTGGTTACAATCAGGGTGTTTTCAGACACTGTTCGGTAGGTACGTGGAATGCAGTGCCAGCGACGGTGGTAAAGGTGGATAAAATCAGGGTCTTTTCAGACACTGTTCGGTAGGTACATGGAATGCACTGTCAGCGAAGGTGGTAAAGGTGGGTACAATCAGGGTCTTTTCAGACACTGTTCGGTAGGTACGTGGAATGCACTGCCAACGACGGTGGTAAAGGCGGATACAATCAGGGTCTTTTCAGACACTGTTCGGTAGGTACATGGAATGCACGGTCAGCGACGGTGTTAAAGGTGGATGCAATCAGGGTCTTTTCAGACACTGTTCGGTAGGTACGTGGAATGCACTGCCAGCGACGGTGGTAAACGTGGATACAATCAGGGTCTTTTCAGACACTGTTCGGTAGGTACATGGAATGAACGTTCAGCGACGGTGGTAAAGGTGGATACAATCAGGGTCTTTTCAGACACTGTTCGGTAGGTACGTGGAATGCACTGCCAGCGACGGTGGTAAAGGTGGATGCAATCAGGGTCTTTTCAGACACTGTTCGGTAGGTACGTGGAATGCACTGACAGCGACGGTGTTAAAGGTGGATACAATTAGGGTCTTTTCAATCACTGTTCGGTAGGTACGTGGAATGCACTGACAGCGACGGTGGTAAAGGTGGGTACAATCAGGGTCTTTTCAGACACTGTTCGGTAGGTACGTGGAATGCACTGACAGCGACGGTAGTAAAGGTGGATGCAATCAGGGTCTGTTCAGACACTGTTCGGTAGGTACGTGGAATGCACTGCCAGCGATGGTGGTAAACGTGGATACAATCAGGGTCTTTTCAGACACTGTTCGGTAGGTACATGGAATGAACGGTCAGCGACGGTGGTAAACGTGGATACAATCAGGGTCTTTTCAGACACTGTTAGGAAGGTACGTGGAATGCACTGCCAGCGACGGTGGTATACGTGGATACAATCAGGGTCTTTTCAGACACTGTTCGGTAGGTACGTGGAATGCACTGCCAGCGATGGTGGTAAAGGTGGGAACAATCAGGGTCTTCTCAGACACTGTTCGGTAGGAACGTGGACTGCACTGCCAGCGACGGTGGTAAAGGTGGATGCAATCAGGGTCTTTTCAGACACTGTTCGGTAGGTACGTGGAATGCACTGCCAGCGACTATGGTAAAGGTGGGTACAATCAGGGTCTTTTCCGACACTGTTCGGTAGGTACGTGGAATGCACTGACAGCGATGGTGGTAAAGGTGGGTACAATCAGGGTCTTTTCAGACACTGCTCGATAGGTACGTGGAATGCACTGCCAGCGACGGTGTTAAAGGTGGATACAATTAGGGTCTTTTCAATCACTGTTCGGTAGGTACGTGGAATGCACTGCCAGCGACGGTGGTAAAGGTGAATACAATCAGGGTCTTTTCAGAAACGATTCGGTAGGTACGTGGAATGCGCTGCCAGCGACGGTGTTAAAGGTGGATACAATCAGGGTCTTTTCAGACACTGTTCGGTAGGTACGTGGAATGCACTGACAGCGACGGTGTTAAAGGTGGATACAATCAGGGTCTTTTCAGACACTGTTCGGTAGGTACGTGGACTGCACTGCCAGCGACGGTGGTAAAGGTGGGTACAATCAGGGTCTTTTCAGACACTGTTCGGTAGGTACATGGAATGAACGGTCAGCGACGGTGGTAAAGGTGGGTACAATCAAGGTCTTTTCAGACACTGTTCGGTAGGTACATGGAATGCACTGCCAGCGACGGTGGTAAACGTGGATACAATCAGGGTCTTTTCAGACACTGTTAGGTAGGTACGTGGAATGCACGGTCAGCGACGGTGTTAAAGGTGGATGCAAACAGGGTCTGTTCAGACACCGTTCGGTAGGTACGTGGAATGCACTGCCAGCAACGGTGTAAAGGTGGGTACAATCAGGGTCTTTTCAGACACTGTTTGGTAGGGACGTGGAATGCACTGCCAGCGACGGTGGTAAAGGTGGGTACAATCAGGGTCTTTTCAGACACTGTTTGGTAGGGACGTGGAATGCACTGCCAGCGACGGTGGTAAACGTGGATACAATCAGGGTCTTTTCAGACACTGTTCGGTAGGTACATGGAATGAACGGTCAGCGACGGTGGTAAACGTGGATACAATCAGGGTCTTTTCAGGCCCTGTTCGGTAGGAACGTGGACTGCACTGCCAGCGACTATGGTAAAGGTGGGTACAATCAGGGTCTTTTCAGACACTGCTCGATAGGTACGTGGAATGCACTGCCAGCGACGGTGGTAAAGGTGGGTACAATCAGGGACTTTTCAATCACTGTTCGGTAGGTACGTGGAATGCACTGCCAGCGACGGTGGTAAAGGTGGGTACAATCTGGGTCTTTTCAGACACTGTTCGGTAGATACGTGGAATGCACTGCCAGCGACGGTGGTAAAGGTGGGTACAATCAGGGTCTTTTCAGACACTGTTCGGTAGGTACGTGGAATGCACTGCCAGCGACGGTGGTAAAGGTGGGTACAATCAGGGTCTTTTCAGACACTGTTCGGTAGGTACGTGGAATGCACTGCCAGCGACGGTGGTAAAGGTGGGTACAATCAGGGTCTTTTCAGACACTGTTCGGTAGTTACGTGGAATGCACTGGCAGCGACGGTGGTAAAGGTGGGTACAATCAGGGTCTTTTCAGACACTGTTCGGTAGGTACGTGGAATGCACTGCCAGCGACGGTGGTAAAGGTGAATACAATCAGGGTCTTTTCAGACACTGTTCGGTACATGGAATGCACTGCCAGCGACGGTATTAAAGGTGGATACAATTAGGGTCTTTTCAATCACTGTTCGGTAGGTACGTGGAATGCACTGACAGCAACGGTGGTAAAGGTGGGTACAATCAGCGTCTTTTCAGACAGTGTTCGGTAGGTACGTGGAATGCACTACCAGCGACGGTGTTAAAGGTGAATACAATCAGGGTCTTTTCAGAAACGATTCGGTAGGTACGTGGAATGCACTGCCAGCGACGGTGTTAAAGGTGGATACAATCAGGGTCTTTTCAGAAACGATTCGGTAGGTACGTGGAATGCGCTGCCAGCGACGGTGTTAAAGGTGGATACAATCAGGGTCTTTTCAGACACTGTTCGGTAGGTACGTGGAATGCACTGCCAGCGACGGTGGTAAAGGCGGATACAATCAGGGTCTTTTCAGAGACTGTTCGGTAGGTACATGGAGTGCACTGCCAGCGACGGTGGTAAAGGTGGGTACAATCAAGGTCTTTTCAGACACTGTTCGGTAGGTACATGGAATGCACGGTCAGCGACGGTGTTAAAGGTGGATGCAAACAGGGTCTGTTCAGACACTGTTCGGTAGGTACGTGGAATGCACTGCCAGCGACGGTGGTAAACGTGGATACAATCAGGGTCTTTTCAGACACTGTTCGGTAGGTACATGGAATGAACGGTCAGCGACGGTGGTAAACGTGGATACAATCAGGGTCTTTTCAGACACTGTTAGGTAGGTACGTGGAATGCACTGCCAGCGACGGTGGTAAAGGTGGATACAGTCAGGGTCTTTTCAGACACTGTTCGGTAGGTACGTGGAATGCACTGCCAGCGACGGTGGTAAAGGTGGGAACAATCAGGGTCTTTTCAGACACTGTTCGGTAGGAACGTGGACTGCACTGCCAGCGACGGTGGTAAAGGTGGATGCAATCAGGGTCTTTTCAGACACTGTTCAGTAGGTACGTGGAATGCAGTGCCAGAGACTATGGTAAAGGTGGGTACAATCAGGGTCTTTTCAGACACTGCTCAATAGTTACGTGGAATGCACTGCCAACGACGGTGGTAAAGGTGGGTACAATCAGGGTCTTTTCAATCACTGTTCGGTAGGTACGTGGAATGCACTGCCAGCGACGATGGTAAAGGTGGGTACAATCTGGGTCTTTTCAGACACTGTTCGGTAGGTACGTGGAATGCACTGCCAGCGACGGTGGTAAAGGTGGGTACAATCAGGGTCTTTTCAGACACTGTTCGATCGGTACGTGGAATGCACTGCCAGCGACGGTGGTAAAGGTGGATACAATCAGGGTCTTCTCAGACACTGTTCGGTAGGAACGTGGACTGCACTGCCAGCGACGGTGGTAAAGGTGGATGCAATCAGGGTCTTTTCAGACACTGTTCGGTAGGTACGTGGAATGCACTGCCAGCGACTATGGTAAAGGTGGGTACAATCAGGGTCTTTTCCGACACTGTTCGGTAGGTACGTGGAATGCACTGACAGCGATGGTGGTAAAGGTGGGTACAATCAGGGTCTTTTCAGACACTGCTCGATAGGTACGTGGAATGCACTGCCAGCGACGGTGTTAAAGGTGGATACAATTAGGGTCTTTTCAATCACTGTTCGGTAGGTACGTGGAATGCACTGCCAGCGACGGTGGTAAAGGTGGGTACAATCAGCGTCTTTTCAGACAGTGTTCGGTAGGTACGTGGAATGCACTACCAGCGACGGTGTTAAAGGTGAATACAATCAGGGTCTTTTCAGAAACGATTCGGTAGGTACGTGGAATGCGCTGCCAGCGACGGTGTTAAAGGTGGATACAATCAGGGTCTTTTCAGACACTGTTCGGTAGGTACGTGGAATGCACTGACAGCGACGGTGTTAAAGGTGGATACAATCAGGGTCTTTTCAGACACTGTTCGGTAGGTACGTGGACTGCACTGCCAGCGACGGTGGTAAAGGTGGGTACAATCAGGGTCTTTTCAGACACTGTTCGGTAGGTACATGGAATGAACGGTCAGCGACGGTGGTAAAGGTGGGTACAATCAAGGTCTTTTCAGACACTGTTCGGTAGGTACATGGAATGCACTGCCAGCGACGGTGGTAAACGTGGATACAATCAGGGTCTTTTCAGACACTGTTAGGTAGGTACGTGGAATGCACGGTCAGCGACGGTGTTAAAGGTGGATGCAAACAGGGTCTGTTCAGACACTGTTCGGTAGGTACGTGGAATGCACTGCCAGCAACGGTGTAAAGGTGGGTACAATCAGGGTCTTTTGAGACACTGTTTGGTAGGGACGTGGAATGCACTGCCAGCGACGGTGGTAAAGGTGGGTACAATCAGGGTCTTTTCAGACACTGTTTGGTAGGGACGTGGAATGCACTGCCAGCGACGGTGGTAAACGTGGATACAATCAGGGTCTTTTCAGACACTGTTCGGTAGGTACATGGAATGAACGGTCAGCGACGGTGGTAAACGTGGATACAATCAGGGTCTTTTCAGGCCCTGTTCGGTAGGAACGTGGACTGCACTGCCAGCGACTATGGTAAAGGTGGGTACAATCAGGGTCTTTTCAGACACTGCTCGACAGGTACGTGGAATGCACTGCCAGCGACGGTGGTAAAGGTGGGTACAATCAGGGTCTTTTCAATCACTGTTCGGTAGGTACGTGGAATGCACTGCCAGCGACGGTGGTAAAGGTGGGTACAATCTGGGTCTTTTCAGACACTGTTCGGTAGATACGTGGAATGCACTGCCAGCGACGGTGGTAAAGGTGGGTACAATCAGGGTCTTTTCAGACACTGTTCGGTAGGTACGTGGAATGCACTGCCAGCGACGGTGGTAAAGGTGGGTACAATCAGGGTCTTTTCAGACACTGTTCGGTAGGTACGTGGAATGCACTGCCAGCGACGGTGGTAAAGGTGGGTACAATCAGGGTCTTTTCAGACACTGTTCGGTAGTTACGTGGAATGCACTGGCAGCGACGGTGGTAAAGGTGGGTACAATCAGGGTCTTTTCAGACACTGTTCGGTAGGTACGTGGAATGCACTGCCAGCGACGGTGGTAAAGGTGAATACAATCAGGGTCTTTTCAGACACTGTTCGGTACATGGAATGCACTGCCAGCGACGGTATTAAAGGTGGATACAATTAGGGTCTTTTCAATCACTGTTCGGTAGGTACGTGGAATGCACTGACAGCAACGGTGGTAAAGGTGGGTACAATCAGCGTCTTTTCAGACAGTGTTCGGTAGGTACGTGGAATGCACTACCAGCGACGGTGTTAAAGGTGAATACAATCAGGGTCTTTTCAGAAACGATTCGGTAGGTACGTGGAATGCACTGCCAGCGACGGTGTTAAAGGTGGATACAATCAGGGTCTTTTCAGAAACGATTCGGTAGGTACGTGGAATGCGCTGCCAGCGACGGTGTTAAAGGTGGATACAATCAGGGTCTTTTCAGACACTGTTCGGTAGGTACGTGGAATGCACTGCCAGCGACGGTGGTAAAGGCGGATACAATCAGGGTCTTTTCAGAGACTGTTCGGTAGGTACATGGAGTGCACTGCCAGCGACGGTGGTAAAGGTGGGTACAATCAAGGTCTTTTCAGACACTGTTCGGTAGGTACATGGAATGCACGGTCAGCGACGGTGTTAAAGGTGGATGCAAACAGGGTCTGTTCAGACACTGTTCGGTAGGTACGTGGAATGCACTGCCAGCGACGGTGGTAAAGGTGGGTACAATCAGGGTCTTTTCAGACACTGTTCGGTAGGTACGTGGAATGCACTGCCAGCGACGGTGGTAAAGGTGGGTACAATCAGGGTCTTTTCAGACACTGTTCGGTAGTTACGTGGAATGCACTGGCAGCGACGGTGGTAAAGGTGGGTACAATCAGAGTCTTTTCAGACACTGTTCGGTAGGTACGTGGAATGCACTGCCAGCGACGGTGGTAAAGGTGAATACAATCAGGGTCTTTTCAGACACTGTTCGGTACATGGAATGCACTGCCAGCGACGGTATTAAAGGTGGATACAATTAGGGTCTTTTCAATCACTGTTCGGTAGGTACGTGGAATGCACTGACAGCAACGGTGGTAAAGGTGGGTACAATCAGCGTCTTTTCAGACAGTGTTCGGTAGGTACGTGGAATGCACTACCAGCGACGGTGTTAAAGGTGAATACAATCAGGGTCTTTTCAGAAACGATTCGGTAGGTACGTGGAATGCACTGCCAGCGACGGTGTTAAAGGTGGATACAATCAGGGTCTTTTCAGAAACGATTCGGTAGGTACGTGGAATGCGCTGCCAGCGACGGTGTTAAAGGTGGATACAATCAGGGTCTTTTCAGACACTGTTCGGTAGGTACGTGGAATGCACTGCCAGCGACGGTGGTAAAGGCGGATACAATCAGGGTCTTTTCAGAGACTGTTCGGTAGGTACATGGAGTGCACTGCCAGCGACGGTGGTAAACGTGGATACAATCAGGGTCTTTTCAGACACTGTTCGGTAGGTACATGGAATGAACGATCAGCGACGGTGGTAAACGTGGATACAATCAGGGTCTTTTCAGACACTGTTAGGTAGGTACGTGGAATGCACTGCCAGCGACGGTGGTAAAGGTGGATACAGTCAGGGTCTTTTCAGACACTGTTCGGTAGGTACGTGGAATGCACTGCCAGCGACGGTGGTAAAGGTGGGAACAATCAGGGTCTTTTCAGACACTGTTCGGTAGGAACGTGGACTGCACTGCCAGCGACGGTGGTAAAGGTGGATGCAATCAGGGTCTTTTCAGACACTGTTCAGTAGGTACGTGGAATGCAGTGCCAGAGACTATGGTAAAGGTGGGTACAATCAGGGTCTTTTCAGACACTGCTCAATAGTTACGTGGAATGCACTGCCAACGACGGTGGTAAAGGTGGGTACAATCAGGGTCTTTTCAATCACTGTTCGGTAGGAACGTGGACTGCACTGCCAGCGACGGTGGTAAAGGTGGATGCAATCAGGGTCTTTTCAGACACTGTTCAGTAGGTACGTGGAATGCAGTGCCAGAGACTATGGTAAAGGTGGGTACAATCAGGGTCTTTTCAGACACTGCTCAATAGTTACGTGGAATGCACTGCCAACGACGGTGGTAAAGGTGGGTACAATCAGGGTCTTTTCAATCACTGTTCGGTAGGTACGTGGAATGCACTGCCAGCGACGATGGTAAAGGTGGGTACAATCTGGGTCTTTTCAGACACTGTTCGGTAGGTACGTGGAATGCACTGCCAGCGACGGTGGTAAAGGTGGGTACAATCAGGGTCTTTTCAGACACTGCTCGATAGGTACGTGGAATGCACTGCCAGCGACGGTGTTAAAGGTGGATACAATTAGGGTCTTTTCAATCACTGTTCGGTAGGTACGTGGAATGCACTGCCAGCGACGGTGGTAAAGGTGGGTACAATCAGCGTCTTTTCAGACAGTGTTCGGTAGGTACGTGGAATGCACTACCAGCGACGGTGTTAAAGGTGGATACAATCAGGGTCTTTTCAGACACTGTTCGGTAGGTACGTGGACTGCACTGCCAGCGACGGTGGTAAAGGTGGGTACAATCAGGGTCTTTTCAGACACTGTTCGGTAGGTACATGGAATGAACGGTCAGCGACGGTGGTAAAGGTGGGTACAATCAAGGTCTTTTCAGACACTGTTCGGTAGGTACATGGAATGCACTGCCAGCGACGGTGGTAAACGTGGATACAATCAGGGTCTTTTCAGACACTGTTAGGTAGGTACGTGGAATGCACGGTCAGCGACGGTGTTAAAGGTGGATGCAAACAGGGTCTGTTCAGACACTGTTCGGTAGGTACGTGGAATGCACTGCCAGCAACGGTGTAAAGGTGGGTACAATCAGGGTCTTTTGAGACACTGTTTGGTAGGGACGTGGAATGCACTGCCAGCGACGGTGGTAAAGGTGGGTACAATCAGGGTCTTTTCAGACACTGTTTGGTAGGGACGTGGAATGCACTGCCAGCGACGGTGGTAAACGTGGATACAATCAGGGTCTTTTCAGACACTGTTCGGTAGGTACATGGAATGAACGGTCAGCGACGGTGGTAAACGTGGATACAATCAGGGTCTTTTCAGGCCCTGTTCGGTAGGAACGTGGACTGCACTGCCAGCGACTATGGTAAAGGTGGGTACAATCAGGGTCTTTTCAGACACTGCTCGATAGGTACGTGGAATGCACTGCCAGCGACGGTGGTAAAGGTGGGTACAATCAGGGTCTTTTCAATCACTGTTCGGTAGGTACGTGGAATGCACTGCCAGCGACGGTGGTAAAGGTGGGTACAATCTGGGTCTTTTCAGACACTGTTCGGTAGATACGTGGAATGCACTGCCAGCGACGGTGGTAAAGGTGGGTACAATCAGGGTCTTTTCAGACACTGTTCGGTAGGTACGTGGAATGCACTGCCAGCGACGGTGGTAAAGGTGGGTACAATCAGGGTCTTTTCAGACACTGTTCGGTAGGTACGTGGAATGCACTGCCAGCGACGGTGGTAAAGGTGGGTACAATCAGGGTCTTTTCAGACACTGTTCGGTAGTTACGTGGAATGCACTGGCAGCGACGGTGGTAAAGGTGGGTACAATCAGGGTCTTTTCAGACACTGTTCGGTAGGTACGTGGAATGCACTGCCAGCGACGGTGGTAAAGGTGAATACAATCAGGGTCTTTTCAGACACTGTTCGGTACATGGAATGCACTGCCAGCGACGGTATTAAAGGTGGATACAATTAGGGTCTTTTCAATCACTATTCGGTAGGTACGTGGAATGCACTGACAGCAACGGTGGTAAAGGTGGGTACAATCAGCGTCTTTTCAGACAGTGTTCGGTAGGTACGTGGAATGCACTACCAGCGACGGTGTTAAAGGTGAATACAATCAGGGTCTTTTCAGAAACGATTCGGTAGGTACGTGGAATGCACTGCCAGCGACGGTGTTAAAGGTGGATACAATCAGGGTCTTTTCAGAAACGATTCGGTAGGTACGTGGAATGCGCTGCCAGCGACGGTGTTAAAGGTGGATACAATCAGGGTCTTTTCAGACACTGTTCGGTAGGTACGTGGAATGCACTGCCAGCGACGGTGGTAAAGGCGGATACAATCAGGGTCTTTTCAGAGACTGTTCGGTAGGTACATGGAGTGCACTGCCAGCGACGGTGGTAAAGGTGGGTACAATCAAGGTCTTTTCAGACACTGTTCGGTAGGTACATGGAATGCACGGTCAGCGACGGTGTTAAAGGTGGATGCAAACAGGGTCTGTTCAGACACTGTTCGGTAGGTACGTGGAATGCACTGCCAGCGACGGTGGTAAAGGTGGGTACAATCAGGGTCTTTTCAGACACTGTTCGGTAGGTACGTGGAATGCACTGCCAGCGACGGTGGTAAAGGTGGGTACAATCAGGGTCTTTTCAGACACTGTTCGGTAGTTACGTGGAATGCACTGGCAGCGACGGTGGTAAAGGTGGGTACAATCAGGGTCTTTTCAGACACTGTTCGGTAGGTACGTGGAATGCACTGCCAGCGACGGTGGTAAAGGTGAATACAATCAGGGTCTTTTCAGACACTGTTCGGTACATGGAATGCACTGCCAGCGACGGTATTAAAGGTGGATACAATTAGGGTCTTTTCAATCACTGTTCGGTAGGTACGTGGAATGCACTGACAGCAACGGTGGTAAAGGTGGGTACAATCAGCGTCTTTTCAGACAGTGTTCGGTAGGTACGTGGAATGCACTACCAGCGACGGTGTTAAAGGTGAATACAATCAGGGTCTTTTCAGAAACGATTCGGTAGGTACGTGGAATGCACTGCCAGCGACGGTGTTAAAGGTGGATACAATCAGGGTCTTTTCAGAAACGATTCGGTAGGTACGTGGAATGCGCTGCCAGCGACGGTGTTAAAGGTGGATACAATCAGGGTCTTTTCAGACACTGTTCGGTAGGTACGTGGAATGCACTGCCAGCGACGGTGGTAAAGGCGGATACAATCAGGGTCTTTTCAGAGACTGTTCGGTAGGTACATGGAGTGCACTGCCAGCGACGGTGGTAAACGTGGATACAATCAGGGTCTTTTCAGACACTGTTCGGTAGGTACATGGAATGAACGATCAGCGACGGTGGTAAACGTGGATACAATCAGGGTCTTTTCAGACACTGTTAGGTAGGTACGTGGAATGCACTGCCAGCGACGGTGGTAAAGGTGGATACAGTCAGGGTCTTTTCAGACACTGTTCGGTAGGTACGTGGAATGCACTGCCAGCGACGGTGGTAAAGGTGGGAACAATCAGGGTCTTTTCAGACACTGTTCGGTAGGAACGTGGACTGCACTGCCAGCGACGGTGGTAAAGGTGGATGCAATCAGGGTCTTTTCAGACACTGTTCAGTAGGTACGTGGAATGCAGTGCCAGAGACTATGGTAAAGGTGGGTACAATCAGGGTCTTTTCAGACACTGCTCAATAGTTACGTGGAATGCACTGCCAACGACGGTGGTAAAGGTGGGTACAATCAGGGTCTTTTCAATCACTGTTCGGTAGGTACGTGGAATGCACTGCCAGCGACGATGGTAAAGGTGGGTACAATCTGGGTCTTTTCAGACACTGTTCGGTAGGTACGTGGAATGCACTGCCAGCGACGGTGGTAAAGGTGGGTACAATCAGGGTCTTTTCAGACACTGTTCGATCGGTACGTGGAATGCACTGCCAGCGACGGTGGTAAAGGTGGATACAATCAGGGTCTTTTCAGACACTGTTCGGTAGGTACGTGGACTGCACTGCCAGCGACGGTGGTAAAGGTGGGTACAATCAGGGTCTTTTCAGACACTGTTCGATCGGTACGTGGAATGCACTGCCAGCGACGGTGGTAAAGGTGGATACAATCAGGGTCTTTTCAGACACTGTTCGGTAGGTACGTGGAATGCACTGCCAGCGACGGTGGTAAAGGTGGGAACAATCAGGGTCTTTTCAGACACTGTTCGGTAGGAACGTGGACTGCACTGCCAGCGACGGTGGTAAAGGTGGATGCAATCAGGGTCTTTTCAGACACTGTTCAGTAGGTACGTGGAATGCAGTGCCAGAGACTATGGTAAAGGTGGGTACAATCAGGGTCTTTTCAGACACTGCTCAATAGTTACGTGGAATGCACTGCCAACGACGGTGGTAAAGGTGGGTACAATCAGGGTCTTTTCAGAGACTGTTCGGTAGGTACATGGAGTGCACTGCCAGCGACGGTGGTAAACGTGGATACAATCAGGGTCTTTTCAGACACTGTTCGGTAGGTACATGGAATGAACGATCAGCGACGGTGGTAAACGTGGATACAATCAGGGTCTTTTCAGACACTGTTAGGTAGGTACGTGGAATGCACTGCCAGCGACGGTGGTAAAGGTGGATACAGTCAGGGTCTTTTCAGACACTGTTCGGTAGGTACGTGGAATGCACTGCCAGCGACGGTGGTAAAGGTGGGAACAATCAGGGTCTTTTCAGACACTGTTCGGTAGGAACGTGGACTGCACTGCCAGCGACGGTGGTAAAGGTGGATGCAATCAGGGTCTTTTCAGACACTGTTCGGTAGGTACGTGGAATGCACTGCCAGCGACGGTGGTAAAGGTGAATACAATCAGGGTCTTTTCAGACACTGTTCGGTACATGGAATGCACTGCCAGCGACGGTATTAAAGGTGGATACAATTAGGGTCTTTTCAATCACTGTTCGGTAGGTACGTGGAATGCACTGACAGCAACGGTGGTAAAGGTGGGTACAATCAGCGTCTTTTCAGACAGTGTTCGGTAGGTACGTGGAATGCACTACCAGCGACGGTGTTAAAGGTGAATACAATCAGGGTCTTTTCAGAAACGATTCGGTAGGTACGTGGAATGCACTGCCAGCGACGGTGTTAAAGGTGGATACAATCAGGGTCTTTTCAGAAACGATTCGGTAGGTACGTGGAATGCGCTGCCAGCGACGGTGTTAAAGGTGGATACAATCAGGGTCTTTTCAGACACTGTTCGGTAGGTACGTGGAATGCACTGCCAGCGACGGTGGTAAAGGCGGATACAATCAGGGTCTTTTCAGAGACTGTTCGGTAGGTACATGGAGTGCACTGCCAGCGACGGTGGTAAACGTGGATACAATCAGGGTCTTTTCAGACACTGTTCGGTAGGTACATGGAATGAACGATCAGCGACGGTGGTAAACGTGGATACAATCAGGGTCTTTTCAGACACTGTTAGGTAGGTACGTGGAATGCACTGCCAGCGACGGTGGTAAAGGTGGATACAGTCAGGGTCTTTTCAGACACTGTTCGGTAGGTACGTGGAATGCACTGCCAGCGACGGTGGTAAAGGTGGGAACAATCAGGGTCTTTTCAGACACTGTTCGGTAGGAACGTGGACTGCACTGCCAGCGACGGTGGTAAAGGTGGATGCAATCAGGGTCTTTTCAGACACTGTTCAGTAGGTACGTGGAATGCAGTGCCAGAGACTATGGTAAAGGTGGGTACAATCAGGGTCTTTTCAGACACTGCTCAATAGTTACGTGGAATGCACTGCCAACGACGGTGGTAAAGGTGGGTACAATCAGAGTCTTTTCAATCACTGTTCGGTAGGTACGTGGAATGCACTGCCAGCGACGATGGTAAAGGTGGGTACAATCTGGGTCTTTTCAGACACTGTTCGGTAGGTACGTGGAATGCACTGCCAGCGACGGTGGTAAAGGTGGGTACAATCAGGGTCTTTTCAGACACTGTTCGATCGGTACGTGGAATGCACTGCCAGCGACGGTGGTAAAGGTGGATACAATCAGGGTCTTTTCAGACACTGTTCGGTAGGTACGTGGACTGCACTGCCAGCGACGGTGGTAAAGGTGGGTACAATCAGGGTCTTTTCAGACACTGTTCGATCGGTACGTGGAATGCACTGCCAGCGACGGTGGTAAAGGTGGATACAATCAGGGTCTTTTCAGACACTGTTCGGTAGGTACGTGGACTGCACTGCCAGCGACGGTGGTAAAGGTGGGTACAATCAGGGTCTTTTCAGACACTGTTCGATCGGTACGTGGAATGCACTGCCAGCGACGGTGGTAAAGGTGGATACAATCAGGGTCTGTTCAGTCACTGTTCGGTAGGTACGTGGACTGCACTGCCAGCGACGGTGGTAAAAGTGGGTATAATCAGTGTCTTTTCAGACACTGTTCGGTAGGTACGTGGAATGCACGGACAGTGACGGTGGTAAAGGTGTGTACAATCAGCGTCTTTTCAGACACTGTTCGGTAGGTACGTGGAATGCACTGCCAGCGACGGTGGTAAAGGTGAATACAATCAGGGTCTTTTCAGACACTGTTCGGTACATGGAATGCACTGCCAGCGACGGTATTAAAGGTGGATACAATTAGGGTCTTTTCAATCACTGTTCGGTAGGTACGTGGAATGCACTGACAGCAACGGTGGTAAAGGTGGGTACAATCAGCGTCTTTTCAGACAGTGTTCGGTAGGTACGTGGAATGCACTACCAGCGACGGTGTTAAAGGTGAATACAATCAGGGTCTTTTCAGAAACGATTCGGTAGGTACGTGGAATGCACTGCCAGCGACGGTGTTAAAGGTGGATACAATCAGGGTCTTTTCAGAAACGATTCGGTAGGTACGTGGAATGCGCTGCCAGCGACGGTGTTAAAGGTGGATACAATCAGGGTCTTTTCAGACACTGTTCGGTAGGTACGTGGAATGCACTGCCAGCGACGGTGGTAAAGGCGGATACAATCAGGGTCTTTTCAGAGACTGTTCGGTAGGTACATGGAGTGCACTGCCAGCGACGGTGGTAAAGGTGGGTACAATCAAGGTCTTTTCAGACACTGTTCGGTAGGTACATGGAATGCACGGTCAGCGACGGTGTTAAAGGTGGATGCAAACAGGGTCTGTTCAGACACTGTTCGGTAGGTACGTGGAATGCACTGCCAGCGACGGTGGTAAACGTGGATACAATCAGGGTCTTTACAGACACTGTTCGGTAGGTACATGGAATGAACGGTCAGCGACGGTGGTAAACGTGGATACAATCAGGGTCTTTTCAGACACTGTTAGGTAGGTACGTGGAATGCACTGCCAGCGACGGTGGTAAAGGTGGATACAGTCAGGGTCTTTTCAGACACTGTTCGGTAGGTACGTGGAATGTACTGCCAGCGACGGTGGTAAAGGTGGGAACAATCAGGGTCTTTTCAGACACTGTTCGGTAGGAACGTGGACTGCACTGCCAGCGACGGTGGTAAAGGTGGATGCAATCAGGGTCTTTTCAGACACTGTTCAGTAGGTACGTGGAATGCAGTGCCAGAGACTATGGTAAAGGTGGGTACAATCAGGGTCTTTTCAGACACTGCTCGATAGTTACGTGGAATGCACTGCCAACGACGGTGGTAAAGGTGGGTACAATCAGGGTCTTTTCAATCACTGTTCGGTAGGTACGTGGAATGCACTGCCAGCGACGATGGTAAAGGTGGGTACAATCTGGGTCTTTTCAGACACTGTTCGGTAGGTACGTGGAATGCACTGCCAGCGACGGTGGTAAAGGTGGGTACAATCAGGGTCTTTTCAGACACTGTTCGATCGGTACGTGGAATGCACTGCCAGCGACGGTGGTAAAGGTGGATACAATCAGGGTCTTTTCAGACACTGTTCGGTAGGTACGTGGACTGCACTGCCAGCGACGGTGGTAAAGGTGGGTACAATCAGGGTCTTTTCAGACACTGTTCGATCGGTACGTGGAATGCACTGCCAGCGACGGTGGTAAAGGTGGATACAATCAGGGTCTGTTCAGTCACTGTTCGGTAGGTACGTGGACTGCACTGCCAGCGACGGTGGTAAAAGTGGGTATAATCAGTGTCTTTTCAGACACTGTTCGGTAGGTACGTGGAATGCACGGACAGTGACGGTGGTAAAGGTGGGTACAATCAGCGTCTTTTCAGACAGTGTTCGGTAGGTACGTGGAATGCACTACCAGCGACGGTGTTAAAGGTGAATACAATCAGGGTCTTTTCAGAAACGATTCGGTAGGTACGTGGAATGCACTGCCAGCGACGGTGGTAAAGGTGGGTACAATCAGGGTATTTTCAGGCACTGTTCGGTAGGTACGTGGAATACACTGCCAGCGACGGTGGTAAAGGTGGGTATAATCAGGGTCTTTTCAGACACTGTTCGGTGGTTACGTGGAATGCACTGCCAGCGACGGTGGTAAAGGTGGATACAATCAGGGACTTTTCAGACACAGTTCGGAAGGTACGTGGAATGCACTGACAGCGACGGTGGTAAAGGTGGGTATAATCAGGGTCTTTTCAGACACTGTTCGGTAGGGACGTGGAATGCACTGCCAGCGACGGTGGTAAAGGTGGGTAGAATCAGGGTTTTTTCAGAATCTGTTAGGTAGGTACACGGACTGCACTGCCAGCGACGGTGGTGAAGGTGGATACAATCAGAGTCTTTTCAGACACTGTTCGGTACGTACGTGGAATGCACTGCCAGCGACGGTGGTAAAGGTGGGTACAATCAGGGTATTTTCAGACACTGTTCGGTAGGTACGTGGAATACACTGCCAGCGACGGTGGTAAAGGTGGGTATAATCAGGGTCTTTTCAGACACTGTTCGGTAGGTACGTGGAATGCACTGCCAGCGACGGTGGTAAAGGTGGGTACAATCAGGGTCTTTTCAATCACTGTTCGGTAGGTACGTGGAATGCACTGCCAGCGACTATGGTAAAGGTGGGTACAATCAGGGTCTTTTCAGACACTGTTCGGTAGGTACGTGGAATGCACTGACAGCGATGGTGGTAAAGGTGGGTACATTCAGGGTCTTTTCAGACACTGCTCGATAGGTACGTGGAATGCACTGCCAGCGACGGTGTTAAAGGTGGATACAATTAGGGTCTTTTCAATCACTGTTCGGTAGGTACGTGGAATGCACTGCCAGCGACGGTGGTAAAGGTGGGTACAATCAGGGTCTTTTCAGACACTGTTCGGTAGGTACGTGGAATGCACTGACAGCGACGGTGGTAAAGGTGGGTACAATCAGGGTCTTTTCAGACACTGTTCGGTAGGTACGTGGAATGCACTACCAGCGACGGTGGTAAAGCTGGATACAATCAGGGTCCTTTCAGAAACGATTCGGTAGGTACATGGAATGCGCTGCCAGCGACGGTGTTAAAGGTGGATACAATCAGGGTCTTTTCAGAAACGATTCGGTAGGTACATGGAATGCGCTGCCAGCGACGGTGGTAAAGGTGGGTACAATCAAGGTCTTTTCAGACACTGTTCGGTAGGTACATGGAATGCACGGTCAGCGACGGTGTTAAAGGTGGGTACAATCAGGGTCTTTTCAGACACTGTTAGGTAGGTACGTGGAATGCACTGCCAGCGACGGTGGTAAAGGTGGATACAATCAGGGTCTTTTCAGACACTGTTCGATAGGTACGTGGAATGCACTGCCAGCGACGGTGGTAAAGGCGGGTACAATCAGGGTCTTTTCAGACACTGTTCGGTAGGTACGTGGAATGCACTGCCAGCGACGGTGTAAAGGTGGGTACAATCAGGGTCTTTTCAGACACTGTTAGGTAGGTACGTGGAATGCACTACCAGCGCCGGTGGTAAAGGTGGGTACAATCAGGGTCTTTTCAGACACTGTTAGGAAGGTACGTGGAATGCACTGCCAGCGACGGTGGTAAAGGTGGGTACAATCAGGGTGTTTTCAGACACTGTTCGGTAGGTACGTGGAATGCACTGCCAGAGACGGTGGTAAAGGTGGGTACAATCAGGGTCTTTTCAGACACGGTTCAGTAGGGACATGGAATGCACTGCCAGCGACGGTGGTAAAGGTGGGTAGAATCAGGGTCTTTTCAGACACTGTCCGGTAGGTAAGTGGAATGCACTGCCAGAGACGGTGGTAAAGGTGGGTACAATCAGGGTCTTTTCAGACACGGTTCAGTAGGGACATGGAATGCACTGCCAGCGACGGTGTAAAGGTGGGTACAATCAGGGTCTTTTCAGACACTGTTCGGTAGGTACGTGGAATGCTCTGCCAGCGACGGTGGTAAAGGTGGGTACAATCAGGGTCTTTTCAGACACGGTTCGGTAGGTACGTGGAATGCACTGCCAGCGACGGTGGTAAAGGTGGGTACAATCAGGGTCTTTTCAGACACTGCTCGGTAGGTACGTGGAATGCACTGCCAGCGACGGTGGTAAAGGTGGGTACAATCAGGGTCTTTTCAGACACTGTTCGGTAGGTACGTGGAATGCACTGCCAGTGACGGTGGTAAAGGTGGGTACAATCAGGGTCTTTTCAGACACTGCTCGGTAGGTACGTGGAATGCACTGCCAGTGACGGTGGTAAAGGTGGGTACAATCAGGGTCTTTTCAGACACTGCTCGGTAGGTACGTGGAATGCACTGCCAGTGACGGTGGTAAAGGCGGGTACAATCAGGGTCTTTTCAGACACTGTTCGGTAGGTACGTGGAATGCACTGCCAGTGACGGTGGTAAAGGTGGTTACAATCAGGGTGTTTTCAGACACTGTTCGGTAGGTACGTGGAATGCAGTGCCAGCGACGGTGGTAAAGGTGGATAAAATCAGGGTCTTTTCAGACACTGTTCGGTAGGTACATGGAATGCACTGCCAGCGAAGGTGGTAAAGGTGGGTACAATCAGGGTCTTTTCAGACACTGTTCGGTAGGTACGTGGGATGCACTGCCAGCGACGGTGGTAAAGGTGGGTACAATCAGGGTCTTTTCAGACACTGTTCGGTAGGTACGTGGGATGCACTGCCAGCGACGGTGGTAAAGGTGGGTACAATCAGGGTCTTTTCAGACACTGCTCGGTAGGTACGTGGAATGCACTGCCAGCGACGGTGGTAAAGGTGGATAAAATCAGGGTCTTTTCAGACACTGTTCGGTAGGTACATGACTGCACTGCCAGCGACGGTGTAAAGGTGGGTACAATCAGGGTCTTTTCAGACACTGTTTGGTAGGTACGTGGAATGCACTGCCAGCGACGGTGGTAAAGGTGGGTACAATCAGGGTCTTTTCAGACACTGTTTGGTAGGTACGTGGAATGCACTGCCAGCGACGGTGGTAAAGGTGGGTACAATCAGGGTCTTTTCAGACACTATTCGGTAGATACGTGGAATGCACTGCCAGTGACGGTGGTAAAGGAGGATACAGTCAGGGTCTTTTCAGACACTGTTCGGTAGGTACGTGGAAGGCACTGCCAGCGACGGTGGTAAAGGTGGGTACAATCAGGGTCATTTCAGAGACTGTTCGGTAGGTACGTGGAATGCACTGCCAGCGACGGTGGTAACGGTGGGTACAATCAGGGTCTTTTCAGACACTGTTCGATAGGTACGTGGACTGCACTGCCAGTGACGGTGGTAAAGGTGGGTACAATCAGGGTCTTTTCAGACACTGTTCGGTAGGTACGTGGAATGCACTGCTAGCGACGGTGGTAAAGGTGGGTACAATCAGGGTCTTTTCAGACACTGTTCGGTAGGTACGTGGAATGCACTGCCAGCAACGGTGGTAAAGGTGGATACAATCAGGGTCTTTTCAGACACTGTTCGGTAGGTACGTGGAATGCACTGCCAGCGACGGTGGTAAATGTGGGTACAATCAGGGTCTTTTCAGACACTGTTCGGTAGGTACTTGGAATGCACTGCCAGCGACGGTGGTAAAGGAGGGTACTATCAGGGTCTTTTCAGACACTGTTAGGTAGGTACGTGGAATGCACTGCCAGCGACGGTGGTAAAGCTGGATACAATCAGGGTGTTTTCAGACACTGTTCGGTAGGTACGTGGAATGCACTACCAGCGCCGGTGGTAAAGGTGGGTACAATCAGGGTCTTTTCAGACACTGTTTGGTAGGTACGTGGAATGCACTACCAGCGCCGGTGGTAAAGGTGGGTACAATCAGGGTCTTTTCAGACACGGTTCAGTAGGGACGTGGAATGCACTGCCAGCGACGGTGGTAAAGGTGGGTACAATCAGGGTCTTTTCAGACACGGTTCAGTAGGGACATGGAATGCACTGCCAGCGAAGGTGTAAAGGTGGGTACAATCAGGGTCTTTTCAGACACTGTTTGCTAGGTACGTGGAATGCACTGCCAGCGACGGTGGTAAAGGTGGGTACAATCAGGGTCTTTTCAGACACTGTTTGCTAGGTACGTGGAATGCACTGCCAGCGACGGTGGTAAAGGTGGGTACAATCAGGGTCTTTTCAGACACTGTTTGGTAGGTACGTGGAATGCACTGCCAGCGACGGTGGTAAAGGTGGGTACAATCAGGGACTTTTCAGACACTGTTCGGTAGGTACGTGGAATGCACTGCCAGCGACGGTGTTAAAGGTGGATACAATCAGGGACTTTTCAGACACTGTTCGGTAGGTACGTGGAATGCACTGACAGCGACGGTGGTAACGGTGGGTACAATCAGGGTCTTTTCAGACACTGTTCGGTAGGTACGTGGAATGCACTGCCAGCGACGGTGGTAAAGGTGGGAACAATCAGGGTCTTTTCAGACACTGTTCGGTAGGAACGTGGACTGCACTGCCAGCGACGGTGGTAAAGGTGGATGCAATCAGGGTCTTTTCAGACACTGTTCGGTAGGTACGTGGAATGCACTGCCAGCGACGGTGGTAAAGGTGAATACAATCAGGGTCTTTTCAGACACTGTTCGGTACATGGAATGCACTGCCAGCGACGGTATTAAAGGTGGATACAATTAGGGTCTTTTCAATCACTGTTCGGTAGGTACGTGGAATGCACTGACAGCAACGGTGGTAAAGGTGGGTACAATCAGCGTCTTTTCAGACAGTGTTCGGTAGGTACGTGGAATGCACTACCAGCGACGGTGTTAAAGGTGAATACAATCAGGGTCTTTTCAGAAACGATTCGGTAGGTACGTGGAATGCACTGCCAGCGACGGTGTTAAAGGTGGATACAATCAGGGTCTTTTCAGAAACGATTCGGTAGGTACGTGGAATGCGCTGCCAGCGACGGTGTTAAAGGTGGATACAATCAGGGTCTTTTCAGACACTGTTCGGTAGGTACGTGGAATGCACTGCCAGCGACGGTGGTAAAGGCGGATACAATCAGGGTCTTTTCAGAGACTGTTCGGTAGGTACATGGAGTGCACTGCCAGCGACGGTGGTAAACGTGGATACAATCAGGGTCTTTTCAGACACTGTTCGGTAGGTACATGGAATGAACGATCAGCGACGGTGGTAAACGTGGATACAATCAGGGTCTTTTCAGACACTGTTAGGTAGGTACGTGGAATGCACTGCCAGCGACGGTGGTAAAGGTGGATACAGTCAGGGTCTTTTCAGACACTGTTCGGTAGGTACGTGGAATGCACTGCCAGCGACGGTGGTAAAGGTGGGAACAATCAGGGTCTTTTCAGACACTGTTCGGTAGGAACGTGGACTGCACTGCCAGCGACGGTGGTAAAGGTGGATGCAATCAGGGTCTTTTCAGACACTGTTCAGTAGGTACGTGGAATGCAGTGCCAGAGACTATGGTAAAGGTGGGTACAATCAGGGTCTTTTCAGACACTGCTCAATAGTTACGTGGAATGCACTGCCAACGACGGTGGTAAAGGTGGGTACAATCAGAGTCTTTTCAATCACTGTTCGGTAGGTACGTGGAATGCACTGCCAGCGACGATGGTAAAGGTGGGTACAATCTGGGTCTTTTCAGACACTGTTCGGTAGGTACGTGGAATGCACTGCCAGCGACGGTGGTAAAGGTGGGTACAATCAGGGTCTTTTCAGACACTGTTCGATCGGTACGTGGAATGCACTGCCAGCGACGGTGGTAAAGGTGGATACAATCAGGGTCTTTTCAGACACTGTTCGGTAGGTACGTGGACTGCACTGCCAGCGACGGTGGTAAAGGTGGGTACAATCAGGGTCTTTTCAGACACTGTTCGATCGGTACGTGGAATGCACTGCCAGCGACGGTGGTAAAGGTGGATACAATCAGGGTCTTTTCAGACACTGTTCGGTAGGTACGTGGACTGCACTGCCAGCGACGGTGGTAAAGGTGGGTACAATCAGGGTCTTTTCAGACACTGTTCGATCGGTACGTGGAATGCACTGCCAGCGACGGTGGTAAAGGTGGATACAATCAGGGTCTGTTCAGTCACTGTTCGGTAGGTACGTGGACTGCACTGCCAGCGACGGTGGTAAAAGTGGGTATAATCAGTGTCTTTTCAGACACTGTTCGGTAGGTACGTGGAATGCACGGACAGTGACGGTGGTAAAGGTGTGTACAATCAGCGTCTTTTCAGACACTGTTCGGTAGGTACGTGGAATGCACTGCCAGCGACGGTGGTAAAGGTGAATACAATCAGGGTCTTTTCAGACACTGTTCGGTACATGGAATGCACTGCCAGCGACGGTATTAAAGGTGGATACAATTAGGGTCTTTTCAATCACTGTTCGGTAGGTACGTGGAATGCACTGACAGCAACGGTGGTAAAGGTGGGTACAATCAGCGTCTTTTCAGACAGTGTTCGGTAGGTACGTGGAATGCACTACCAGCGACGGTGTTAAAGGTGAATACAATCAGGGTCTTTTCAGAAACGATTCGGTAGGTACGTGGAATGCACTGCCAGCGACGGTGTTAAAGGTGGATACAATCAGGGTCTTTTCAGAAACGATTCGGTAGGTACGTGGAATGCGCTGCCAGCGACGGTGTTAAAGGTGGATACAATCAGGGTCTTTTCAGACACTGTTCGGTAGGTACGTGGAATGCACTGCCAGCGACGGTGGTAAAGGCGGATACAATCAGGGTCTTTTCAGAGACTGTTCGGTAGGTACATGGAGTGCACTGCCAGCGACGGTGGTAAAGGTGGGTACAATCAAGGTCTTTTCAGACACTGTTCGGTAGGTACATGGAATGCACGGTCAGCGACGGTGTTAAAGGTGGATGCAAACAGGGTCTGTTCAGACACTGTTCGGTAGGTACGTGGAATGCACTGCCAGCGACGGTGGTAAACGTGGATACAATCAGGGTCTTTACAGACACTGTTCGGTAGGTACATGGAATGAACGGTCAGCGACGGTGGTAAACGTGGATACAATCAGGGTCTTTTCAGACACTGTTAGGTAGGTACGTGGAATGCACTGCCAGCGACGGTGGTAAAGGTGGATACAGTCAGGGTCTTTTCAGACACTGTTCGGTAGGTACGTGGAATGTACTGCCAGCGACGGTGGTAAAGGTGGGAACAATCAGGGTCTTTTCAGACACTGTTCGGTAGGAACGTGGACTGCACTGCCAGCGACGGTGGTAAAGGTGGATGCAATCAGGGTCTTTTCAGACACTGTTCAGTAGGTACGTGGAATGCAGTGCCAGAGACTATGGTAAAGGTGGGTACAATCAGGGTCTTTTCAGACACTGCTCGATAGTTACGTGGAATGCACTGCCAACGACGGTGGTAAAGGTGGGTACAATCAGGGTCTTTTCAATCACTGTTCGGTAGGTACGTGGAATGCACTGCCAGCGACGATGGTAAAGGTGGGTACAATCTGGGTCTTTTCAGACACTGTTCGGTAGGTACGTGGAATGCACTGCCAGCGACGGTGGTAAAGGTGGGTACAATCAGGGTCTTTTCAGACACTGTTCGATCGGTACGTGGAATGCACTGCCAGCGACGGTGGTAAAGGTGGATACAATCAGGGTCTTTTCAGACACTGTTCGGTAGGTACGTGGACTGCACTGCCAGCGACGGTGGTAAAGGTGGGTACAATCAGGGTCTTTTCAGACACTGTTCGATCGGTACGTGGAATGCACTGCCAGCGACGGTGGTAAAGGTGGATACAATCAGGGTCTGTTCAGTCACTGTTCGGTAGGTACGTGGACTGCACTGCCAGCGACGGTGGTAAAAGTGGGTATAATCAGTGTCTTTTCAGACACTGTTCGGTAGGTACGTGGAATGCACGGACAGTGACGGTGGTAAAGGTGGGTACAATCAGCGTCTTTTCAGACAGTGTTCGGTAGGTACGTGGAATGCACTACCAGCGACGGTGTTAAAGGTGAATACAATCAGGGTCTTTTCAGAAACGATTCGGTAGGTACGTGGAATGCACTGCCAGCGACGGTGGTAAAGGTGGGTACAATCAGGGTATTTTCAGGCACTGTTCGGTAGGTACGTGGAATACACTGCCAGCGACGGTGGTAAAGGTGGGTATAATCAGGGTCTTTTCAGACACTGTTCGGTGGTTACGTGGAATGCACTGCCAGCGACGGTGGTAAAGGTGGATACAATCAGGGACTTTTCAGACACAGTTCGGAAGGTACGTGGAATGCACTGACAGCGACGGTGGTAAAGGTGGGTATAATCAGGGTCTTTTCAGACACTGTTCGGTAGGGACGTGGAATGCACTGCCAGCGACGGTGGTAAAGGTGGGTAGAATCAGGGTTTTTTCAGAATCTGTTAGGTAGGTACACGGACTGCACTGCCAGCGACGGTGGTGAAGGTGGATACAATCAGAGTCTTTTCAGACACTGTTCGGTACGTACGTGGAATGCACTGCCAGCGACGGTGGTAAAGGTGGGTACAATCAGGGTATTTTCAGACACTGTTCGGTAGGTACGTGGAATACACTGCCAGCGACGGTGGTAAAGGTGGGTATAATCAGGGTCTTTTCAGACACTGTTCGGTAGGTACGTGGAATGCACTGCCAGCGACGGTGGTAAAGGTGGGTACAATCAGGGTCTTTTCAATCACTGTTCGGTAGGTACGTGGAATGCACTGCCAGCGACTATGGTAAAGGTGGGTACAATCAGGGTCTTTTCAGACACTGTTCGGTAGGTACGTGGAATGCACTGACAGCGATGGTGGTAAAGGTGGGTACATTCAGGGTCTTTTCAGACACTGCTCGATAGGTACGTGGAATGCACTGCCAGCGACGGTGTTAAAGGTGGATACAATTAGGGTCTTTTCAATCACTGTTCGGTAGGTACGTGGAATGCACTGCCAGCGACGGTGGTAAAGGTGGGTACAATCAGGGTCTTTTCAGACACTGTTCGGTAGGTACGTGGAATGCACTGACAGCGACGGTGGTAAAGGTGGGTACAATCAGGGTCTTTTCAGACACTGTTCGGTAGGTACGTGGAATGCACTACCAGCGACGGTGGTAAAGCTGGATACAATCAGGGTCCTTTCAGAAACGATTCGGTAGGTACATGGAATGCGCTGCCAGCGACGGTGTTAAAGGTGGATACAATCAGGGTCTTTTCAGAAACGATTCGGTAGGTACATGGAATGCGCTGCCAGCGACGGTGGTAAAGGTGGGTACAATCAAGGTCTTTTCAGACACTGTTCGGTAGGTACATGGAATGCACGGTCAGCGACGGTGTTAAAGGTGGGTACAATCAGGGTCTTTTCAGACACTGTTAGGTAGGTACGTGGAATGCACTGCCAGCGACGGTGGTAAAGGTGGATACAATCAGGGTCTTTTCAGACACTGTTCGATAGGTACGTGGAATGCACTGCCAGCGACGGTGGTAAAGGCGGGTACAATCAGGGTCTTTTCAGACACTGTTCGGTAGGTACGTGGAATGCACTGCCAGCGACGGTGTAAAGGTGGGTACAATCAGGGTCTTTTCAGACACTGTTAGGTAGGTACGTGGAATGCACTACCAGCGCCGGTGGTAAAGGTGGGTACAATCAGGGTCTTTTCAGACACTGTTAGGAAGGTACGTGGAATGCACTGCCAGCGACGGTGGTAAAGGTGGGTACAATCAGGGTGTTTTCAGACACTGTTCGGTAGGTACGTGGAATGCACTGCCAGAGACGGTGGTAAAGGTGGGTACAATCAGGGTCTTTTCAGACACGGTTCAGTAGGGACATGGAATGCACTGCCAGCGACGGTGGTAAAGGTGGGTAGAATCAGGGTCTTTTCAGACACTGTCCGGTAGGTAAGTGGAATGCACTGCCAGAGACGGTGGTAAAGGTGGGTACAATCAGGGTCTTTTCAGACACGGTTCAGTAGGGACATGGAATGCACTGCCAGCGACGGTGTAAAGGTGGGTACAATCAGGGTCTTTTCAGACACTGTTCGGTAGGTACGTGGAATGCTCTGCCAGCGACGGTGGTAAAGGTGGGTACAATCAGGGTCTTTTCAGACACGGTTCGGTAGGTACGTGGAATGCACTGCCAGCGACGGTGGTAAAGGTGGGTACAATCAGGGTCTTTTCAGACACTGCTCGGTAGGTACGTGGAATGCACTGCCAGCGACGGTGGTAAAGGTGGGTACAATCAGGGTCTTTTCAGACACTGTTCGGTAGGTACGTGGAATGCACTGCCAGTGACGGTGGTAAAGGTGGGTACAATCAGGGTCTTTTCAGACACTGCTCGGTAGGTACGTGGAATGCACTGCCAGTGACGGTGGTAAAGGTGGGTACAATCAGGGTCTTTTCAGACACTGCTCGGTAGGTACGTGGAATGCACTGCCAGTGACGGTGGTAAAGGCGGGTACAATCAGGGTCTTTTCAGACACTGTTCGGTAGGTACGTGGAATGCACTGCCAGTGACGGTGGTAAAGGTGGTTACAATCAGGGTGTTTTCAGACACTGTTCGGTAGGTACGTGGAATGCAGTGCCAGCGACGGTGGTAAAGGTGGATAAAATCAGGGTCTTTTCAGACACTGTTCGGTAGGTACATGGAATGCACTGCCAGCGAAGGTGGTAAAGGTGGGTACAATCAGGGTCTTTTCAGACACTGTTCGGTAGGTACGTGGGATGCACTGCCAGCGACGGTGGTAAAGGTGGGTACAATCAGGGTCTTTTCAGACACTGTTCGGTAGGTACGTGGGATGCACTGCCAGCGACGGTGGTAAAGGTGGGTACAATCAGGGTCTTTTCAGACACTGCTCGGTAGGTACGTGGAATGCACTGCCAGCGACGGTGGTAAAGGTGGATAAAATCAGGGTCTTTTCAGACACTGTTCGGTAGGTACATGACTGCACTGCCAGCGACGGTGTAAAGGTGGGTACAATCAGGGTCTTTTCAGACACTGTTTGGTAGGTACGTGGAATGCACTGCCAGCGACGGTGGTAAAGGTGGGTACAATCAGGGTCTTTTCAGACACTGTTTGGTAGGTACGTGGAATGCACTGCCAGCGACGGTGGTAAAGGTGGGTACAATCAGGGTCTTTTCAGACACTATTCGGTAGATACGTGGAATGCACTGCCAGTGACGGTGGTAAAGGAGGATACAGTCAGGGTCTTTTCAGACACTGTTCGGTAGGTACGTGGAAGGCACTGCCAGCGACGGTGGTAAAGGTGGGTACAATCAGGGTCATTTCAGAGACTGTTCGGTAGGTACGTGGAATGCACTGCCAGCGACGGTGGTAACGGTGGGTACAATCAGGGTCTTTTCAGACACTGTTCGATAGGTACGTGGACTGCACTGCCAGTGACGGTGGTAAAGGTGGGTACAATCAGGGTCTTTTCAGACACTGTTCGGTAGGTACGTGGAATGCACTGCTAGCGACGGTGGTAAAGGTGGGTACAATCAGGGTCTTTTCAGACACTGTTCGGTAGGTACGTGGAATGCACTGCCAGCAACGGTGGTAAAGGTGGATACAATCAGGGTCTTTTCAGACACTGTTCGGTAGGTACGTGGAATGCACTGCCAGCGACGGTGGTAAATGTGGGTACAATCAGGGTCTTTTCAGACACTGTTCGGTAGGTACTTGGAATGCACTGCCAGCGACGGTGGTAAAGGAGGGTACTATCAGGGTCTTTTCAGACACTGTTAGGTAGGTACGTGGAATGCACTGCCAGCGACGGTGGTAAAGCTGGATACAATCAGGGTGTTTTCAGACACTGTTCGGTAGGTACGTGGAATGCACTACCAGCGCCGGTGGTAAAGGTGGGTACAATCAGGGTCTTTTCAGACACTGTTTGGTAGGTACGTGGAATGCACTACCAGCGCCGGTGGTAAAGGTGGGTACAATCAGGGTCTTTTCAGACACGGTTCAGTAGGGACGTGGAATGCACTGCCAGCGACGGTGGTAAAGGTGGGTACAATCAGGGTCTTTTCAGACACGGTTCAGTAGGGACATGGAATGCACTGCCAGCGAAGGTGTAAAGGTGGGTACAATCAGGGTCTTTTCAGACACTGTTTGCTAGGTACGTGGAATGCACTGCCAGCGACGGTGGTAAAGGTGGGTACAATCAGGGTCTTTTCAGACACTGTTTGCTAGGTACGTGGAATGCACTGCCAGCGACGGTGGTAAAGGTGGGTACAATCAGGGTCTTTTCAGACACTGTTTGGTAGGTACGTGGAATGCACTGCCAGCGACGGTGGTAAAGGTGGGTACAATCAGGGACTTTTCAGACACTGTTCGGTAGGTACGTGGAATGCACTGCCAGCGACGGTGTTAAAGGTGGATACAATCAGGGACTTTTCAGACACTGTTCGGTAGGTACGTGGAATGCACTGACAGCGACGGTGGTAACGGTGGGTACAATCAGGGTCTTTTCAGACACTGTTCGGTAGGTACGTGGAATGCACTGCCAGCGACGGTGGTAAAGGTGGGTATAATCAGGGTCTTTTCAGACACTGTTCGGTAGGTACGTGGACTGCACTGCCAGCGACGGTGGTAAAAGTGGGTATAATCAGGGTCTTTTCAGACACTGTTCGGTAGGTACGTGGAATGCAGTGCCAGCGACTATGGTAAAGGTGGGTACAATCAGGGTCTTTTCAGACACTGCTCGGTAGGTACGTGGAATGCACTGCCAGCGACGGTGTTAAAGGTGGGTACAATCAGGGTCTTTTCAGACACTGTTCGGTAGGTACGTGGAATGCACTGACAGCGACGGTGGTAAAGGTGGGTACAATCAGCGTCTTTTCAGACAGTGTTCGGTAGGTACGTGGAATGCACTGCCAGCGACGGTGTTGAAGGTGGATACAATCAGGGTCTTTTCAGACACTGTTCGGTAGGTACATGGACTACACTGCCAGCGACGGTGGTAAAAGTGGGTATAATCAGGGTCTTTTCAGACACTGTTCGGTAGGTACGTGGAATGCACTGCCAGCGACGGTGGTAAAGGTGGGTATAATCAGGGTCTTTTCAGACACTGTTCGGTAGGTACGTGGAATGCACTGCCAGCGACGGTGGTAAAGGTGGATACAATCAGGGTCTTTTCAGACACGGTTCGGTAGGTACGTGGAATGCACTGCCAGCGACGGTGGTAAAGGTGGATACAATCAGGGTCTTTTCAGAAACGATTCGGTAGGTACGTGGAATGCGCTGCCAGCGACGGTGTTAAAGGTGGGTACAATCAGGGTCTTTTCAGACACTGTTCGATCGGTACGTGGAATGCACTGCCAGCGACGGTGGTAAAGGCGGATACAATCAGGGTCTTTTCAGAGACTGTTCGGTAGGTACATGGAGTGCACTGCCAGCGACGGTGGTAAAGGTGGGTACTATCAGGGTCTTTTCAGAGACTGTTCGGTAGGTACGTGGAATGCACTGCCAGCGACGGTGGTAAAGGCGGATACAATCAGGGTCTTTTCAGACACTGTTCGGTAGGTACATGGAATGCACGGTCAGCGACGGTGTTAAAGGTGGATGCAATCAGGGTCTTTTCAGACACTGTTCGGTAGGTACGTGGAATGCACTGCCAGCGACGGTGGTAAACGTGGATACAATCAGGGTCTTTTCAGACACTGTTCGGTAGGTACATGGAATGAACGTTCAGCGACGGTGGTAAAGGTGGATACAATCAGGGTCTTTTCAGACACTGTTCGGTAGGTACGTGGAATGCACTGCCAGCGACGGTGGTAAAGGTGGGTACAATCAGGGTCTTTTCAGACACTGTTCGGTAGGTACGTGGAATGCACTGACAGCGACGGTAGTAAAGGTGGATGCAATCAGGGTCTGTTCAGACACTGTTCGGTAGGTACGTGGAATGCACTGCCAGCGACGGTGGTAAACGTGGATACAATCAGGGTCTTTTCAGACACTGTTCGGTAGGTACATGGAATGAACGGTCAGCGACGGTGGTAAACGTGGATACAATCAGGGTCTTTTCAGACACTGTTAGGAAGGTACGTGGAATGCACTGCCAGCGACGGTGGTAAACGTGGATACAATCAGGGTCTTTTCAGACACTGTTCGGTAGGTACGTGGAATGCACTGCCAGCGATGGTGGTAAAGGTGGGAACAATCAGGGTCTTCTCAGACACTGTTCGGTAGGAACGTGGACTGCACTGCCAGCGACGGTGGTAAAGGTGGATGCAATCAGGGTCTTTTCAGACACTGTTCGGTAGGTACGTGGAATGCACTGCCAGCGACTATGGTAAAGGTGGGTACAATCAGGGTCTTTTCAGACACTGTTCGGTAGGTACGTGGAATGCACTGCCAGCGACTATGGTAAAGGTGGGTACAATCAGGGTCTTTTCCGACACTGTTCGGTAGGTACGTGGAATGCACTGACAGCGATGGTGGTAAAGGTGGGTACAATCAGGGTCTTTTCAGACACTGCTCGATAGGTACGTGGAATGCACTGCCAGCGACGGTGTTAAAGGTGGATACAATTAGGGTCTTTTCAATCACTGTTCGGTAGGTACGTGGAATGCACTGCCAGCGACGGTGGTAAAGGTGGGTACAATCAGGGTCTTTTCAGACACTGTTCGGTAGGTACGTGGAATGCACTGACAGCGACGGTGGTAAAGGTGGGTACAATCAGGGTCTTTTCAGACACTGTTCGATAGTTACGTGGAATGCACTGCCAGCGACGGTATTAAAGGTGGATACAATTAGGGTCTTTTCAATCACTGTTCGGTAGGTACGTGGAATGCACTACCAGCGACGGTGGTAAAGCTGGATACAATCAGGGTCTTTTCAGAAACGATTCGGTAGGTACATGGAATGCGCTGCCAGCGACGGTGTTAAAGGTGGATACAATCAGGGTCTTTTCAGAAACGATTCGGTAGGTACATGGAAGGCGCTGCCAGCGACGGTGGTAAAGGTGGGTACAATCAAGGTCTTTTCAGACACTGTTCGGTAGGTACATGGAATGCGCTGCCAGCGACGGTGGTAAAGGTGGGTACAATCAAGGTCTTTTCAGACACTGTTCGGTAGGTACATGGAATGCACTGCCAGCGACGGTGGTAAAGGTGGGTACAATCAGGGTCTTTTCAGACACTGTTCGGTAGGTACGTGGAATGCACTGCCAGCGACGGTGTAAAGGTGGGTACAATCAAGGTCTTTTCAGACACTGTTCGGTAGGTACATGGAATGCACTGCCAGCGACGGTGGTAAACGTGGATGCAATCAGGGTCTTTTCAGACACTGTTCGGTAGGTACATGGAATGAACGGTCAGCGACGGTGGTAAAGGTGGATACAATCAGGGTCTTTTCAGACACTGTTAGGTAGGTACATGGAATGCACTGCGAGCGACGGTGGTAAAGGTGGGTACAATCAGGGTCTTTTCAGACACTGTTCGGTAGGTACGTGGAATGCACTGCCAGCGACGGTGGTAAAGGTGGGTACAATCAGGGTCTTTTCAGACACTGTTCGGTAGGTACGTGGAATGCACTGCCAGCGAAGGTGGTAAAGGTGGGAACAATCAGGGTCTTTTCAGACACTGTTCGGTAGGAACTTGGACTGCACTGCCAGCGACGGTGGTAAAGGTGGATGCAATCAGGGTCTTTTCAGACACTGTTTGGTAGGTACGTGGAATGCAGTGCCAGCGACTATGGTAAAGGTGGGTACAATCAGGGTCTTTTCAGACACTGCTCGATAGGTAGGTGGAATGCACTGCCAGCGACGGTGTTAAAGGTGGAGACAATTAGGGTCTTTTCAATCACTGTTCGGTAGGTACGTGGAATGCACTGCCAGCGACGGTGGTAAAGGTGGGTACAATCAGGGTCTTTTCAGACACTGTTCGGTAGGTACATGGAATGCACTGCCAGCGAAGGTGGTAAAGGCGGGTACAATCAGGGTCTTTTCAGACACTGTTCGGTAGGTACGTGGAATGCGCTGCCAGCGACGGTGGTAAACGTGGATACAATCAGGGTCTTTTCAGACACTGTTCGGTAGGTACATGGAATGAACGGTCAGCGATGGTGGTAAACGTGGATACAATCAGGGTCTTTTCAGACACTGTTAGGTAGGTACGTGGAATGCACTGCCAGCGAAGGTGGTAAAGGTGGGAACAATCAGGGTTTTCTCAGACACTGTTCGGTAGGAACGTGGACTGCACTGCCAGCGACGGTGGTAAAGGTGGATGCAATCAGGGTCTTTTCAGACACTGTTCGGTAGGTACGTGGAATGCAGTGCCAGCGACTATGGTAAAGGTGGGTACAATCATGGTCTTTTCAGACACTGCTCGATAGGTACGTGGAATGCACTGCCAGCGACGGTGTTAAAGGTGGATACAATTAGGGTCTTTTCAATCACTGTTCGGTAGGTACGTGGAATGCACTGCCAGCGACGGTGGTAAAGGTGGGTACAATCAGGGTCTTTTCAGACACTGTTCGGTAGGTACGTGGAATGCACTGACAGCGACGGTGGTAAAGGTGGGTACAATCAGGGTCTCTTCAGACACTGTTCGATAGGTACGTGGAATGCACTGCCAGCGACGGTATTAAAGGTGGATACAATTAGGGTCTTTTCAATCACTGTTCGGTAGGTACGTGGAATGCACTACCAGCGACGGTGGTAAAGGTGGATACAATCAGGGTCTTTTCAGAAACGATTCGGTAGGTACATGGAATGCGCTGCCAGCGACGGTGTTAAAGGTGGATACAATCAGGGTCTTTTCAGAAACGATTCGGTAGGTACATGGAATGCGCTGCCAGCGACGGTGTTAAAGGTGGATACAATCAGGGTCTTTTCAGACACTGTTCGATCGGTACGTGGAATGCACTACCAGCGACGGTGGTAAAGGTGGGTACAATAAGGGTCTTTTCAGAGACTGTTCGGTAGGTACATGGAGTGCACTGCCAGCGACGGTGGTAAAGGTGGGTACAATCAAGGTCTTTTCAGACACTGTTCGGTAGGTACATGGAATGCACGGTCAGCGACGGTGTTAAAGGTGGATGCAATCAGGGTCTTTTCAGACACTGTTCGGTAGGTACATGGAATGAACGGTCAGCGACGGTGGTAAAGGTGGATACAATCAGGGTCTTTTCAGACACTGTTAGGTAGGTACGTGGAATGCACTGCCAGCGACGGTGGTAAAGGTGGGTACAATCAGGGTCTTTTCAGACACTGTTCGGTAGGTACGTGGAATGCACTGCCAGCGAAGGTGGTAAAGGTGGGAACAATCAGGGTCTTTTCAGACACTGTTCGGTAGGAACGTGGACTGCACTGCCAGCGACGGTGGTAAAGGTGGATGCAATCAGGGTCTTTTCAGACACTGTTTGGTAGGTACGTGGAATGCAGTGCCAGCGACTATGGTAAAGGTGGGTACAATCAGGGTCTTTTCAGACACTGCTCGATAGGTACGTGGAATGCACTGCCAGCGACGGTGTTAAAGGTGGAGACAATTAGGGTCTTTTCAATCACTGTTCGGTAGGTACGTGGAATGCACTGCCAGCGACGGTGGTAAAGGTGGGTACAATCAGCGTCTTTTCAGACAGTGTTCGGTAGGGACGTGGAATGCACTACCAGCGAAGGTGTTAAAGGTGGATACAATCAGGGTCTTTTCAGAAACGATTCGGTAGGTACGTGGAATGCGCTGCCAGCGACGGTGGTAAACGTGGATACAATCAGGGTCTTTTCAGACACTGTTCGGTAGGTACATGGAATGAACGGTCAGCGACGGTGGTAAACGTGGATACAATCAGGGTCTTTTCAGACACTGTTAGGTAGGTACGTGGAATGCACTGCCAGCGACGGTGGTAAACGTGGATACAATCAGGGTCTTTTCAGACACTGTTAGGTAGGTACGTGGAATGCACTGCCAGCGACGGTGGTAAAGGTGGCTACAGTCAGGGTCTTTTCTGACACTGTTCGGTAGGTACGTGGAATGCACTGCCAGCGAAGGTGGTAAAGGTGGGAACAATCAGGGTCTTCTCAGACACTGTTCGGTAGGAACGTGGACTGCACTGCCAGCGACGGTGGTAAAGGTGGATGCAATCAGGGTCTTTTCAGACACTGTTCGGTAGGTACGTGGAATGCAGTGCCAGCGACTATGGTAAAGGTGGGTACAATTAGGGTCTTTTCAGACACTGCTCGATAGGTACGTGGAATGCACTGCCAGCGACGGTGTTAAAGGTGGATACAATTAGGGTCTTTTCAATCACTGTTCGGTAGGTACGTGGAATGCACTGCCAGCGACGGTGGTAAAGGTGGGTACAATCAGGGTCTTTTCAGACACTGTTCGGTAGGTACGTGGAATGCACTGCCAGCGACGGTGGTAAAGGTGGGTACAATCAGGGTCTTTTCAGACACTGTTCGGTAGGTACGTGGAATGCACTGACAGCGACGGTGGTAAAGGTGGGTACAATCAGTGTCTTTTCAGACACTGTTCGATAGGTACGTGGAATGCACTGCCAGCGACGGTGTTAAAGGTGGGTAAAATCAGGGTCTTTTCAGACACTGTTCGATAGGTACGTGGAATGCACTACCAGCGACGGTGGTAAAGGTGGGTACAATCAGCGTCTTTTCAGACAGTGTTCGGTAGGTACGTGGAATGCACTACCAGCGACGGTGTTAAAGGTGGATACAATCAGGGTCTTTTCAGAAACGATTCGGTAGGTACATGGAATGCGCTGCCAGCGACGGTGTTAAAGGTGGATACAATCAGGGTCTTTTCAGAGACTGTTCGTTAGGTACATGGAATGCACTGCCAGCGACGGTGGTAAAGGTGGGTACAATCAAGGTCTTTTCAGACACTGTTCGGTAGGTACATGGAATGCACGGTCAGCGACGGTGTTAAAGGTGGGTACAATCAGCGTCTGTTCAGACACTGTTCGGTAGGTACGTGGAATGCACTGCCAGCGACGGTGGTAAACGTGGATACAATCAGGGTCTTTTCAGACACTGTTCGGTAGGTACATGGAATGAACGTTCAGCGACGGTGGTAAACGTGGATACAATCAGGGTCTTTTCAGACACTGTTAGGTAGGTACGTGGAATGCACTGCCAGCGACGGTGGTAAAGGTGTATACAGTCAGGGTCTTTTCAGACACTGTTCGGTAGGTACGTGGAATGCACTGCCAGCGATGGTGGTAAAGGTGGGTACAATCAGGGTCTTTTCAGACACTGTTCGGTAGGTACGTGGAATGCACTGCCAGCGACGGTGGTAAAGGTGGGTACAATCAGGGTCTTCTCAGACACTGTTCGGTAGGAACGTGGACTGCGCTGCCAGCGACGGTGGTAAAGGTGGATACAATCAGGGTCTTTTCAGACACTGTTCGGTAGGAACGTGGACTGCGCTGCCAGCGACGGTGGTAAAGGTGGGAACAATCAGGGTCTTTTCAGACACTGCTCGATAG
Source organism: Hypanus sabinus (assembly GCF_030144855.1). Lineage (NCBI taxonomy): Eukaryota > Metazoa > Chordata > Chondrichthyes > Myliobatiformes > Dasyatidae > Hypanus > Hypanus sabinus. Next base: position 1,046,152 of record NW_026779001.1, read on the forward strand.
GTACGTGGAATGCACTGCCAGCGACGGTGTTAAAGGTGGATACAATTAGGGTCTTTTCAATCACTGTTTGGTAGGTACGTGGAATGCACTGACAGTGACGGTGGTAAAGGTGGGTACAATCAGGGTCTTTTCAGACACTGTTCGGTAGGTACGTGGAATGCACTGACAGCGACGGTGGTAAAGGTGGGTACAATCAGGGTCTTTTCAGACACTGTTCGGTAGGTACGTGGAATGCACTGCCAGTGACGGTGGTAAAGGTGGGTAAAATCAGGGTCTTTTCAGACACTATTCGATAGGTACGTGGAATGCACTGCCAGTGACGGTGGTAAAGGTGGGTACAATCAGGGTCTTTTCAGACACTATTCGATAGGTATGTGGAATGCACTGCCAGCGACGGTGGTAAACGTGGATACAATCAGGGTCTTTTCAGACACTGTTCGGTAGGTACATGGAATGAACGGTCAGCGACGGTGGTAAAGGTGGATACAGTCAGGGTCTTTTCAGACACTGTTAGGTAGGTACGTGGAATGCACTGCCAGCGACGGTGGTAAAGGTGGGTACAATCAGGGTCTTTTCAGACACTGTTCGGTAGGAACGTGGAATGCACTGCCAGCGACGGTGGTAAAGGTGGGTACAATCAGGGTCTTTTCAGACACTGTTCAGTAGGAACGTGGAATGCACTGCCAGCGACGGTGGTAAAGGTGGGTACAATCAGGGTCTTTTCAGACACTGTTCGGTAGGAACGTGGAATGCACTGCCAGCGACGGTGGTAAAGGTGGGTACAATCAGGGTCTTTTCAGACACTGTTCGGTAGGTACGTGGAATGCACTGCCAGCGACTGTGGTAAAGGTGGGTACAATCAGGGTCTTTTCAGACACTGCTCGATAGGTACGTGGAATGCACTGCCAGCGACGGTGGTAAAGGTGGGTACAATCAGCGTCTTTTCAGACAGTGTTCGGTAGGGACGTGGAATGCACTACCAGCGAAGGTGTTAAAGGTGGATACAATCAGGGTCTTTTCAGAAACGATTCGGTAGGTACGTGGAATGCGCTGCCAGCGACGGTGGTAAACGTGGATACAATCAGGGTCTTTTCAGACACTGTTCGGTAGGTACATGGAATGAACGGTCAGCGACGGTGGTAAACGTGGATACAATCAGGGTCTTTTCAGACACTGTTAGGTAGGTACGTGGAATGCACTGCCAGCGACGGTGGTAAACGTGGATACAATCAGGGTCTTTTCAGACACTGTTAGGTAGGTACGTGGAATGCACTGCCAGTGACGGTGGTAAAGGTGGCTACAGTCAGGGTCTTTTCAGACACTGTTCGGTAGGTACGTGGAATGCACTGCCAGTGACGGTGGTAAAGGTGGGTACAATCAGGGTCTTTTCAGACACTATTCGATAGGTACGTGGAATGCACTGCCAGCGACGGTGGTAAACGTGGATACAATCAGGGTCTTTTCAGACACTGTTCGGTAGGTACATGGAATGAACGGTCAGCGACGGTGGTAAAGGTGGATACAGTCAGGGTCTTTTCAGACACTGTTAGGTAGGTACGTGGAATGCACTGCCAGCGACGGTGGTAAAGGTGGGTACAATCAGGGTCTTTTCAGACACTGTTCGGTAGGAACGTGGAATGCACTGCCAGCGACGGTGGTAAAGGTGGGTACAATCAGGGTCTTTTCAGACACTGTTCAGTAGGAACGTGGAATGCACTGCCAGCGACGGTGGTAAAGGTGGGTACAATCAGGGTCTTTTCAGACACTGTTCGGTAGGAACGTGGAATGCACTGCCAGCGACGGTGGTAAAGGTGGGTACAATCAGGGTCTTTTCAGACACTGTTCGGTAGGTACGTGGAATGCACTGCCAGCGACTGTGGTAAAGGTGGGTACAATCAGGGTCTTTTCAGACACTGCTCGATAGGTACGTGGAATGCACTGCCAGCGACGGTGGTAAAGGTGGGTACAATCAGCGTCTTTTCAGACAGTGTTCGGTAGGGACGTGGAATGCACTACCAGCGAAGGTGTTAAAGGTGGATACAATCAGGGTCTTTTCAGAAACGATTCGGTAGGTACGTGGAATGCGCTGCCAGCGACGGTGGTAAACGTGGATACAATCAGGGTCTTTTCAGACACTGTTCGGTAGGTACATGGAATGAACGGTCAGCGACGGTGGTAAACGTGGATACAATCAGGGTCTTTTCAGACACTGTTAGGTAGGTACGTGGAATGCACTGCCAGCGACGGTGGTAAACGTGGATACAATCAGGGTCTTTTCAGACACTGTTAGGTAGGTACGTGGAATGCACTGCCAGTGACGGTGGTAAAGGTGGCTACAGTCAGGGTCTTTTCAGACACTGTTCGGTAGGTACGTGGAATGCACTGCCAGCGAAGGTGGTAAAGGTGGGAACAATCAGGGTCTTCTCAGACACTGTTCGGTAGGAACGTGGACTGCACTGCCAGCGACGGTGGTAAAGGTGGATGCAATCAGGGTCTTTTCAGACACTGTTCGGTAGGTACGTGGAATGCAGTGCCAGCGACTATGGTAAAGGTGGGTACAATTAGGGTCTTTTCAGACACTGCTCGATAGGTACGTGGAATGCACTGCCAGCGACGGTGTTAAAGGTGGATACAATTAGGGTCTTTTCAATCACTGTTCGGTAGGTACGTGGAATGCACTGCCAGCGACGGTGGTAAAGGTGGGTACAATCAGGGTCTTTTCAGACACTGTTCGGTAGGTACGTGGAATGCACTGCCAGCGACGGTGGTAAAGGTGGGTACAATCAGGGTCTTTTCAGACACTGTTCGGTAGGTACGTGGAATGCACTGACAGCGACGGTGGTAAAGGTGGGTACAATCAGTGTCTTTTCAGACACTGTTCGATAGGTACGTGGAATGCACTGCCAGCGACGGTGTTAAAGGTGGGTAAAATCAGGGTCTTTTCAGACACTGTTCGATAGGTACGTGGAATGCACTACCAGCGACGGTGGTAAAGGTGGGTACAATCAGCGTCTTTTCAGACAGTGTTCGGTAGGTACGTGGAATGCACTACCAGCGACGGTGTTAAAGGTGGATACAATCAGGGTCTTTTCAGAAACGATTCGGTAGGTACATGGAATGCGCTGCCAGCGACGGTGTTAAAGGTGGATACAATCAGGGTCTTTTCAGAAACGATTCGGTAGGTACATGGAATGCGCTGCCAGCGACGGTGTTAAAGGTGGATACAATCAGGGTCTTTTCAGACACTGTTCGATCGGTACGTGGAATGCACTACCAGCGACGGTGGTAAAGGTGGGTACAATCAGGGTCTTTTCAGAGACTGTTCGGTAGGTACATGGAGTGCACTGCCAGCGACGGTGGTAAAGGTGGGTACAATCAAGGTCTTTTCAGACACTGTTCGGTAGGTACATGGAATGCACGGTCAGCGACGGTGTTAAAGGTGGATGCAATCAGGGTCTTTTCAGACACTGTTCGGTAGGTACATGGAATGAACGGTCAGCGACGGTGGTAAAGGTGGATACAATCAGGGTCTTTTCAGACACTGTTAGGTAGGTACGTGGAATGCACTGCCAGCGACGGTGGTAATGGTGGGTACAATCAGGGTCTTTTCAGACACTGTTCGGTAGGTACGTGGAATGCACTGCCAGCGAAGGTGGTAAAGGTGGGAACAATCAGGGTCTTTTCAGACACTGTTCGGTAGGAACGTGGACTGCACTGCCAGCGACGGTGGTAAAGGTGGATGCAATCAGGGTCTTTTCAGACACTGTTTGGTAGGTACGTGGAATGCAGTGCCAGCGACTATGGTAAAGGTGGGTACAATCAGGGTCTTTTCAGACACTGCTCGATAGGTACGTGGAATGCACTGCCAGCGACGGTGTTAAAGGTGGAGACAATTAGGGTCTTTTCAATCACTGTTCGGTAGGTACGTGGAATGCACTGCCAGCGACGGTGGTAAAGGTGGGTACAATCAGCGTCTTTTCAGACAGTGTTCGGTAGGGACGTGGAATGCACTGCCAGCGACGGTGGTAAAGGTGGCTACAGTCAGGGTCTTTTCAGACACTGTTCGGTAGGTACGTGGAATGCACTGCCAGCGAAGGTGGTAAAGGTGGGAACAATCAGGGTCTTCTCAGACACTGTTCGGTAGGAACGTGGACTGCACTGCCAGCGACGGTGGTAAAGGTGGATGCAATCAGGGTCTTTTCAGACACTGTTCGGTAGGTACGTGGAATGCAGTGCCAGCGACTATGGTAAAGGTGGGTACAATTAGGGTCTTTTCAGACACTGCTCGATAGGTACGTGGAATGCACTGCCAGCGACGGTGTTAAAGGTGGATACAATTAGGGTCTTTTCAATCACTGTTCGGTAGGTACGTGGAATGCACTGCCAGCGACGGTGGTAAAGGTGGGTACAATCAGGGTCTTTTCAGACACTGTTCGGTAGGTACGTGGAATGCACTGCCAGCGACGGTGGTAAAGGTGGGTACAATCAGGGTCTTTTCAGACACTGTTCGGTAGGTACGTGGAATGCACTGACAGCGACGGTGGTAAAGGTGGGTACAATCAGTGTCTTTTCAGACACTGTTCGATAGGTACGTGGAATGCACTGCCAGCGACGGTGTTAAAGGTGGGTAAAATCAGGGTCTTTTCAGACACTGTTCGATAGGTACGTGGAATGCACTACCAGCGACGGTGGTAAAGGTGGGTACAATCAGCGTCTTTTCAGACAGTGTTCGGTAGGTACGTGGAATGCACTACCAGCGACGGTGTTAAAGGTGGATACAATCAGGGTCTTTTCAGAAACGATTCGGTAGGTACATGGAATGCGCTGCCAGCGACGGTGTTAAAGGTGGATACAATCAGGGTCTTTTCAGAGACTGTTCGTTAGGTACATGGAATGCACTGCCAGCGACGGTGGTAAAGGTGGGTACAATCAAGGTCTTTTCAGACACTGTTCGGTAGGTACATGGAATGCACGGTCAGCGACGGTGTTAAAGGTGGGTACAATCAGCGTCTGTTCAGACACTGTTCGGTAGGTACGTGGAATGCACTGCCAGCGACGGTGGTAAACGTGGATACAATCAGGGTCTTTTCAGACACTGTTCGGTAGGTACATGGAATGAACGTTCAGCGACGGTGGTAAACGTGGATACAATCAGGGTCTTTTCAGACACTGTTAGGTAGGTACGTGGAATGCACTGCCAGCGACGGTGGTAAAGGTGTATACAGTCAGGGTCTTTTCAGACACTGTTCGGTAGGTACGTGGAATGCACTGCCAGCGATGGTGGTAAAGGTGGGTACAATCAGGGTCTTTTCAGACACTGTTCGGTAGGTACGTGGAATGCACTGCCAGCGACGGTGGTAAAGGTGGGAACAATCAGGGTCTTCTCAGACACTGTTCGGTAGGAACGTGGACTGCGCTGCCAGCGACGGTGGTAAAGGTGGATACAATCAGGGTCTTTTCAGACACTGTTCGGTAGGAACGTGGACTGCGCTGCCAGCGACGGTGGTAAAGGTGGGAACAATCAGGGTCTTTTCAGACACTGCTCGATAGGTACGTGGAATGCACTGCCAGCGACGGTGTTAAAGGTGGATACAATTAGGGTCTTTTCAATCACTGTTTGGTAGGTACGTGGAATGCACTGACAGTGACGGTGGTAAAGGTGGGTACAATCAGGGTCTTTTCAGACACTGTTCGGTAGGTACGTGGAATGCACTGACAGCGACGGTGGTAAAGGTGGGTACAATCAGGGTCTTTTCAGACACTATTCGATAGGTACGTGGAATGCACTGCCAGCGACGGTATTAAAGGTGGATACAATTAGGGTCTTTTCAATCACTGTTCGGTAGGTACGTGGAATGCACTACCAGCGACGGTGGTAAAGGTGGATACAATCAGGGTCTTTTCAGAAACGATTCGGTAGGTACATGGAATGCGCTGCCAGCGACGGTGTTAAAGGTGGATACAATCAGGGTCTTTTCAGAAACGATTCGGTAGGTACATGGAATGCGCTGCCAGCGACGGTGTTAAAGGTGGATACAATCAGGGTCTTTTCAGACACTGTTCGATCGGTACGTGGAATGCACTACCAGCGACGGTGGTAAAGGTGGGTACAATCAGGGTCTTTTCAGAGACTGTTCGGTAGGTACATGGAGTGCACTGCCAGCGACGGTGGTAAAGGTGGGTACAATCAAGGTCTTTTCAGACACTGTTCGGTAGGTACATGGAATGCACGGTCAGCGACGGTGTTAAAGGTGGATGCAATCAGGGTCTTTTCAGACACTGTTCGGTAGGTACATGGAATGAACGGTCAGCGACGGTGGTAAAGGTGGATACAATCAGGGTCTTTTCAGACACTGTTAGGTAGGTACGTGGAATGCACTGCCAGCGACGGTGGTAAAGGTGGCTACAGTCAGGGTCTTTTCAGACACTGTTCGGTAGGTACGTGGAATGCACTGCCAGCGAAGGTGGTAAAGGTGGGAACAATCAGGGTCTTCTCAGACACTGTTCGGTAGGAACGTGGACTGCACTGCCAGCGACGGTGGTAAAGGTGGATGCAATCAGGGTCTTTTCAGACACTGTTTGGTAGGTACGTGGAATGCAGTGCCAGCGACTATGGTAAAGGTGGGTACAATCAGGGTCTTTTCAGACACTGCTCGATAGGTACGTGGAATGCACTGCCAGCGACGGTGTTAAAGGTGGAGACAATTAGGGTCTTTTCAATCACTGTTCGGTAGGTACGTGGAATGCACTGCCAGCGACGGTGGTAAAGGTGGGTATAATCAGCGTCTTTTCAGACAGTGTTCGGTAGGGACGTGGAATGCACTACCAGCGAAGGTGTTAAAGGTGGATACAATCAGGGTCTTTTCAGAAACGATTCGGTAGGTACGTGGAATGCACGGTCAGCGACGGTGGTAAACGTGGATACAATGAGGGTCTTTTCAGACACTGTTCGGTAGGTACATGGAATGAACGGTCAGCGACGGTGGTAAACGTGGATACAATCAGGGTCTTTTCAGACACTGTTAGGTAGGTACGTGGAATGCACTGCCAGCGACGGTGGTAAACGTGGATACAATCAGGGTCTTTTCAGACACTGTTAGGTAGGTACGTGGAATGCACTGCCAGCGACGGTGGTAAAGGTGGCTACAGTCAGGGTCTTTTCAGACACTGTTCGGTAGGTACGTGGAATGCACTGCCAGCGAAGGTGGTAAAGGTGGGAACAATCAGGGTCTTCTCAGACACTGTTCGGTAGGAACGTGGACTGCACTGCCAGCGACGGTGGTAAAGGTGGATGCAATCAGGGTCTTTTCAGACACTGTTCGGTAGGTACGTGGAATGCAGTGCCAGCGACTATGGTAAAGGTGGGTACAATTAGGGTCTTTTCAGACACTGCTCGATAGGTACGTGGAATGCACTGCCAGCGACGGTGTTAAAGGTGGATACAATTAGGGTCTTTTCAGTCACTGTTCGGTAGGTACGTGGAATGCACTGCCAGCGACGGTGGTAAAGGTGGGTACAATCAGGGTCTTTTCAGACACTGTTCGGTAGGTACGTGGAATGCACTGCCAGCGACGGTGGTAAAGGTGGGTACAATCAGGGTCTTTTCAGACACTGTTCGGTAGGTACGTGGAATGCACTGACAGCGACGGTGGTAAAGGTGGGTACAATCAGTGTCTTTTCAGACACTGTTCGATAGGTACGTGGAATGCACTGCCAGCGACGGTGTTAAAGGTGGGTAAAATCAGGGTCTTTTCAGACACTGTTCGATAGGTACGTGGAATGCACTACCAGCGACGGTGGTAAAGGTGGATACAATCAGGGTCTTTTCAGAAACGATTCGGTAGGTACATGGAATGCGCTGCCAGCGACGGTGTTAAAGGTGGATACAATCAGGGTCTTTTCAGAAACGATTCGGTAGGTACATGGAATGCGCTGCCAGCGACGGTGTTAAAGGTGGATACAATCAGGGTCTTTTCAGACACTGTTCGATCGGTACGTGGAATGCACTACCAGCGACGGTGGCAAAGGTGGGTACAATCAGGGTCTTTTCAGAGACTGTTCGGTAGGTACATGGAGTGCACTGCCAGCGACGGTGGTAAAGGTGGGTACAATCAAGGTCTTTTCAGACACTGTTCGGTAGGTACATGGAATGCACGGTCAGCGACGGTGTTAAAGGTGGATGCAATCAGGGTCTTTTCAGACACTGTTCGGTAGGTACATGGAATGAACGGTCAGCGACGGTGGTAAAGGTGGATACAATCAGGGTCTTTTCAGACACTGTTAGGTAGGTACGTGGAATGCACTGCCAGCGACGGTGGTAAAGGTGGGTACAATCAGGGTCTTTTCAGACACTGTTCGGTAGGTACGTGGAATGCACTGCCAGCGAAGGTGGTAAAGGTGGGAACAATCAGGGTCTTTTCAGACACTGTTCGGTAGGAACGTGGACTGCACTGCCAGCGACGGTGGTAAAGGTGGATGCAATCAGGGTCTTTTCAGACACTGTTTGGTAGGTACGTGGAATGCAGTGCCAGCGACTATGGTAAAGGTGGGTACAATCAGGGTCTTTTCAGACACTGCTCGATAGGTACGTGGAATGCACTGCCAGCGACGGTGTTAAAGGTGGAGACAATTAGGGTCTTTTCAATCACTGTTCGGTAGGTACGTGGAATGCACTGCCAGCGACGGTGGTAAAGGTGGGTACAATCAGCGTCTTTTCAGACAGTGTTCGGTAGGGACGTGGAATGCACTACCAGCGAAGGTGTTAAAGGTGGATACAATCAGGGTCTTTTCAGAAACGATTCGGTAGGTACGTGGAATGCGCTGCCAGCGACGGTGGTAAACGTGGATACAATCAGGGTCTTTTCAGACACTGTTCGGTAGGTACATGGAATGAACGGTCAGCGACGGTGGTAAACGTGGATACAATCAGGGTCTTTTCAGACACTGTTAGGTAGGTACGTGGAATGCACTGCCAGCGACGGTGGTAAACGTGGATACAATCAGGGTCTTTTCAGACACTGTTAGGTAGGTACGTGGAATGCACTGCCAGCGACGGTGGTAAAGGTGGCTACAGTCAGGGTCTTTTCAGACACTGTTCGGTAGGTACGTGGAATGCACTGCCAGCGAAGGTGGTAAAGGTGGGAACAATCAGGGTCTTCTCAGACACTGTTCGGTAGGTACGTGGAATGCAGTGCCAGCGACTATGGTAAAGGTGGGTACAATTAGGGTCTTTTCAGACACTGCTCGATAGGTACGTGGAATACACTGCCAGCGACGGTGTTAAAGGTGGATACAATTAGGGTCTTTTCAATCACTGTTCGGTAGGTACGTGGAATGCACTGCCAGCGACGGTGGTAAAGGTGGGTACAATCAGGGTCTTTTCAGACACTGTTCGGTAGGTACGTGGAATGCACTGCCAGCGACGGTGGTAAAGGTGGGTACAATCAGGGTCTTTTCAGACACTGTTCGGTAGGTACGTGGAATGCACTGACAGCGACGGTGGTAAAGGTGGGTACAATCAGTGTCTTTTCAGACACTGTTCGATAGGTACGTGGAATGCACTGCCAGCGACGGTGTTAAAGGTGGGTAAAATCAGGGTCTTTTCAGACACTGTTCGATAGGTACGTGGAATGCACTACCAGCGACGGTGGTAAAGGTGGGTACAATCAGCGTCTTTTCAGACAGTGTTCGGTAGGTACGTGGAATGCACTACCAGCGACGGTGTTAAAGGTGGATACAATCAGGGTCTTTTCAGAAACGATTCGGTAGGTACATGGAATGCGCTGCCAGCGACGGTGTTAAAGGTGGATACAATCAGGGTCTTTTCAGAGACTGTTCGTTAGGTACATGGAATGCACTGCCAGCGACGGTGGTAAAGGTGGGTACAATCAAGGTCTTTTCAGACACTGTTCGGTAGGTACATGGAATGCACGGTCAGCGACGGTGTTAAAGGTGGGTACAATCAGCGTCTGTTCAGACACTGTTCGGTAGGTACGTGGAATGCACTGCCAGCGACGGTGGTAAACGTGGATACAATCAGGGTCTTTTCAGACACTGTTCGGTAGGTACATGGAATGAACGTTCAGCGACGGTGGTAAACGTGGATACAATCAGGGTCTTTTCAGACACTGTTAGGTAGGTACGTGGAATGCACTGCCAGCGACGGTGGTAAAGGTGTATACAGTCAGGGTCTTTTCAGACACTGTTCGGTAGGTACGTGGAATGCACTGCCAGCGACGGTGGTAAAGGTGGGAACAATCAGGATCTTCTCAGACACTGTTCGGTAGGAACGTGGACTGCGCTGCCAGCGACGGTGGTAAAGGTGGGAACAATCAGGGTCTTTTCAGACACTGCTCGATAGGTACGTGGAATGCACTGCCAGCGACGGTGTTAAAGGTGGATACAATTAGGGTCTTTTCAATCACTGTTTGGTAGGTACGTGGAATGCACTGACAGTGACGGTGGTAAAGGTGGGTACAATCAGGGTCTATTCAGACACTGTTCGGTAGGTACGTGGAATGCACTGACAGCGACGGTGGTAAAGGTGGGTACAATCAGGGTCTTTTCAGACACTATTCGATAGGTACGTGGAATGCACTGCCAGCGACGGTATTAAAGGTGGATACCATTAGGGTCTTTTCAATCACTGTTCGGTAGGTACGTGGAATGCACTACCAGCGACGGTGGTAAAGGTGGGTACAATCAGGGTCTTTTCAGACACTGTTCGGTAGGTACGTGGAATGCACTGCCAGCGAAGGTGGTAAAGGTGGGAACAATCAGGGTCTTTTCAGACACTGTTCGGTAGGAACGTGGACTGCACTGCCAGCGACGGTGGTAAAGGTGGATGCAATCAGGGTCTTTTCAGACACTGTTTGGTAGGTACGTGGAATGCAGTGCCAGCGACTATGGTAAAGGTGGGTACAATCAGGGTCTTTTCAGACACTGCTCGATAGGTACGTGGAATGCACTGCCAGCGACGGTGTTAAAGGTGGAGACAATTAGGGTCTTTTCAATCACTGTTCGGTAGGTACGTGGAATGCACTGCCAGCGACGGTAGTAAAGGTGGGTACAATCAGCGTCTTTTCAGACAGTGTTCGGTAGGGACGTGGAATGCACTACCAGCGAAGGTGTTAAAGGTGGATACAATCAGGGTCTTTTCAGAAACGATTCGGTAGGTACGTGGAATGCACGGTCAGCGACGGTGGTAAACGTGGATACAATCAGGGTCTTTTCAGACACTGTTCGGTAGGTACATGGAATGAACGGTCAGCGACGGTGGTAAACGTGGATACAATCAGGGTCTTTTCAGACACTGTTAGGTAGGTACGTGGAATGCACTGCCAGCGACGGTGGTAAACGTGGATACAATCAGGGTCTTTTCAGAGACTGTTAGGTAGGTACGTGGAATGCACTGCCAGCGACGGTGGTAAAGGTGGCTACAGTCAGGGTCTTTTCAGACACTGTTCGGTAGGTACGTGGAAAGCACTGCCAGCGAAGGTGGTAAAGGTGGGAACAATCAGGGTCTTCTCAGACACTGTTCGGTAGGAACGTGGACTGCACTGCCAGCGACGGTGGTAAAGGTGGATGCAATCAGGGTCTTTTCAGACACTGTTCGGTAGGTACGTGGAATGCAGTGCCAGCGACTATGGTAAAGGTGGGTACAATTAGGGTCTTTTCAGACACTGCTCGATAGGTACGTGGAATGCACTGCCAGCGACGGTGTTAAAGGTGGATACAATTAGGGTCTTTTCAATCACTGTTCGGTAGGTACGTGGAATGCACTGCCAGCGACGGTGGTAAAGGTGGGTACAATCAGGGTCTTTTCAGACACTGTTCGGTAGGTACGTGGAATGCACTGCCAGCGACGGTGGTAAAGGTGGGTACAATCAGGGTCTTTTCAGACACTGTTCGGTAGGTACGTGGAATGCACTGACAGCGACGGTGGTAAAGGTGGGTACAATCAGTGTCTTTTCAGACACTGTTCGATAGGTACGTGGAATGCACTGCCAGCGACGGTGTTAAAGGTGGGTAAAATCAGGGTCTTTTCAGACACTGTTCGATAGGTACGTGGAATGCACTACCAGCGACGGTGGTAAAGGTGGATACAATCAGGGTCTTTTCAGACACTGTTAGGTAGGTACGTGGAATGCACTGCCAGCGACGGTGGTAAACGTGGATACAATCAGGGTCTTTTCAGACACTGTTCGGTAGGTACGTGGAATGCACTGACAGCGACGGTGGTAAAGGTGGGTACAATCAGTGTCTTTTCAGACACTGTTCGATAGGTACGTGGAATGCACTGCCAGCGACGGTGTTAAAGGTGGGTAAAATCAGGGTCTTTTCAGACACTGTTCGATAGGTACGTGGAATGCACTACCAGCGACGGTGGTAAAGGTGGGTACAATCAGCGTCTTTTCAGACAGTGTTCGGTAGGTACGTGGAATGCACTACCAGCGACGGTGTTAAAGGTGGATACAATCAGGGTCTTTTCAGAAACGATTCGGTAGGTACATGGAATGCGCTGCCAGCGACGGTGTTAAAGGTGGATACAATCAGGGTCTTTTCAGAGACTGTTCGTTAGGTACATGGAATGCACTGCCAGCGACGGTGGTAAAGGTGGGTACAATCAAGGTCTTTTCAGACACTGTTCGGTAGGTACATGGAATGCACGGTCAGCGACGGTGTTAAAGGTGGGTACAATCAGCGTCTGTTCAGACACTGTTCGGTAGGTACGTGGAATGCACTGCCAGCGACGGTGGTAAACGTGGATACAATCAGGGTCTTTTCAGACACTGTTCGGTAGGTACATGGAATGAACGTTCAGCGACGGTGGTAAACGTGGATACAATCAGGGTCTTTTCAGACACTGTTAGGTAGGTACGTGGAATGCACTGCCAGCGACGGTGGTAAAGGTGTATACAGTCAGGGTCTTTTCAGACACTGTTCGGTAGGTACGTGGAATGCACTGCCAGCGACGGTGGTAAAGGTGGGAACAATCAGGGTCTTCTCAGACACTGTTCGGTAGGAACGTGGACTGCGCTGCCAGCGACGGTGGTAAAGGTGGGAACAATCAGGGTCTTTTCAGACACTGCTCGATAGGTACGTGGAATGCACTGCCAGCGACGGTGTTAAAGGTGGATACAATTAGGGTCTTTTCAATCACTGTTTGGTAGGTACGTGGAATGCACTGACAGTGACGGTGGTAAAGGTGGGTACAATCAGGGTCTATTCAGACACTGTTCGGTAGGTACGTGGAATGCACTGACAGCGACGGTGGTAAAGGTGGGTACAATCAGGGTCTTTTCAGACACTATTCGATAGGTACGTGGAATGCACTGCCAGCGACGGTATTAAAGGTGGATACCATTAGGGTCTTTTCAATCACTGTTCGGTAGGTACGTGGAATGCACTACCAGCGACGGTGGTAAAGGTGGGTACAATCAGGGTCTTTTCAGACACTGTTCGGTAGGTACGTGGAATGCACTGCCAGCGAAGGTGGTAAAGGTGGGAACAATCAGGGTCTTTTCAGACACTGTTCGGTAGGAACGTGGACTGCACTGCCAGCGACGGTGGTAAAGGTGGATGCAATCAGGGTCTTTTCAGACACTGTTTGGTAGGTACGTGGAATGCAGTGCCAGCGACTATGGTAAAGGTGGGTACAATCAGGGTCTTTTCAGACACTGCTCGATAGGTACGTGGAATGCACTGCCAGCGACGGTGTTAAAGGTGGAGACAATTAGGGTCTTTTCAATCACTGTTCGGTAGGTACGTGGAATGCACTGCCAGCGACGGTAGTAAAGGTGGGTACAATCAGCGTCTTTTCAGACAGTGTTCGGTAGGGACGTGGAATGCACTACCAGCGAAGGTGTTAAAGGTGGATACAATCAGGGTCTTTTCAGAAACGATTCGGTAGGTACGTGGAATGCACGGTCAGCGACGGTGGTAAACGTGGATACAATCAGGGTCTTTTCAGACACTGTTCGGTAGGTACATGGAATGAACGGTCAGCGACGGTGGTAAACGTGGATACAATCAGGGTCTTTTCAGACACTGTTAGGTAGGTACGTGGAATGCACTGCCAGCGACGGTGGTAAACGTGGATGCAATCAGGGTCTTTTCAGACACTGTTTGGTAGGTACGTGGAATGCAGTGCCAGCGACTATGGTAAAGGTGGGTACAATCAGGGTCTTTTCAGACACTGCTCGATAGGTACGTGGAATGCACTGCCAGCGACGGTGTTAAAGGTGGAGACAATTAGGGTCTTTTCAATCACTGTTCGGTAGGTACGTGGAATGCACTGCCAGCGACGGTAGTAAAGGTGGGTACAATCAGCGTCTTTTCAGACAGTGTTCGGTAGGGACGTGGAATGCACTACCAGCGAAGGTGTTAAAGGTGGATACAATCAGGGTCTTTTCAGAAACGATTCGGTAGGTACGTGGAATGCACGGTCAGCGACGGTGGTAAACGTGGATACAATCAGGGTCTTTTCAGACACTGTTCGGTAGGTACATGGAATGAACGGTCAGCGACGGTGGTAAACGTGGATACAATCAGGGTCTTTTCAGACACTGTTAGGTAGGTACGTGGAATGCACTGCCAGCGACGGTGGTAAACGTGGATACAATCAGGGTCTTTTCAGACACTGTTAGGTAGGTACGTGGAATGCACTGCCAGCGACGGTGGTAAAGGTGGCTACAGTCAGGGTCTTTTCAGACACTGTTCGGTAGGTACGTGGAAAGCACTGCCAGCGAAGGTGGTAAAGGTGGGAACAATCAGGGTCTTCTCAGACACTGTTCGGTAGGAACGTGGACTGCACTGCCAGCGACGGTGGTAAAGGTGGATGCAATCAGGGTCTTTTCAGACACTGTTCGGTAGGTACGTGGAATGCAGTGCCAGCGACTATGGTAAAGGTGGGTACAATTAGGGTCTTTTCAGACACTGCTCGATAGGTACGTGGAATGCACTGCCAGCGACGGTGTTAAAGGTGGATACAATTAGGGTCTTTTCAATCACTGTTCGGTAGGTACGTGGAATGCACTGCCAGCGACGGTGGTAAAGGTGGGTACAATCAGGGTCTTTTCAGACACTGTTCGGTAGGTACGTGGAATGCACTGCCAGCGACGGTGGTAAAGGTGGGTACAATCAGGGTCTTTTCAGACACTGTTCGGTAGGTACGTGGAATGCACTGACAGCGACGGTGGTAAAGGTGGGTACAATCAGTGTCTTTTCAGACACTGTTCGATAGGTACGTGGAATGCACTGCCAGCGACGGTGTTAAAGGTGGGTAAAATCAGGGTCTTTTCAGACACTGTTCGATAGGTACGTGGAATGCACTACCAGCGACGGTGGTAAAGGTGGATACAATCAGGGTCTTTTCAGACACTGTTAGGTAGGTACGTGGAATGCACTGCCAGCGACGGTGGTAAACGTGGATACAATCAGGGTCTTTTCAGACACTGTTCGGTAGGTACGTGGAATGCACTGACAGCGACGGTGGTAAAGGTGGGTACAATCAGTGTCTTTTCAGACACTGTTCGATAGGTACGTGGAATGCACTGCCAGCGACGGTGTTAAAGGTGGGTAAAATCAGGGTCTTTTCAGACACTGTTCGATAGGTACGTGGAATGCACTACCAGCGACGGTGGTAAAGGTGGGTACAATCAGCGTCTTTTCAGACAGTGTTCGGTAGGTACGTGGAATGCACTACCAGCGACGGTGTTAAAGGTGGATACAATCAGGGTCTTTTCAGAAACGATTCGGTAGGTACATGGAATGCGCTGCCAGCGACGGTGTTAAAGGTGGATACAATCAGGGTCTTTTCAGAGACTGTTCGTTAGGTACATGGAATGCACTGCCAGCGACGGTGGTAAAGGTGGGTACAATCAAGGTCTTTTCAGACACTGTTCGGTAGGTACATGGAATGCACGGTCAGCGACGGTGTTAAAGGTGGGTACAATCAGCGTCTGTTCAGACACTGTTCGGTAGGTACGTGGAATGCACTGCCAGCGACGGTGGTAAACGTGGATACAATCAGGGTCTTTTCAGACACTGTTCGGTAGGTACATGGAATGAACGTTCAGCGACGGTGGTAAACGTGGATACAATCAGGGTCTTTTCAGACACTGTTAGGTAGGTACGTGGAATGCACTGCCAGCGACGGTGGTAAAGGTGTATACAGTCAGGGTCTTTTCAGACACTGTTCGGTAGGTACGTGGAATGCACTGCCAGCGACGGTGGTAAAGGTGGGAACAATCAGGGTCTTCTCAGACACTGTTCGGTAGGAACGTGGACTGCGCTGCCAGCGACGGTGGTAAAGGTGGGAACAATCAGGGTCTTTTCAGACACTGCTCGATAGGTACGTGGAATGCACTGCCAGCGACGGTGTTAAAGGTGGATACAATTAGGGTCTTTTCAATCACTGTTTGGTAGGTACGTGGAATGCACTGACAGTGACGGTGGTAAAGGTGGGTACAATCAGGGTCTATTCAGACACTGTTCGGTAGGTACGTGGAATGCACTGACAGCGACGGTGGTAAAGGTGGGTACAATCAGGGTCTTTTCAGACACTATTCGATAGGTACGTGGAATGCACTGCCAGCGACGGTATTAAAGGTGGATACCATTAGGGTCTTTTCAATCACTGTTCGGTAGGTACGTGGAATGCACTACCAGCGACGGTGGTAAAGGTGGGTACAATCAGGGTCTTTTCAGACACTGTTCGGTAGGTACGTGGAATGCACTGCCAGCGAAGGTGGTAAAGGTGGGAACAATCAGGGTCTTTTCAGACACTGTTCGGTAGGAACGTGGACTGCACTGCCAGCGACGGTGGTAAAGGTGGATGCAATCAGGGTCTTTTCAGACACTGTTTGGTAGGTACGTGGAATGCAGTGCCAGCGACTATGGTAAAGGTGGGTACAATCAGGGTCTTTTCAGACACTGCTCGATAGGTACGTGGAATGCACTGCCAGCGACGGTGTTAAAGGTGGAGACAATTAGGGTCTTTTCAATCACTGTTCGGTAGGTACGTGGAATGCACTGCCAGCGACGGTAGTAAAGGTGGGTACAATCAGCGTCTTTTCAGACAGTGTTCGGTAGGGACGTGGAATGCACTACCAGCGAAGGTGTTAAAGGTGGATACAATCAGGGTCTTTTCAGAAACGATTCGGTAGGTACGTGGAATGCACGGTCAGCGACGGTGGTAAACGTGGATACAATCAGGGTCTTTTCAGACACTGTTCGGTAGGTACATGGAATGAACGGTCAGCGACGGTGGTAAACGTGGATACAATCAGGGTCTTTTCAGACACTGTTAGGTAGGTACGTGGAATGCACTGCCAGCGACGGTGGTAAACGTGGATACAATCAGGGTCTTTTCAGACACTGTTAGGTAGGTACGTGGAATGCACTGCCAGCGACGGTGGTAAAGGTGGCTACAGTCAGGGTCTTTTCAGACACTGTTCGGTAGGTACGTGGAAAGCACTGCCAGCGAAGGTGGTAAAGGTGGGAACAATCAGGGTCTTCTCAGACACTGTTCGGTAGGAACGTGGACTGCACTGCCAGCGACGGTGGTAAAGGTGGATGCAATCAGGGTCTTTTCAGACACTGTTCGGTAGGTACGTGGAATGCAGTGCCAGCGACTATGGTAAAGGTGGGTACAATTAGGGTCTTTTCAGACACTGCTCGATAGGTACGTGGAATGCACTGCCAGCGACGGTGTTACAGGTGGATACAATTAGGGTCTTTTCAATCACTGTTCGGTAGGTACGTGGAATGCACTGCCAGCGACGGTGGTAAAGGTGGGTACAATCAGGGTCTTTTCAGACACTGTTCGGTAGGTACGTGGAATGCACTGCCAGCGACGGTGGTAAAGGTGGGTACAATCAGGGTCTTTTCAGACACTGTTCGGTAGGTACGTGGAATGCACTGACAGCGACGGTGGTAAAGGTGGGTACAATCAGTGTCTTTTCAGACACTGTTCGATAGGTACGTGGAATGCACTGCCAGCGACGGTGTTAAAGGTGGGTAAAATCAGGGTCTTTTCAGACACTGTTCGATAGGTACGTGGAATGCACTACCAGCGACGGTGGTAAAGGTGGATACAATCAGGGTCTTTTCAGAAACGATTCGGTAGGTACATGGAATGCGCTGCCAGCGACGGTGTTAAAGGTGGATACAATCAGGGTCTTTTCAGAAACGATTCGGTAGGTACATGGAATGCGCTGCCAGCGACGGTGTTAAAGGTGGATACAATCAGGGTCTTTTCAGACACTGTTCGATCGGTACGTGGAATGCACTACCAGCGACGGTGGTAAAGGTGGGTACAATCAGGGTCTTTTCAGAGACTGTTCGGTAGGTACATGGAGTGCACTGCCAGCGACGGTGGTAAAGGTGGGTACAATCAAGGTCTTTTCAGACACTGTTCGGTAGGTACATGGAATGCACGGTCAGCGACGGTGTTAAAGGTGGATGCAATCAGGGTCTTTTCAGACACTGTTCGGTAGGTACATGGAATGAACGGTCAGCGACGGTGGTAAAGGTGGATACAATCAGGGTCTTTTCAGACACTGTTAGGTAGGTACGTGGAATGCACTGCCAGCGACGGTGGTAAAGGTGGGTACAATCAGGGTCTTTTCAGACACTGTTCGGTAGGTACGTGGAATGCACTGCCAGCGAAGGTGGTAAAGGTGGGAACAATCAGGGTCTTTTCAGACACTGTTCGGTAGGAACGTGGACTGCACTGCCAGCGACGGTGGTAAAGGTGGATGCAATCAGGGTCTTTTCAGACACTGTTTGGTAGGTACGTGGAATGCAGTGCCAGCGACTATGGTAAAGGTGGGTACAATCAGGGTCTTTTCAGACACTGCTCGATAGGTACGTGGAATGCACTGCCAGCGACGGTGTTAAAGGTGGAGACAATTAGGGTCTTTTCAATCACTGTTCGGTAGGTACGTGGAATGCACTGCCAGCGACGGTGGTAAAGGTGGGTACAATCAGCGTCTTTTCAGACAGTGTTCGGTAGGGACGTGGAATGCACTACCAGCGAAGGTGTTAAAGGTGGATACAATCAGGGTCTTTTCAGAAACGATTCGGTAGGTACGTGGAATGCGCTGCCAGCGACGGTGGTAAACGTGGATACAATCAGGGTCTTTTCAGACACTGTTCGGTAGGTACATGGAATGAACGGTCAGCGACGGTGGTAAACGTGGATACAATCAGGGTCTTTTCAGACACTGTTAGGTAGGTACGTGGAATGCACTGCCAGCGACGGTGGTAAACGTGGATACAATCAGGGTCTTTTCAGACACTGTTAGGTAGGTACGTGGAATGCACTGCCAGCGACGGTGGTAAAGGTGGCTACAGTCAGGGTCTTTTCAGACACTGTTCGGTAGGTACGTGGAATGCACTGCCAGCGAAGGTGGTAAAGGTGGGAACAATCAGGGTCTTCTCAGACACTGTTCGGTAGGAACGTGGACTGCACTGCCAGCGACGGTGGTAAAGGTGGATGCAATCAGGGTCTTTTCAGACACTGTTCGGTAGGTACGTGGAATGCAGTGCCAGCGACTATGGTAAAGGTGGGTACAATTAGGGTCTTTTCAGACACTGCTCGATAGGTACGTGGAATACACTGCCAGCGACGGTGTTAAAGGTGGATACAATTAGGGTCTTTTCAATCACTGTTCGGTAGGTACGTGGAATGCACTGCCAGCGACGGTGGTAAAGGTGGGTACAATCAGGGTCTTTTCAGACACTGTTCGGTAGGTACGTGGAATGCACTGCCAGCGACGGTGGTAAAGGTGGGTACAATCAGGGTCTTTTCAGACACTGTTCGGTAGGTACGTGGAATGCACTGACAGCGACGGTGGTAAAGGTGGGTACAATCAGTGTCTTTTCAGACACTGTTCGATAGGTACGTGGAATGCACAACCAGCGACGGTGTTAAAGGTGGGTAAAATCAGGGTCTTTTCAGACACTGTTCGATAGGTACGTGGAATGCACTACCAGCGACGGTGGTAAAGGTGGGTACAATCAGCGTCTTTTCAGACAGTGTTCGGTAGGTACGTGGAATGCACTACCAGCGACGGTGTTAAAGGTGGATACAATCAGGGTCTTTTCAGAAACGATTCGGTAGGTACATGGAATGCGCTGCCAGCGACGGTGTTAAAGGTGGATACAATCAGGGTCTTTTCAGAGACTGTTCGTTAGGTACATGGAATGCACTGCCAGCGACGGTGGTAAAGGTGGGTACAATCAAGGTCTTTTCAGACACTGTTCGGTAGGTACATGGAATGCACGGTCAGCGACGGTGTTAAAGGTGGGTACAATCAGCGTCTGTTCAGACACTGTTCGGTAGGTACGTGGAATGCACTGCCAGCGACGGTGGTAAACGTGGATACAATCAGGGTCTTTTCAGACACTGTTCGGTAGGTACATGGAATGAACGTTCAGCGACGGTGGTAAACGTGGATACAATCAGGGTCTTTTCAGACACTGTTAGGTAGGTACGTGGAATGCACTGCCAGCGACGGTGGTAAAGGTGTATACAGTCAGGGTCTTTTCAGACACTGTTCGGTAGGTACGTGGAATGCACTGCCAGCGACGGTGGTAAAGGTGGGTACAATCAGGGTCTTCTCAGACACTGTTCGGTAGGAACGTGGACTGCACTGCCAGCGACGGTGGTAAAGGTGGATGCAATCAGGGTCTTTTCAGACACTGTTTGGTAGGTACGTGGAATGCAGTGCCAGCGACTATGGTAAAGGTGGGTACAATCAGGGTCTTTTCAGACACTGCTCGATAGGTACGTGGAATGCACTGCCAGCGACGGTGTTAAAGGTGGAGACAATTAGGGTCTTTTCAATCACTGTTCGGTAGGTACGTGGAATGCACTGCCAGCGACGGTGGTAAAGGTGGGTACAATCAGCGTCTTTTCAGACAGTGTTCGGTAGGGACGTGGAATGCACTACCAGCGAAGGTGTTAAAGGTGGATACAATCAGGGTCTTTTCAGAAACGATTCGGTAGGTACGTGGAATGCGCTGCCAGCGACGGTGGTAAACGTGGATACAATCAGGGTCTTTTCAGACACTGTTCGGTAGGTACATGGAATGAACGGTCAGCGACGGTGGTAAACGTGGATACAATCAGGGTCTTTTCAGACACTGTTAGGTAGGTACGTGGAATGCACTGCCAGCGACGGTGGTAAACGTGGATACAATCAGGGTCTTTTCAGACACTGTTAGGTAGGTACATGGAATGAACGGTCAGCGACGGTGGTAAAGGTGGATACAATCAGGGTCTTTTCAGACACTGTTAGGTAGGTACGTGGAATGCACTGCCAGCGACGGTGGTAAAGGTGGGTACAATCAGGGTCTTTTCAGACACTGTTCGGTAGGTACGTGGAATGCACTGCCAGCGAAGGTGGTAAAGGTGGGAACAATCAGGGTCTTTTCAGACACTGTTCGGTAGGAACGTGGACTGCACTGCCAGCGACGGTGGTAAAGGTGGATGCAATCAGGGTCTTTTCAGACACTGTTTGGTAGGTACGTGGAATGCAGTGCCAGCGACTATGGTAAAGGTGGGTACAATCAGGGTCTTTTCAGACACTGCTCGATAGGTACGTGGAATGCACTGCCAGCGACGGTGTTAAAGGTGGAGACAATTAGGGTCTTTTCAATCACTGTTCGGTAGGTACGTGGAATGCACTGCCAGCGACGGTGGTAAAGGTGGGTACAATCAGCGTCTTTTCAGACAGTGTTCGGTAGGGACGTGGAATGCACTACCAGCGAAGGTGTTAAAGGTGGATACAATCAGGGTCTTTTCAGAAACGATTCGGTAGGTACGTGGAATGCGCTGCCAGCGACGGTGGTAAACGTGGATACAATCAGGGTCTTTTCAGACACTGTTCGGTAGGTACATGGAATGAACGGTCAGCGACGGTGGTAAACGTGGATACAATCAGGGTCTTTTCAGACACTGTTAGGTAGGTACGTGGAATGCACTGCCAGCGACGGTGGTAAACGTGGATACAATCAGGGTCTTTTCAGACACTGTTAGGTAGGTACGTGGAATGCACTGCCAGCGACGGTGGTAAAGGTGGCTACAGTCAGGGTCTTTTCAGACACTGTTCGGTAGGTACGTGGAATGCACTGCCAGCGAAGGTGGTAAAGGTGGGAACAATCAGGGTCTTCTCAGACACTGTTCGGTAGGAACGTGGACTGCACTGCCAGCGACGGTGGTAAAGGTGGATGCAATCAGGGTCTTTTCAGACACTGTTCGGTAGGTACGTGGAATGCAGTGCCAGCGACTATGGTAAAGGTGGGTACAATTAGGGTCTTTTCAGACACTGCTCGATAGGTACGTGGAATGCACTGCCAGCGACGGTGTTAAAGGTGGATACAATTAGGGTCTTTTCAATCACTGTTCGGTAGGTACGTGGAATGCACTGCCAGCGACGGTGGTAAAGGTGGGTACAATCAGGGTCTTTTCAGACACTGTTCGGTAGGTACGTGGAATGCACTGCCAGCGACGGTGGGAAAGGTGGGTACAATCAGGGTCTTTTCAGACACTGTTCGGTAGGTACGTGGAATGCACTGACAGCGACGGTGGTAAAGGTGGGTACAATCAGTGTCTTTTCAGACACTGTTCGATAGGTACGTGGAATGCACTGCCAGCGACGGTGTTAAAGGTGGGTAAAATCAGGGTCTTTTCAGACACTGTTCGATAGGTACGTGGAATGCACTACCAGCGACGGTGGTAAAGGTGGGTACAATCAGCGTCTTTTCAGACAGTGTTCGGTAGGTACGTGGAATGCACTACCAGCGACGGTGTTAAAGGTGGATACAATCAGGGTCTTTTCAGAAACGATTCGGTAGGTACATGGAATGCGCTGCCAGCGACGGTGTTAAAGGTGGATACAATCAGGGTCTTTTCAGAGACTGTTCGTTAGGTACATGGAATGCACTGCCAGCGACGGTGGTAAAGGTGGGTACAATCAAGGTCTTTTCAGACACTGTTCGGTAGGTACATAGAATGCACGGTCAGCGACGGTGTTAAAGGTGGGTACAATCAGCGTCTGTTCAGACACTGTTCGGTAGGTACGTGGAATGCACTGCCAGCGACGGTGGTAAACGTGGATACAATCAGGGTCTTTTCAGACACTGTTCGGTAGGTACATGGAATGAACGTTCAGCGACGGTGGTAAACGTGGATACAATCAGGGTCTTTTCAGACACTGTTAGGTAGGTACGTGGAATGCACTGCCAGCGACGGTGGTAAAGGTGTATACAGTCAGGGTCTTTTCAGACACTGTTCGGTAGGTACGTGGAATGCACTGCCAGCGATGGTGGTAAAGGTGGGTACAATCAGGGTCTTTTCAGACACTGTTCGGTAGGTACGTGGAATGCACTGCCAGCGACGGTGGTAAAGGTGGGAACAATCAGGGTCTTCTCAGACACTGTTCGGTAGGAACGTGGACTGCGCTGCCAGCGACGGTGGTAAAGGTGGATACAATCAGGGTCTTTTCAGACACTGTTCGGTAGGAACGTGGACTGCGCTGCCAGCGACGGTGGTAAAGGTGGGAACAATCAGGGTCTTTTCAGACACTGCTCGATAGGTACGTGGAATGCACTGCCAGCGACGGTGTTAAAGGTGGATACAATTAGGGTCTTTTCAATCACTGTTTGGTAGGTACGTGGAATGCACTGACAGTGACGGTGGTAAAGGTGGGTACAATCAGGGTCTTTTCAGACACTGTTCGGTAGGTACGTGGAATGCACTGACAGCGACGGTGGTACAGGTGGGTACAATCAGGGTCTTTTCAGACACTATTCGATAGGTACGTGGAATGCACTGCCAGCGACGGTGGTAAACGTGGATACAATCAGGGTCTTTTCAGACACTGTTCGGTAGGTACATGGAATGAACGGTCAGCGACGGTGGTAAAGGTGGGTACAATCAGGGTCTTTTCAGACACTGTTCGGTAGGAACGTGGACTGCACTGCCAGCGACGGTGGTAAAGGTGGATGCAATCAGGGTCTTTTCAGACACTGTTCGGTAGGTACGTGGAATGCAGTGCCAGCGACTATGGTAAAGGTGGGTACAATTAGGGTCTTTTCAGACACTGCTCGATAGGTACGTGGAATGCACTGCCAGCGACGGTGTTAAAGGTGGATACAATTAGGGTCTTTTCAATCACTGTTCGGTAGGTACGTGGAATGCACTGCCAGCGACGGTGGTAAAGGTGGGTACAATCAGGGTCTTTTCAGACACTGTTCGGTAGGTACGTGGAATGCACTGCCAGCGACGGTGGTAAAGGTGGGTACAATCAGGGTCTTTTCAGACACTGTTCGGTAGGTACGTGGAATGCACTGACAGCGACGGTGGTAAAGGTGGGTACAATCAGTGTCTTTTTAGACACTGTTCGATAGGTACGTGGAATGCACTGCCAGCGACGGTGTTAAAGGTGGGTAAAATCAGGGTCTTTTCAGACACTGTTCGATAGGTACGTTGAATGCACTACCAGCGACGGTGGTAAAGGTGGGTACAATCAGCGTCTTTTCAGACAGTGTTCGGTAGGTACGTGGAATGCACTACCAGCGACGGTGTTAAAGGTGGATACAATCAGGGTCTTTTCAGAAACGATTCGGTAGGTACATGGAATGCGCTGCCAGCGACGGTGTTAAAGGTGGATACAATCAGGGTCTTTTCAGAGACTGTTCGTTAGGTACATGGAATGCACTGCCAGCGACGGTGGTAAAGGTGGGTACAATCAAGGTCTTTTCAGACACTGTTCGGTAGGTACATGGAATGCACGGTCAGCGACGGTGTTAAAGGTGGGTACAATCAGCGTCTGTTCAGACACTGTTCGGTAGGTACGTGGAATGCACTGCCAGCGACGGTGGTAAACGTGGATACAATCAGGGTCTTTTCAGACACTGTTCGGTAGGTACATGGAATGAACGTTCAGCGACGGTGGTAAACGTGGATACAATCAGGGTCTTTTCAGACACTGTTAGGTAGGTACGTGGAATGCACTGCCAGCGACGGTGGTAAAGGTGTATACAGTCAGGGTCTTTTCAGACACTGTTCGGTAGGTACGTGGAATGCACTGCCAGCGATGGTGGTAAAGGTGGGTACAATCAGGGTCTTTTCAGACACTGTTCGGTAGGTACGTGGAATGCACTGCCAGCGACGGTGGTAAAGGTGGGAACAATCAGGGTCTTCTCAGACACTGTTCGGTAGGAACGTGGACTGCGCTGCCAGCGACGGTGGTAAAGGTGGATACAATCAGGGTCTTTTCAGACACTGTTCGGTAGGAACGTGGACTGCGCTGCCAGCGACGGTGGTAAAGGTGGGAACAATCAGGGTCTTTTCAGACACTGCTCGATAGGTACGTGGAATGCACTGCCAGCGACGGTGGTAAAGGTGGGTAGAATCAGGGTTTTTTCAGAATCTGTTAGGTAGGTACACGGACTGCACAGCCAGCGACGGTGGTGAAGGTGGATATTATCAGGGTCTTTTCAGACACTGTTCGGTAGGTACGTGGAATACACTGCCAGCGACGGTGGTAAAGTTGGATACAATCAGGGTCATTTCAGACACTGTTCGGTAGGTACGTGGAATACACTGCCAGCGACGGTGGTAAAGGTGGGTATAATCAGGGTCTTTTCAGACACTGTTCGGTAGGTACGTGGAATGCACTGCCAGCGACGGTGGTAAAGGTGGATACAATCAGGGTCTTTTCAGACACTGTTCGGTAGGTACGTGGACTGCACTGCCAGCGACGGTGGTAAAAGTGGGTATAATCAGGGTCTTTTCAGACACTGTTCGGTAGGTACGTGGAATGCAGTGCCAGCGACTATGGTAAAGGTGGGTACAATCAGGGTCTTTTCAGACACTGCTCGGTAGGTACGTGGAATGCACTGACAGCGACGGTGTTAAAGGTGGGTACAATCAGGGTCTTTTCAGACACTGTTCGGTAGGTACGTGGAATGCACTGACAGCGACGGTGGTAAAGGTGGGTACAATCAGCGTCTTTTCAGACAGTGTTCGGTAGGTACGTGGAATGCACTGCCAGCGACGGTGTTAAAGGTGGATACAATCAGGGTCTTTTCAGACACTGTTCGGTAGGTACATGGACTACACTGCCAGCGACGGTGGTAAAAGTGGGTATAATCAGGGTCTTTTCAGACACTGTTCGGTAGGTACGTGGAATGCACTGCCAGCGACGGTGGTAAAGGTGGGTATAATCAGGGTCTTTTCAGACACTGTTCGGTAGGTACGTGGAATGCACTGCCAGCGACGGTGGTAAAGGTGGATACAATCAGGGTCTTTTCAGACACGGTTCGGTAGGTACGTGGAATGCACTGCCAGCGACGGTGGTAAAGGTGGATACAATCAGGGTCTTTTCAGAAACGATTCGGTAGGTACGTGGAATGCGCTGCCAGCGACGGTGTTAAAGGTGGGTACAATCAGGGTCTTTTCAGACACTGTTCGATCGGTACGTGGAATGCACTGCCAGCGACGGTGGTAAAGGCGGATACAATCAGGGTCTTTTCAGAGACTGTTCGGTAGGTACATGGAGTGCACTGCCAGCGACGGTGGTAAAGGTGGGTACAATCAGGGTCTTTTCAGAGACTGTTCGGTAGGTACGTGGAATGCACTGCCAGCGAAGGTGGTAAAGGCGGATACAATCAGGGTCTTTTCAGACACTGTTCGGTAGGTACATGGAATGCACGGTCAGCGACGGTGTTAAAGGTGGATGCAATCAGGGTCTTTTCAGACACTGTTCGGTAGGTACGTGGAATGCACTGCCAGCGACGGTGGTAAACGTGGATACAATCAGGGTCTTTTCAGACACTGTTCGGTAGGTACATGGAATGAACGTTCAGCGACGGTGGTAAAGGTGGATACAATCAGGGTCTTTTCAGACACTGTTCGGTAGGTACGTGGAATACACTGCCAGCGACGGTGGTAAAGTTGGATACAATCAGGGTCATTTCAGACACTGTTCGGTAGGTACGTGGAATGCACTGCCAGCGACGGTGGTAAAGGTGGGTATAATCAGGGTCTTTTCAGACACTGTTCGGTAGGTACGTGGAATGCACTGCCAGCGACGGTGGTAAAGGTGGATACAATCAGGGTCTTTTCAGACACTGTTCGGTAGGTACGTGGACTGCACTGCCAGCGACGGTGGTAAAAGTGGGTATAATCAGGGTCTTTTCAGACACTGTTCGGTAGGTACGTGGAAAGCAGTGCCAGCGACTATGGTAAAGGTGGGTACAATCAGGGTCTTTTCAGACACTGCTCGGTAGGTACGTGGAATGCACTGCCAGCGACGGTGTTAAAGGTGGGTACAATCAGGGTCTTTTCAGACACTGTTCGGTAGGTACGTGGAATGCACTGACAGCGACGGTGGTAAAGGTGGGTACAATCAGCGTCTTTTCAGACAGTGTTCGGTAGGTACGTGGAATGCACTGCCAGCGACGGTGTTAAAGGTGGATACAATCAGGGTCTTTTCAGACACTGTTCGGTAGGTACATGGACTACACTGCCAGCGACGGTGGTAAAAGTGGGTATAATCAGGGTCTTTTCAGACACTGTTCGGTAGGTACGTGGAATGCACTGCCAGCGACGGTGGTAAAGGTGGGTATAATCAGGGTCTTTTCAGACACTGTTCGGTAGGTACGTGGAATGCACTGCCAGCGACGGTGGTAAAGGTGGATACAATCAGGGTCTTTTCAGACACGGTTCGGTAGGTACGTGGAATGCACTGCCA
Organism: Hypanus sabinus; assembly: GCF_030144855.1. Taxonomy (NCBI): domain Eukaryota; kingdom Metazoa; phylum Chordata; class Chondrichthyes; order Myliobatiformes; family Dasyatidae; genus Hypanus; species Hypanus sabinus. The sequence continues at coordinate 1,073,922 of NW_026779001.1, forward strand.
GCGACGGTGGTAAAGGTGGATACAATCAGGGTCTTTTCAGAAACGATTCGGTAGGTACGTGGAATGCGCTGCCAGCGACGGTGTTAAAGGTGGGTACAATCAGGGTCTTTTCAGACACTGTTCGATCGGTACGTGGAATGCACTGCCAGCGACGGTGGTAAAGGCGGATACAATCAGGGTCTTTTCAGAGACTGTTCGGTAGGTACATGGAGTGCACTGACAGTGACGGTGGTAAAGGTGGGTACAATCAGGGTCTTTTCAGACACTGTTCGGTAGGTACGTGGAATGCACTGACAGCGACGGTGGTACAGGTGGGTACAATCAGGGTCTTTTCAGACACTATTCGATAGGTACGTGGAATGCACTGCCAGCGACGGTGGTAAACGTGGATACAATCAGGGTCTTTTCAGACACTGTTCGGTAGGTACATGGAATGAACGGTCAGCGACGGTGGTAAAGGTGGGTACAATCAGGGTCTTTTCAGACACTGTTCGGTAGGAACGTGGACTGCACTGCCAGCGACGGTGGTAAAGGTGGATGCAATCAGGGTCTTTTCAGACACTGTTCGGTAGGTACGTGGAATGCAGTGCCAGCGACTATGGTAAAGGTGGGTACAATTAGGGTCTTTTCAGACACTGCTCGATAGGTACGTGGAATGCACTGCCAGCGACGGTGTTAAAGGTGGATACAATTAGGGTCTTTTCAATCACTGTTCGGTAGGTACGTGGAATGCACTGCCAGCGACGGTGGTAAAGGTGGGTACAATCAGGGTCTTTTCAGACACTGTTCGGTAGGTACGTGGAATGCACTGCCAGCGACGGTGGTAAAGGTGGGTACAATCAGGGTCTTTTCAGACACTGTTCGGTAGGTACGTGGAATGCACTGACAGCGACGGTGGTAAAGGTGGGTACAATCAGTGTCTTTTTAGACACTGTTCGATAGGTACGTGGAATGCACTGCCAGCGACGGTGTTAAAGGTGGGTAAAATCAGGGTCTTTTCAGACACTGTTCGATAGGTACGTTGAATGCACTACCAGCGACGGTGGTAAAGGTGGGTACAATCAGCGTCTTTTCAGACAGTGTTCGGTAGGTACGTGGAATGCACTACCAGCGACGGTGTTAAAGGTGGATACAATCAGGGTCTTTTCAGAAACGATTCGGTAGGTACATGGAATGCGCTGCCAGCGACGGTGTTAAAGGTGGATACAATCAGGGTCTTTTCAGAGACTGTTCGTTAGGTACATGGAATGCACTGCCAGCGACGGTGGTAAAGGTGGGTACAATCAAGGTCTTTTCAGACACTGTTCGGTAGGTACATGGAATGCACGGTCAGCGACGGTGTTAAAGGTGGGTACAATCAGCGTCTGTTCAGACACTGTTCGGTAGGTACGTGGAATGCACTGCCAGCGACGGTGGTAAACGTGGATACAATCAGGGTCTTTTCAGACACTGTTCGGTAGGTACATGGAATGAACGTTCAGCGACGGTGGTAAACGTGGATACAATCAGGGTCTTTTCAGACACTGTTAGGTAGGTACGTGGAATGCACTGCCAGCGACGGTGGTAAAGGTGTATACAGTCAGGGTCTTTTCAGACACTGTTCGGTAGGTACGTGGAATGCACTGCCAGCGATGGTGGTAAAGGTGGGTACAATCAGGGTCTTTTCAGACACTGTTCGGTAGGTACGTGGAATGCACTGCCAGCGACGGTGGTAAAGGTGGGAACAATCAGGGTCTTCTCAGACACTGTTCGGTAGGAACGTGGACTGCGCTGCCAGCGACGGTGGTAAAGGTGGATACAATCAGGGTCTTTTCAGACACTGTTCGGTAGGAACGTGGACTGCGCTGCCAGCGACGGTGGTAAAGGTGGGAACAATCAGGGTCTTTTCAGACACTGCTCGATAGGTACGTGGAATGCACTGCCAGCGACGGTGGTAAAGGTGGGTAGAATCAGGGTTTTTTCAGAATCTGTTAGGTAGGTACACGGACTGCACAGCCAGCGACGGTGGTGAAGGTGGATATTATCAGGGTCTTTTCAGACACTGTTCGGTAGGTACGTGGAATACACTGCCAGCGACGGTGGTAAAGTTGGATACAATCAGGGTCATTTCAGACACTGTTCGGTAGGTACGTGGAATACACTGCCAGCGACGGTGGTAAAGGTGGGTATAATCAGGGTCTTTTCAGACACTGTTCGGTAGGTACGTGGAATGCACTGCCAGCGACGGTGGTAAAGGTGGATACAATCAGGGTCTTTTCAGACACTGTTCGGTAGGTACGTGGACTGCACTGCCAGCGACGGTGGTAAAAGTGGGTATAATCAGGGTCTTTTCAGACACTGTTCGGTAGGTACGTGGAATGCAGTGCCAGCGACTATGGTAAAGGTGGGTACAATCAGGGTCTTTTCAGACACTGCTCGGTAGGTACGTGGAATGCACTGACAGCGACGGTGTTAAAGGTGGGTACAATCAGGGTCTTTTCAGACACTGTTCGGTAGGTACGTGGAATGCACTGACAGCGACGGTGGTAAAGGTGGGTACAATCAGCGTCTTTTCAGACAGTGTTCGGTAGGTACGTGGAATGCACTGCCAGCGACGGTGTTAAAGGTGGATACAATCAGGGTCTTTTCAGACACTGTTCGGTAGGTACATGGACTACACTGCCAGCGACGGTGGTAAAAGTGGGTATAATCAGGGTCTTTTCAGACACTGTTCGGTAGGTACGTGGAATGCACTGCCAGCGACGGTGGTAAAGGTGGGTATAATCAGGGTCTTTTCAGACACTGTTCGGTAGGTACGTGGAATGCACTGCCAGCGACGGTGGTAAAGGTGGATACAATCAGGGTCTTTTCAGACACGGTTCGGTAGGTACGTGGAATGCACTGCCAGCGACGGTGGTAAAGGTGGATACAATCAGGGTCTTTTCAGAAACGATTCGGTAGGTACGTGGAATGCGCTGCCAGCGACGGTGTTAAAGGTGGGTACAATCAGGGTCTTTTCAGACACTGTTCGATCGGTACGTGGAATGCACTGCCAGCGACGGTGGTAAAGGCGGATACAATCAGGGTCTTTTCAGAGACTGTTCGGTAGGTACATGGAGTGCACTGCCAGCGACGGTGGTAAAGGTGGGTACAATCAGGGTCTTTTCAGAGACTGTTCGGTAGGTACGTGGAATGCACTGCCAGCGAAGGTGGTAAAGGCGGATACAATCAGGGTCTTTTCAGACACTGTTCGGTAGGTACATGGAATGCACGGTCAGCGACGGTGTTAAAGGTGGATGCAATCAGGGTCTTTTCAGACACTGTTCGGTAGGTACGTGGAATGCACTGCCAGCGACGGTGGTAAACGTGGATACAATCAGGGTCTTTTCAGACACTGTTCGGTAGGTACATGGAATGAACGTTCAGCGACGGTGGTAAAGGTGGATACAATCAGGGTCTTTTCAGACACTGTTCGGTAGGTACGTGGAATACACTGCCAGCGACGGTGGTAAAGTTGGATACAATCAGGGTCATTTCAGACACTGTTCGGTAGGTACGTGGAATGCACTGCCAGCGACGGTGGTAAAGGTGGGTATAATCAGGGTCTTTTCAGACACTGTTCGGTAGGTACGTGGAATGCACTGCCAGCGACGGTGGTAAAGGTGGATACAATCAGGGTCTTTTCAGACACTGTTCGGTAGGTACGTGGACTGCACTGCCAGCGACGGTGGTAAAAGTGGGTATAATCAGGGTCTTTTCAGACACTGTTCGGTAGGTACGTGGAAAGCAGTGCCAGCGACTATGGTAAAGGTGGGTACAATCAGGGTCTTTTCAGACACTGCTCGGTAGGTACGTGGAATGCACTGCCAGCGACGGTGTTAAAGGTGGGTACAATCAGGGTCTTTTCAGACACTGTTCGGTAGGTACGTGGAATGCACTGACAGCGACGGTGGTAAAGGTGGGTACAATCAGCGTCTTTTCAGACAGTGTTCGGTAGGTACGTGGAATGCACTGCCAGCGACGGTGTTAAAGGTGGATACAATCAGGGTCTTTTCAGACACTGTTCGGTAGGTACATGGACTACACTGCCAGCGACGGTGGTAAAAGTGGGTATAATCAGGGTCTTTTCAGACACTGTTCGGTAGGTACGTGGAATGCACTGCCAGCGACGGTGGTAAAGGTGGGTATAATCAGGGTCTTTTCAGACACTGTTCGGTAGGTACGTGGAATGCACTGCCAGCGACGGTGGTAAAGGTGGATACAATCAGGGTCTTTTCAGACACGGTTCGGTAGGTACGTGGAATGCACTGCCAGCGACGGTGGTAAAGGTGGATACAATCAGGGTCTTTTCAGAAACGATTCGGTAGGTACGTGGAATGCGCTGCCAGCGACGGTGTTAAAGGTGGGTACAATCAGGGTCTTTTCAGACACTGTTCGATCGGTACGTGGAATGCACTGCCAGCGACGGTGGTAAAGGCGGATACAATCAGGGTCTTTTCAGAGACTGTTCGGTAGGTACATGGAGTGCACTGCCAGCGACGGTGGTAAAGGTGGGTACAATCAGGGTCTTTTCAGAGACTGTTCGGTAGGTACGTGGAATGCACTGCCAGCGACGGTGGTAAAGGCGGATACAATCAGGGTCTTTTCAGACACTGTTCGGTAGGTACATGGAATGCACGGTCAGCGACGGTGTTAAAGGTGGATGCAATCAGGGTCTTTTCAGACACTGTTCGGTAGGTACGTGGAATGCACTGCCAGCGACGGTGGTAAACGTGGATACAATCAGGGTCTTTTCAGACACTGTTCGGTAGGTACATGGAATGAACGTTCAGCGACGGTGGTAAAGGTGGATACAATCAGGGTCTTTTCAGACACTGTTCGGTAGGTACGTGGAATGCACTGCCAGCGACGGTGGTAAAGGTGGATGCAATCAGGGTCTTTTCAGACACTGTTCGGTAGGTACGTGGAATGCACTGACAGCGACGGTGTTAAAGGTGGATACAATTAGGGTCTTTTCAATCACTGTTCGGTAGGTACGTGGAATGCACTGACAGCGACGGTGGTAAAGGTGGGTACAATCAGGGTCTTTTCAGACACTGTTCGGTAGGTACGTGGAATGCACTGACAGCGACGGAAGTAAAGGTGGATGCAATCAGGGTCTGTTCAGACACTGTTCGGTAGGTACGTGGAATGCACTGCCAGCGACGGTGGTAAACGTGGATACAATCAGGGTCTTTTCAGACACTGTTCGGTAGGTACATGGAATGAACGGTCAGCGACGGTGGTAAACGTGGATACAATCAGGGTCTTTTCAGACACTGTTAGGAAGGTACGTGGAATGCACTGCCAGCGACGGTGGTAAACGTGGATACAATCAGGGTCTTTTCAGACACTGTTCGGTAGGTACGTGGAATGCACTGCCAGCGATGGTGGTAAAGGTGGGAACAATCAGGGTCTTCTCAGACACTGTTCGGTAGGAACGTGGACTGCACTGCCAGCGACGGTGGTAAAGGTGGATGCAATCAGGGACTTTTCAGACACTGTTCGGTAGGTACGTGGAATGCACTGCCAGCGACTATGGTAAAGGTGGGTACAATCAGGGTCTTTTCAGACACTGTTCGGTAGGTACGTGGAATGCACTGCCAGCGACTATGGTAAAGGTGGGTACAATCAGGGTCTTTTCCGACACTGTTCGGTAGGTACGTGGAATGCACTGACAGCGATGGTGGTAAAGGTGGGTACAATCAGGGTCTTTTCAGACACAACTCGATAGGTACGTGGAATGCACTGCCAGCGACAGTGTTAAAGGTGGATACAATTAGGGTCTTTTCAATCACTGTTCGGTAGGTACGTGGAATGCACTGCCAGCGACGGTGGTAAAGGTGGGTACAATCAGGGTCTTTTCAGACACTGTTCGGTAGGTACGTGGAATGCACTGACAGCGACGGTGGTAAAGGTGGGTACAATCAGGGTCTTTTCAGACACTGTTCGATAGGTACGTGGAATGCACTGCCAGCGACGGTATTAAAGGTGGATACAATTAGGGTCTTTTCAATCACTGTTCGGTAGGTACGTGGAATGCACTACCAGCGACGGTGGTAAAGCTGGATACAATCAGGGTCTTTTCAGAAACGATTCGGTAGGTACATGGAATGCGCTGCCAGCGACGGTGGTAAAAGTGGGTATAATCAGGGTCTTTTCAGACACTGTTCGGTAGGTACGTGGAATGCACTGCCAGCGACGGTGGTAAAGGTGGGTATAATCAGGGTCTTTTCAGACACTGTTCGGTAGGTACGTGGAATGCACTGCCAGCGACGGTGGTAAAGGTGGATACAATCAGGGTCTTTTCAGACACGGTTCGGTAGGTACGTGGAATGCACTGCCAGCGACGGTGGTAAAGGTGGATACAATCAGGGTCTTTTCAGAAACGATTCGGTAGGTACGTGGAATGCGCTGCCAGCGACGGTGTTAAAGGTGGGTACAATCAGGGTCTTTTCAGACACTGTTCGATCGGTACGTGGAATGCACTGCCAGCGACGGTGGTAAAGGCGGATACAATCAGGGTCTTTTCAGAGACTGTTCGGTAGGTACATGGAGTGCACTGCCAGCGACGGTGGTAAAGGTGGGTACAATCAGGGTCTTTTCAGAGACTGTTCGGTAGGTACGTGGAATGCACTGCCAGCGAAGGTGGTAAAGGCGGATACAATCAGGGTCTTTTCAGACACTGTTCGGTAGGTACATGGAATGCACGGTCAGCGACGGTGTTAAAGGTGGATGCAATCAGGGTCTTTTCAGACACTGTTCGGTAGGTACGTGGAATGCACTGCCAGCGACGGTGGTAAACGTGGATACAATCAGGGTCTTTTCAGACACTGTTCGGTAGGTACATGGAATGAACGTTCAGCGACGGTGGTAAAGGTGGATACAATCAGGGTCTTTTCAGACACTGTTCGGTAGGTACGTGGAATACACTGCCAGCGACGGTGGTAAAGTTGGATACAATCAGGGTCATTTCAGACACTGTTCGGTAGGTACGTGGAATGCACTGCCAGCGACGGTGGTAAAGGTGGGTATAATCAGGGTCTTTTCAGACACTGTTCGGTAGGTACGTGGAATGCACTGCCAGCGACGGTGGTAAAGGTGGATACAATCAGGGTCTTTTCAGACACTGTTCGGTAGGTACGTGGACTGCACTGCCAGCGACGGTGGTAAAAGTGGGTATAATCAGGGTCTTTTCAGACACTGTTCGGTAGGTACGTGGAAAGCAGTGCCAGCGACTATGGTAAAGGTGGGTACAATCAGGGTCTTTTCAGACACTGCTCGGTAGGTACGTGGAATGCACTGCCAGCGACGGTGTTAAAGGTGGGTACAATCAGGGTCTTTTCAGACACTGTTCGGTAGGTACGTGGAATGCACTGACAGCGACGGTGGTAAAGGTGGGTACAATCAGCGTCTTTTCAGACAGTGTTCGGTAGGTACGTGGAATGCACTGCCAGCGACGGTGTTAAAGGTGGATACAATCAGGGTCTTTTCAGACACTGTTCGGTAGGTACATGGACTACACTGCCAGCGACGGTGGTAAAAGTGGGAATAATCAGGGTCTTTTCAGACACTGTTCGGTAGGTACGTGGAATGCACTGCCAGCGACGGTGGTAAAGGTGGGTATAATCAGGGTCTTTTCAGACACTGTTCGGTAGGTACGTGGAATGCACTGCCAGCGACGGTGGTAAAGGTGGATACAATCAGGGTCTTTTCAGACACGGTTCGGTAGGTACGTGGAATGCACTGCCAGCGACGGTGGTAAAGGTGGATACAATCAGGGTCTTTTCAGAAACGATTCGGTAGGTACGTGGAATGCGCTGCCAGCGACGGTGTTAAAGGTGGGTACAATCAGGGTCTTTTCAGACACTGTTCGATCGGTACGTGGAATGCACTGCCAGCGACGGTGGTAAAGGCGGATACAATCAGGGTCTTTTCAGAGACTGATCGGTAGGTACATGGAGTGCACTGCCAGCGACGGTGGTAAAGGTGGGTACAATCAGGGTCTTTTCAGAGACTGTTCGGTAGGTACGTGGAATGCACTGCCAGCGACGGTGGTAAAGGCGGATACAATCAGGGTCTTTTCAGACACTGTTCGGTAGGTACATGGAATGCACGGTCAGCGACGGTGTTAAAGGTGGATGCAATCAGGGTCTTTTCAGACACTGTTCGGTAGGTACGTGGAATGCACTGCCAGCGACGGTGGTAAACGTGGATACAATCAGGGTCTTTTCAGACACTGTTCGGTAGGTACATGGAATGAACGTTCAGCGACGGTGGTAAAGGTGGATACAATCAGGGTCTTTTCAGACACTGTTCGGTAGGTACGTGGAATGCACTGCCAGCGACGGTGGTAAAGGTGGATGCAATCAGGGTCTTTTCAGACACTGTTCGGTAGGTACGTGGAATGCACTGACAGCGACGGTGTTAAAGGTGGATACAATTAGGGTCTTTTCAATCACTGTTCGGTAGGTACGTGGAATGCACTGACAGCGACGGTGGTAAAGGTGGGTACAATCAGGGTCTTTTCAGACACTGTTCGGTAGGTACGTGGAATGCACTGACAGCGACGGAAGTAAAGGTGGATGCAATCAGGGTCTGTTCAGACACTGTTCGGTAGGTACGTGGAATGCACTGCCAGCGACGGTGGTAAACGTGGATACAATCAGGGTCTTTTCAGACACTGTTCGGTAGGTACATGGAATGAACGGTCAGCGACGGTGGTAAACGTGGATACAATCAGGGTCTTTTCAGACACTGTTAGGAAGGTACGTGGAATGCACTGCCAGCGACGGTGGTAAACGTGGATACAATCAGGGTCTTTTCAGACACTGTTCGGTAGGTACGTGGAATGCACTGCCAGCGATGGTGGTAAAGGTGGGAACAATCAGGGTCTTCTCAGACACTGTTCGGTAGGAACGTGGACTGCACTGCCAGCGACGGTGGTAAAGGTGGATGCAATCAGGGACTTTTCAGACACTGTTCGGTAGGTACGTGGAATGCACTGCCAGCGACTATGGTAAAGGTGGGTACAATCAGGGTCTTTTCAGACACTGTTCGGTAGGTACGTGGAATGCACTGCCAGCGACTATGGTAAAGGTGGGTACAATCAGGGTCTTTTCCGACACTGTTCGGTAGGTACGTGGAATGCACTGACAGCGATGGTGGTAAAGGTGGGTACAATCAGGGTCTTTTCAGACACAACTCGATAGGTACGTGGAATGCACTGCCAGCGACAGTGTTAAAGGTGGATACAATTAGGGTCTTTTCAATCACTGTTCGGTAGGTACGTGGAATGCACTGCCAGCGACGGTGGTAAAGGTGGGTACAATCAGGGTCTTTTCAGACACTGTTCGGTAGGTACGTGGAATGCACTGACAGCGACGGTGGTAAAGGTGGGTACAATCAGGGTCTTTTCAGACACTGTTCGATAGGTACGTGGAATGCACTGCCAGCGACGGTATTAAAGGTGGATACAATTAGGGTCTTTTCAATCACTGTTCGGTAGGTACGTGGAATGCACTACCAGCGACGGTGGTAAAGCTGGATACAATCAGGGTCTTTTCAGAAACGATTCGGTAGGTACATGGAATGCGCTGCCAGCGACGGTGGTAAAAGTGGGTATAATCAGGGTCTTTTCAGACACTGTTCGGTAGGTACGTGGAATGCACTGCCAGCGACGGTGGTAAAGGTGGGTATAATCAGGGTCTTTTCAGACACTGTTCGGTAGGTACGTGGAATGCACTGCCAGCGACGGTGGTAAAGGTGGATACAATCAGGGTCTTTTCAGACACGGTTCGGTAGGTACGTGGAATGCACTGCCAGCGACGGTGGTAAAGGTGGATACAATCAGGGTCTTTTCAGAAACGATTCGGTAGGTACGTGGAATGCGCTGCCAGCGACGGTGTTAAAGGTGGGTACAATCAGGGTCTTTTCAGACACTGTTCGATCGGTACGTGGAATGCACTGCCAGCGACGGTGGTAAAGGCGGATACAATCAGGGTCTTTTCAGAGACTGTTCGGTAGGTACATGGAGTGCACTGCCAGCGACGGTGGTAAAGGTGGGTACAATCAGGGTCTTTTCAGAGACTGTTCGGTAGGTACGTGGAATGCACTGCCAGCGAAGGTGGTAAAGGCGGATACAATCAGGGTCTTTTCAGACACTGTTCGGTAGGTACATGGAATGCACGGTCAGCGACGGTGTTAAAGGTGGATGCAATCAGGGTCTTTTCAGACACTGTTCGGTAGGTACGTGGAATGCACTGCCAGCGACGGTGGTAAACGTGGATACAATCAGGGTCTTTTCAGACACTGTTCGGTAGGTACATGGAATGAACGTTCAGCGACGGTGGTAAAGGTGGATACAATCAGGGTCTTTTCAGACACTGTTCGGTAGGTACGTGGAATACACTGCCAGCGACGGTGGTAAAGTTGGATACAATCAGGGTCATTTCAGACACTGTTCGGTAGGTACGTGGAATGCACTGCCAGCGACGGTGGTAAAGGTGGGTATAATCAGGGTCTTTTCAGACACTGTTCGGTAGGTACGTGGAATGCACTGCCAGCGACGGTGGTAAAGGTGGATACAATCAGGGTCTTTTCAGACACTGTTCGGTAGGTACGTGGACTGCACTGCCAGCGACGGTGGTAAAAGTGGGTATAATCAGGGTCTTTTCAGAGACTGTTCGGTAGGTACGTGGAAAGCAGTGCCAGCGACTATGGTAAAGGTGGGTACAATCAGGGTCTTTTCAGACACTGCTCGGTAGGTACGTGGAATGCACTGCCAGCGACGGTGTTAAAGGTGGGTACAATCAGGGTCTTTTCAGACACTGTTCGGTAGGTACGTGGAATGCACTGACAGCGACGGTGGTAAAGGTGGGTACAATCAGCGTCTTTTCAGACAGTGTTCGGTAGGTACGTGGAATGCACTGCCAGCGACGGTGTTAAAGGTGGATACAATCAGGGTCTTTTCAGACACTGTTCGGTAGGTACATGGACTACACTGCCAGCGACGGTGGTAAAAGTGGGAATAATCAGGGTCTTTTCAGACACTGTTCGGTAGGTACGTGGAATGCACTGCCAGCGACGGTGGTAAAGGTGGGTATAATCAGGGTCTTTTCAGACACTGTTCGGTAGGTACGTGGAATGCACTGCCAGCGACGGTGGTAAAGGTGGATACAATCAGGGTCTTTTCAGACACGGTTCGGTAGGTACGTGGAATGCACTGCCAGCGACGGTGGTAAAGGTGGATACAATCAGGGTCTTTTCAGAAACGATTCGGTAGGTACGTGGAATGCGCTGCCAGCGACGGTGTTAAAGGTGGGTACAATCAGGGTCTTTTCAGACACTGTTCGATCGGTACGTGGAATGCACTGCCAGCGACGGTGGTAAAGGCGGATACAATCAGGGTCTTTTCAGAGACTGTTCGGTAGGTACATGGAGTGCACTGCCAGCGACGGTGGTAAAGGTGGGTACAATCAGGGTCTTTTCAGAGACTGTTCGGTAGGTACGTGGAATGCACTGCCAGCGACGGTGGTAAAGGCGGATACAATCAGGGTCTTTTCAGACACTGTTCGGTAGGTACATGGAATGCACGGTCAGCGACGGTGTTAAAGGTGGATGCAATCAGGGTCTTTTCAGACACTGTTCGGTAGGTACGTGGAATGCACTGCCAGCGACGGTGGTAAACGTGGATACAATCAGGGTCTTTTCAGACACTGTTCGGTAGGTACATGGAATGAACGTTCAGCGACGGTGGTAAAGGTGGATACAATCAGGGTCTTTTCAGACACTGTTCGGTAGGTACGTGGAATGCACTGCCAGCGACGGTGGTAAAGGTGGATGCAATCAGGGTCTTTTCAGACACTGTTCGGTAGGTACGTGGAATGCACTGACAGCGACGGTGTTAAAGGTGGATACAATTAGGGTCTTTTCAATCACTGTTCGGTAGGTACGTGGAATGCACTGACAGCGACGGTGGTAAAGGTGGGTACAATCAGGGTCTTTTCAGACACTGTTCGGTAGGTACGTGGAATGCACTGACAGCGACGGAAGTAAAGGTGGATGCAATCAGGGTCTGTTCAGACACTGTTCGGTAGGTACGTGGAATGCACTGCCAGCGACGGTGGTAAACGTGGATACAATCAGGGTCTTTTCAGACACTGTTCGGTAGGTACATGGAATGAACGGTCAGCGACGGTGGTAAACGTGGATACAATCAGGGTCTTTTCAGACACTGTTAGGAAGGTACGTGGAATGCACTGCCAGCGACGGTGGTAAACGTGGATACAATCAGGGTCTTTTCAGACACTGTTCGGTAGGTACGTGGAATGCACTGCCAGCGATGGTGGTAAAGGTGGGAACAATCAGGGTCTTCTCAGACACTGTTCGGTAGGAACGTGGACTGCACTGCCAGCGACGGTGGTAAAGGTGGATGCAATCAGGGACTTTTCAGACACTGTTCGGTAGGTACGTGGAATACACTGCCAGCGACTATGGTAAAGGTGGGTACAATCAGGGTCTTTTCAGACACTGTTCGGTAGGTACGTGGAATGCACTGCCAGCGACTATGGTAAAGGTGGGTACAATCAGGGTCTTTTCCGACACTGTTCGGTAGGTACGTGGAATGCACTGACAGCGATGGTGGTAAAGGTGGGTACAATCAGGGTCTTTTCAGACACAACTCGATAGGTACGTGGAATGCACTGCCAGCGACGGTGTTAAAGGTGGATACAATTAGGGTCTTTTCAATCACTGTTCGGTAGGTACGTGGAATGCACTGCCAGCGACGGTGGTAAAGGTGGGTACAATCAGGGTCTTTTCAGACACTGTTCGGTAGGTACGTGGAATGCACTGACAGCGACGGTGGTAAAGGTGGGTACAATCAGGGTCTTTTCAGACACTGTTCGATAGGTACGTGGAATGCACTGCCAGCGACGGTATTAAAGGTGGATACAATTAGGGTCTTTTCAATCACTGTTCGGTAGGTACGTGGAATGCACTACCAGCGACGGTGGTAAAGCTGGATACAATCAGGGTCTTTTCAGAAACGATTCGGTAGGTACATGGAATGCGCTGCCAGCGACGGTGTTAAAGGTGGATACAATCAGGGTCTTTTCAGAAACGATTCGGTAGGTACATGGAATGCGCTGCCAGCGACGGTGGTAAAGGTGGGTACAATCAAGGTCTTTTCAGACACTGTTCGGTAGGTACATGGAATGCGCTGCCAGCGACGGTGGTAAAGGTGGGTACAATCAAGGTCTTTTCAGACACTGTTCGGTAGGTACATGGAATGCACTGCCAGCGACGGTGGTAAACGTGGATGCAATCAGGGTCTTTTCAGACACTGTTCGGTAGGTACATGGAATGAACGGTCAGCGACGGTGGTAAAGGTGGATACAATCAGGGTCTTTTCAGACACTGTTAGGTAGGTACGTGGAATGCACTGCGAGCGACGGTGGTAAAGGTGGGTACAATCAGGGTCTTTTCAGACACTGTTCGGTAGGTACGTGGAATGCACTGCCAGCGACGGTGGTAAAGGTGGGTACAATCAGGGTCTTTTCAGACACTGTTCGGTAGGTACGTGGAATGCACTGCCAGCGAAGGTGGTAAAGGTGGGAACAATCAGGGTCTTTTCAGACACTGTTCGGTAGGAACTTGGACTGCACTGCCAGCGACGGTGGTAAAGGTGGATGCAATCAGGGTCTTTTCAGACACTGTTTGGTAGGTACGTGGAATGCAGTGCCAGCGACTATGGTAAAGGTGGGTACAATCAGGGTCTTTTCAGACACTGCTCGATAGGTACGTGGAATGCACTGCCAGCGACGGTGTTAAAGGTGGAGACAATTAGGGTCTTTTCAATCACTGTTCGGTAGGTACGTGGAATGCACTGCCAGCGACGATGGTAAAGGTGGGTACAATCAGCGTCTTTTCAGACAGTGTTCGGTAGGGACGTGGAATGCACTACCAGCGAAGGTGTTAAAGGTGGATACAATCAGGGTCTTTTCAGAAACGATTCGGTAGGTACGTGGAATGCGCTGCCAGCGACGGTGGTAAACGTGGATACAATCAGGGTCTTTTCAGACACTGTTCGGTAGGTACATGGAATGAACGGTCAGCGACGGTGGTAAACGTGGATACAATCAGGGTCTTTTCAGACACTGTTAGGTAGGTACGTGGAATGCACTGCCAGCGACGGTGGTAAACGTGGATACAATCAGGGTCTTTTCAGACACTGTTAGGTAGGTAAGTGGAATGCACTGCCAGCGACGGTGGTAAACGTGGCTACAGTCAGGGTCATTTCAGACACTGTTCGGTAGGTACGTGGAATGCACTGCCAGCGAAGGTGGTAAAGGTGGGAACAATCAGGGTTTTCTCAGACACTGTTCGGTAGGAACGTGGACTGCACTGCCAGCGACGGTGGTAAAGGTGGATACAATCAGGGTCTTTTCAGACACTGTTCGGTAGGTACATGGAATGAACGTTCAGCGACGGTGGTAAAGGTGGATACAATCAGGGTCTTTTCAGACACTGTTCGGTAGGTACGTGGAATGCACTGCCAGCGACGGTGGTAAAGGTGGATGCAATCAGGGTCTTTTCAGACACTGTTCGGTAGGTACGTGGAATGCACTGACAGCGACGGTGTTAAAGGTGGATACAATTAGGGTCTTTTCAATCACTGTTCGGTAGGTACGTGGAATGCACTGACAGCGACGGTGGTAAAGGTGGGTACAATCAGGGTCTTTTCAGACACTGTTCGGTAGGTACGTGGAATGCACTGACAGCGACGGAAGTAAAGGTGGATGCAATCAGGGTCTGTTCAGACACTGTTCGGTAGGTACGTGGAATGCACTGCCAGCGACGGTGGTAAACGTGGATACAATCAGGGTCTTTTCAGACACTGTTCGGTAGGTACATGGAATGAACGGTCAGCGACGGTGGTAAACGTGGATACAATCAGGGTCTTTTCAGACACTGTTAGGAAGGTACGTGGAATGCACTGCCAGCGACGGTGGTAAACGTGGATACAATCAGGGTCTTTTCAGACACTGTTCGGTAGGTACGTGGAATGCACTGCCAGCGATGGTGGTAAAGGTGGGAACAATCAGGGTCTTCTCAGACACTGTTCGGTAGGAACGTGGACTGCACTGCCAGCGACGGTGGTAAAGGTGGATGCAATCAGGGACTTTTCAGACACTGTTCGGTAGGTACGTGGAATACACTGCCAGCGACTATGGTAAAGGTGGGTACAATCAGGGTCTTTTCAGACACTGTTCGGTAGGTACGTGGAATGCACTGCCAGCGACTATGGTAAAGGTGGGTACAATCAGGGTCTTTTCCGACACTGTTCGGTAGGTACGTGGAATGCACTGACAGCGATGGTGGTAAAGGTGGGTACAATCAGGGTCTTTTCAGACACAACTCGATAGGTACGTGGAATGCACTGCCAGCGACGGTGTTAAAGGTGGATACAATTAGGGTCTTTTCAATCACTGTTCGGTAGGTACGTGGAATGCACTGCCAGCGACGGTGGTAAAGGTGGGTACAATCAGGGTCTTTTCAGACACTGTTCGGTAGGTACGTGGAATGCACTGACAGCGACGGTGGTAAAGGTGGGTACAATCAGGGTCTTTTCAGACACTGTTCGATAGGTACGTGGAATGCACTGCCAGCGACGGTATTAAAGGTGGATACAATTAGGGTCTTTTCAATCACTGTTCGGTAGGTACGTGGAATGCACTACCAGCGACGGTGGTAAAGCTGGATACAATCAGGGTCTTTTCAGAAACGATTCGGTAGGTACATGGAATGCGCTGCCAGCGACGGTGTTAAAGGTGGATACAATCAGGGTCTTTTCAGAAACGATTCGGTAGGTACATGGAATGCGCTGCCAGCGACGGTGGTAAAGGTGGGTACAATCAAGGTCTTTTCAGACACTGTTCGGTAGGTACATGGAATGCGCTGCCAGCGACGGTGGTAAAGGTGGGTACAATCAAGGTCTTTTCAGACACTGTTCGGTAGGTACATGGAATGCACTGCCAGCGACGGTGGTAAACGTGGATGCAATCAGGGTCTTTTCAGACACTGTTCGGTAGGTACATGGAATGAACGGTCAGCGACGGTGGTAAAGGTGGATACAATCAGGGTCTTTTCAGACACTGTTAGGTAGGTACGTGGAATGCACTGCGAGCGACGGTGGTAAAGGTGGGTACAATCAGGGTCTTTTCAGACACTGTTCGGTAGGTACGTGGAATGCACTGCCAGCGACGGTGGTAAAGGTGGGTACAATCAGGGTCTTTTCAGACACTGTTCGGTAGGTACGTGGAATGCACTGCCAGCGAAGGTGGTAAAGGTGGGAACAATCAGGGTCTTTTCAGACACTGTTCGGTAGGAACTTGGACTGCACTGCCAGCGACGGTGGTAAAGGTGGATGCAATCAGGGTCTTTTCAGACACTGTTTGGTAGGTACGTGGAATGCAGTGCCAGCGACTATGGTAAAGGTGGGTACAATCAGGGTCTTTTCAGACACTGCTCGATAGGTACGTGGAATGCACTGCCAGCGACGGTGTTAAAGGTGGAGACAATTAGGGTCTTTTCAATCACTGTTCGGTAGGTACGTGGAATGCACTGCCAGCGACGATGGTAAAGGTGGGTACAATCAGCGTCTTTTCAGACAGTGTTCGGTAGGGACGTGGAATGCACTACCAGCGAAGGTGTTAAAGGTGGATACAATCAGGGTCTTTTCAGAAACGATTCGGTAGGTACGTGGAATGCGCTGCCAGCGACGGTGGTAAACGTGGATACAATCAGGGTCTTTTCAGACACTGTTCGGTAGGTACATGGAATGAACGGTCAGCGACGGTGGTAAACGTGGATACAATCAGGGTCTTTTCAGACACTGTTAGGTAGGTACGTGGAATGCACTGCCAGCGACGGTGGTAAACGTGGATACAATCAGGGTCTTTTCAGACACTGTTAGGTAGGTAAGTGGAATGCACTGCCAGCGACGGTGGTAAACGTGGCTACAGTCAGGGTCATTTCAGACACTGTTCGGTAGGTACGTGGAATGCACTGCCAGCGAAGGTGGTAAAGGTGGGAACAATCAGGGTTTTCTCAGACACTGTTCGGTAGGAACGTGGACTGCACTGCCAGCGACGGTGGTAAAGGTGGATGCAATCAGGGTCTTTTCAGACACTGTTCGGTAGGTACGTGGAATGCAGTGCCAGCGACTATGGTAAAGGTGGGTACAATCATGGTCTTTTCAGACACTGCTCGATAGGTACGTGGAATGCACTGCCAGCGACGGTGTTAAAGGTGGATACAATTAGGGTCTTTTCAATCACTGTTCGGTAGGTACGTGGAATGCACTGCCAGCGACGGTGGTAAAGGTGGGTACAATCAGGGTCTTTTCAGACACTGTTCGGTAGGTACGTGGAATGCACTGACAGCGATGGTGGTAAAGGTGGGTACAATCAGGGTCTTTTCAGACACTGCTCGATAGGTACGTGGAATGCACTGCCAGCGACGGTGTTAAAGGTGGATACAATTAGGGTCTTTTCAATCACTGTTCGGTAGGTACGTGGAATGCACTGCCAGCGACGGTGGTAAAGGTGGGTACAATCAGGGTCTTTTCAGACACTGTTCGGTAGGTACGTGGAATGCACTGACAGCGACGGTGGTAAAGGTGGGTACAATCAGGGTCTTTTCAGACACTGTTCGATAGGTACGTGGAATGCACTGCCAGCGACGGTATTAAAGGTGGATACAATTAGGGTCTTTTCAATCACTGTTCGGTAGGTACGTGGAATGCACTACCAGCGACGGTGGTAAAGGTGGATACAATCAGGGTCTTTTCAGAAACGATTCGGTAGGTACATGGAATGCGCTGCCAGCGACGGTGTTAAAGGTGGATACAATCAGGGTCTTTTCAGAAACGATTCGGTAGGTACATGGAATGCGCTGCCAGCGACGGTGTTAAAGGTGGATACAATCAGGGTCTTTTCAGAGACTGTTCGGTAGGTACATGGAGTGCACTGCCAGCGACGGTGGTAAAGGTGGGTACAATCAAGGTCTTTTCAGACACTGTTCGGTAGGTACATGGAATGCACGGTCAGCGACGGTGTTAAAGGTGGATGCAATCAGGGTCTTTTCAGACACTGTTCGGTAGGTACATGGAATGAACGGTCAGCGACGGTGGTAAAGGTGGATACAATCAGGGTCTTTTCAGACACTGTTAGGTAGGTACGTGGAATGCACTGCCAGCGACGGTGGTAAAGGTGGGTACAATCAGGGTCTTTTCAGACACTGTTCGGTAGGTACGTGGAATGCACTGCCAGCGAAGGTGGTAAAGGTGGGAACAATCAGGGTCTTTTCAGACACTGTTCGGTAGGAACGTGGACTGCACTGCCAGCGACGGTGGTAAAGGTGGATGCAATCAGGGTCTTTTCAGACACTGTTTGGTAGGTACGTGGAATGCAGTGCCAGCGACTATGGTAAAGGTGGGTACAATCAGGGTCTTTTCAGACACTGCTCGATAGGTACGTGGAATGCACTGCCAGCGACGGTGTTAAAGGTGGAGACAATTAGGGTCTTTTCAATCACTGTTCGGTAGGTACGTGGAATGCACTGCCAGCGACGGTGGTAAAGGTGGGTACAATCAGCGTCTTTTCAGACAGTGTTCGGTAGGGACGTGGAATGCACTACCAGCGAAGGTGTTAAAGATGGATACAATCAGGGTCTTTTCAGAAACGATTCGGTAGGTACGTGGAATGCGCTGCCAGCGACGGTGGTAAACGTGGATACAATCAGGGTCTTTTCAGACACTGTTCGGTAGGTACATGGAATGAACGGTCAGCGACGGTGGTAAACGTGGATACAATCAGGGTCTTTTCAGACACTGTTAGGTAGGTACGTGGAATGCACTGCCAGCGACGGTGGTAAACGTGGATACAATCAGGGTCTTTTCAGACACTGTTAGGTAGGTACGTGGAATGCACTGCCAGCGACGGTGGTAAAGGTGGCTACAGTCAGGGTCTTTTCAGACACTGTTCGGTAGGTACGTGGAATGCACTGCCAGCGAAGGTGGTAAAGGTGGGAACAATCAGGGTCTTCTCAGACACTGTTCGGTAGGAACGTGGACTGCACTGCCAGCGACGGTGGTAAAGGTGGATGCAATCAGGGTCTTTTCAGACACTGTTCGGTAGGTACGTGGAATGCAGTGCCAGCGACTATGGTAAAGGTGGGTACAATTAGGGTCTTTTCAGACACTGCTCGATAGGTACGTGGAATGCACTGCCAGCGACGGTGTTAAAGGTGGATACAATTAGGGTCTTTTCAATCACTGTTCGGTAGGTACGTGGAATGCACTGCCAGCGACGGTGGTAAAGGTGGGTACAATCAGGGTCTTTTCAGACACTGTTCGGTAGGTACGTGGAATGCACTGCCAGCGACGGTGGTAAAGGTGGGTACAATCAGGGTCTTTTCAGACACTGTTCGGTAGGTACGTGGAATGCACTGACAGCGACGGTGGTAAAGGTGGGTACAATCAGTGTCTTTTCAGACACTGTTCGATAGGTACGTGGAATGCACTGCCAGCGACGGTGTTAAAGGTGGGTAAAATCAGGGTCTTTTCAGACACTGTTCGATAGGTACGTGGAATGCACTACCAGCGACGGTGGTAAAGGTGGGTACAATCAGCGTCTTTTCAGACAGTGTTCGGTAGGTACGTGGAATGCACTACCAGCGACGGTGTTAAAGGTGGATACAATCAGGGTCTTTTCAGAAACGATTCGGTAGGTACATGGAATGCGCTGCCAGCGACGGTGTTAAAGGTGGATACAATCAGGGTCTTTTCAGAGACTGTTCGTTAGGTACATGGAATGCACTGCCAGCGACGGTGGTAAAGGTGGGTACAATCAAGGTCTTTTCAGACACTGTTCGGTAGGTACATGGAATGCACGGTCAGCGACGGTGTTAAAGGTGGGTACAATCAGCGTCTGTTCAGACACTGTTCGGTAGGTACGTGGAATGCACTGCCAGCGACGGTGGTAAACGTGGATACAATCAGGGTCTTTTCAGACACTGTTCGGTAGGTACATGGAATGAACGTTCAGCGACGGTGGTAAACGTGGATACAATCAGGGTCTTTTCAGACACTGTTAGGTAGGTACGTGGAATGCACTGCCAGCGACGGTGGTAAAGGTGTATACAGTCAGGGTCTTTTCAGACACTGTTCGGTAGGTACGTGGAATGCACTGCCAGCGACGGTGGTAAAGGTGGGAACAATCAGGGTCTTCTCAGACACTGTTCGGTAGGAACGTGGACTGCGCTGCCAGCGACGGTGGTAAAGGTGGATACAATCAGGGTCTTTTCAGACACTGTTCGGTAGGAACGTGGACTGCGCTGCCAGCGACGGTGGTAAAGGTGGGAACAATCAGGGTCTTTTCAGACACTGCTCGATAGGTACGTGGAATGCACTGCCAGCGACGGTGTTAAAGGTGGATACAATTAGGGTCTTTTCAATCACTGTTTGGTAGGTACGTGGAATGCACTGACAGTGACGGTGGTAAAGGTGGGTACAATCAGGGTCTTTTCAGACACTGTTCGGTAGGTACGTGGAATGCACTGACAGCGACGGTGGTAAAGGTGGGTACATTCAGGGTCTTTTCAGACACTATTCGATAGGTACGTGGAATGCACTGCCAGCGACGGTGGTAAACGTGGATACAATCAGGGTCTTTTCAGACACTGTTCAGTAGGTACATGGAATGAACGGTCAGCGACGGTGGTAAAGGTGGATACAGTCAGGGTCTTTTCAGACACTGTTAGGTAGGTACATGGAATGCACTGCGAGCGACGGTGGTAAAGGTGGGTACAATCAGGGTCTTTTCAGACACTGTTCGGTAGGAACGTGGAATGCACTGCCAGCGACGGTGGTAAAGGTGGGTACAATCAGGGTCTTTTCAGACACTGTTCGGTAGGAACGTGGAATGCACTGCCAGCGACGGTGGTAAAGGTGGGTACAATCAGGGTCTTTTCAGACACTGTTCGGTAGGAACGTGGAATGCACTGCCAGCGACGGTGGTAAAGGTGGGTACAATCAGGGTCTTTTCAGACACTGTTCGGTAGGTACGTGGAATGCACTGCCAGCGAAGGTGGTAAAGGTGGGAACAATCAGGGTCTTTTCAGACACTGTTCGGTAGGTACGTGGAATGCGCTGCCAGCGACGGTGGTAAAGGTGGATGCAATCAGGGTCTTTTCAGACACTGTTCGGTAGGTACGTGGAATGCAGTGCCAGCGACTGTGGTAAAGGTGGGTACAATCAGGGTCTTTTCAGACACTGCTCGATAGGTACGTGGAATGCACTGCCAGCGACGGAGTTAAAGGTGGAGACAATTAGGGTCTTTTCAGACAGTGTTCGGTAGGTACGTGGAATGCAGTGCCAGCGACTGTGGTAAAGGTGGGTACAATCAGGGTCTTTTCAGACACTGCTCGATAGGTACGTGGAATGCACTGCCAGCGACGGAGTTAAAGGTGGAGACAATCAGGGTCTTTTCAGACAGTGTTCGGTAGGGACGTGGAATGCACTACCAGCGAAGGTGTTAAAGGTGGATACAATCAGGGTCTTTTCAGAAACGATTCGGTAGGTACGTGGAATGCGCTGCCAGCGACGGTGGTAAACGTGGATACAATCAGGGTCTTTTCAGACACTGTTCGGTAGGTACATGGAATGAACGTTCAGCGACGGTGGTAAACGTGGATACAATCAGGGTCTTTTCAGACACTGTTAGGTAGGTACGTGGAATGCACTGCCAGCGACGGTGGTAAAGGTGTATACAGTCAGGGTCTTTTCAGACACTGTTCGGTAGGTACGTGGAATGCACTGCCAGCGATGGTGGTAAAGGTGGGTACAATCAGGGTCTTTTCAGACACTGTTCGGTAGGTACGTGGAATGCACTGCCAGCGACGGTGGTAAAGGTGGGAACAATCAGGGTCTTCTCAGACACTGTTCGGTAGGAACGTGGACTGCGCTGCCAGCGACGGTGGTAAAGGTGGATACAATCAGGGTCTTTTCAGACACTGTTCGGTAGGAACGTGGACTGCGCTGCCAGCGACGGTGGTAAAGGTGGGAACAATCAGGGTCTTTTCAGACACTGCTCGATAGGTACGTGGAATGCACTGCCAGCGACGGTGGTAAAGGTGGGTAGAATCAGGGTTTTTTCAGAATCTGTTAGGTAGGTACACGGACTGCACAGCCAGCGACGGTGGTGAAGGTGGATATTATCAGGGTCTTTTCAGACACTGTTCGGTAGGTACGTGGAATACACTGCCAGCGACGGTGGTAAAGTTGGATACAATCAGGGTCATTTCAGACACTGTTCGGTAGGTACGTGGAATACACTGCCAGCGACGGTGGTAAAGGTGGGTATAATCAGGGTCTTTTCAGACACTGTTCGGTAGGTACGTGGAATGCACTGCCAGCGACGGTGGTAAAGGTGGATACAATCAGGGTCTTTTCAGACACTGTTCGGTAGGTACGTGGACTGCACTGCCAGCGACGGTGGTAAAAGTGGGTATAATCAGGGTCTTTTCAGACACTGTTCGGTAGGTACGTGGAATGCAGTGCCAGCGACTATGGTAAAGGTGGGTACAATCAGGGTCTTTTCAGACACTGCTCGGTAGGTACGTGGAATGCACTGACAGCGACGGTGTTAAAGGTGGGTACAATCAGGGTCTTTTCAGACACTGTTCGGTAGGTACGTGGAATGCACTGACAGCGACGGTGGTAAAGGTGGGTACAATCAGCGTCTTTTCAGACAGTGTTCGGTAGGTACGTGGAATGCACTGCCAGCGACGGTGTTAAAGGTGGATACAATCAGGGTCTTTTCAGACACTGTTCGGTAGGTACATGGACTACACTGCCAGCGACGGTGGTAAAAGTGGGTATAATCAGGGTCTTTTCAGACACTGTTCGGTAGGTACGTGGAATGCACTGCCAGCGACGGTGGTAAAGGTGGGTATAATCAGGGTCTTTTCAGACACTGTTCGGTAGGTACGTGGAATGCACTGCCAGCGACGGTGGTAAAGGTGGATACAATCAGGGTCTTTTCAGACACGGTTCGGTAGGTACGTGGAATGCACTGCCAGCGACGGTGGTAAAGGTGGATACAATCAGGGTCTTTTCAGAAACGATTCGGTAGGTACGTGGAATGCGCTGCCAGCGACGGTGTTAAAGGTGGGTACAATCAGGGTCTTTTCAGACACTGTTCGATCGGTACGTGGAATGCACTGCCAGCGACGGTGGTAAAGGCGGATACAATCAGGGTCTTTTCAGAGACTGTTCGGTAGGTACATGGAGTGCACTGCCAGCGACGGTGGTAAAGGTGGGTACAATCAGGGTCTTTTCAGAGACTGTTCGGTAGGTACGTGGAATGCACTGCCAGCGAAGGTGGTAAAGGCGGATACAATCAGGGTCTTTTCAGACACTGTTCGGTAGGTACATGGAATGCACGGTCAGCGACGGTGTTAAAGGTGGATGCAATCAGGGTCTTTTCAGACACTGTTCGGTAGGTACGTGGAATGCACTGCCAGCGACGGTGGTAAACGTGGATACAATCAGGGTCTTTTCAGACACTGTTCGGTAGGTACATGGAATGAACGTTCAGCGACGGTGGTAAAGGTGGATACAATCAGGGTCTTTTCAGACACTGTTCGGTAGGTACGTGGAATACACTGCCAGCGACGGTGGTAAAGTTGGATACAATCAGGGTCATTTCAGACACTGTTCGGTAGGTACGTGGAATGCACTGCCAGCGACGGTGGTAAAGGTGGGTATAATCAGGGTCTTTTCAGACACTGTTCGGTAGGTACGTGGAATGCACTGCCAGCGACGGTGGTAAAGGTGGATACAATCAGGGTCTTTTCAGACACTGTTCGGTAGGTACGTGGACTGCACTGCCAGCGACGGTGGTAAAAGTGGGTATAATCAGGGTCTTTTCAGACACTGTTCGGTAGGTACGTGGAAAGCAGTGCCAGCGACTATGGTAAAGGTGGGTACAATCAGGGTCTTTTCAGACACTGCTCGGTAGGTACGTGGAATGCACTGCCAGCGACGGTGTTAAAGGTGGGTACAATCAGGGTCTTTTCAGACACTGTTCGGTAGGTACGTGGAATGCACTGACAGCGACGGTGGTAAAGGTGGGTACAATCAGCGTCTTTTCAGACAGTGTTCGGTAGGTACGTGGAATGCACTGCCAGCGACGGTGTTAAAGGTGGATACAATCAGGGTCTTTTCAGACACTGTTCGGTAGGTACATGGACTACACTGCCAGCGACGGTGGTAAAAGTGGGTATAATCAGGGTCTTTTCAGACACTGTTCGGTAGGTACGTGGAATGCACTGCCAGCGACGGTGGTAAAGGTGGGTATAATCAGGGTCTTTTCAGACACTGTTCGGTAGGTACGTGGAATGCACTGCCAGCGACGGTGGTAAAGGTGGATACAATCAGGGTCTTTTCAGACACGGTTCGGTAGGTACGTGGAATGCACTGCCAGCGACGGTGGTAAAGGTGGATACAATCAGGGTCTTTTCAGAAACGATTCGGTAGGTACGTGGAATGCGCTGCCAGCGACGGTGTTAAAGGTGGGTACAATCAGGGTCTTTTCAGACACTGTTCGATCGGTACGTGGAATGCACTGCCAGCGACGGTGGTAAAGGCGGATACAATCAGGGTCTTTTCAGAGACTGTTCGGTAGGTACATGGAGTGCACTGCCAGCGACGGTGGTAAAGGTGGGTACAATCAGGGTCTTTTCAGAGACTGTTCGGTAGGTACGTGGAATGCACTGCCAGCGACGGTGGTAAAGGCGGATACAATCAGGGTCTTTTCAGACACTGTTCGGTAGGTACATGGAATGCACGGTCAGCGACGGTGTTAAAGGTGGATGCAATCAGGGTCTTTTCAGACACTGTTCGGTAGGTACGTGGAATGCACTGCCAGCGACGGTGGTAAACGTGGATACAATCAGGGTCTTTTCAGACACTGTTCGGTAGGTACATGGAATGAACGTTCAGCGACGGTGGTAAAGGTGGATACAATCAGGGTCTTTTCAGACACTGTTCGGTAGGTACGTGGAATGCACTGCCAGCGACGGTGGTAAAGGTGGATGCAATCAGGGTCTTTTCAGACACTGTTCGGTAGGTACGTGGAATGCACTGACAGCGACGGTGTTAAAGGTGGATACAATTAGGGTCTTTTCAATCACTGTTCGGTAGGTACGTGGAATGCACTGACAGCGACGGTGGTAAAGGTGGGTACAATCAGGGTCTTTTCAGACACTGTTCGGTAGGTACGTGGAATGCACTGACAGCGACGGAAGTAAAGGTGGATGCAATCAGGGTCTGTTCAGACACTGTTCGGTAGGTACGTGGAATGCACTGCCAGCGACGGTGGTAAACGTGGATACAATCAGGGTCTTTTCAGACACTGTTCGGTAGGTACATGGAATGAACGGTCAGCGACGGTGGTAAACGTGGATACAATCAGGGTCTTTTCAGACACTGTTAGGAAGGTACGTGGAATGCACTGCCAGCGACGGTGGTAAACGTGGATACAATCAGGGTCTTTTCAGACACTGTTCGGTAGGTACGTGGAATGCACTGCCAGCGATGGTGGTAAAGGTGGGAACAATCAGGGTCTTCTCAGACACTGTTCGGTAGGAACGTGGACTGCACTGCCAGCGACGGTGGTAAAGGTGGATGCAATCAGGGACTTTTCAGACACTGTTCGGTAGGTACGTGGAATGCACTGCCAGCGACTATGGTAAAGGTGGGTACAATCAGGGTCTTTTCAGACACTGTTCGGTAGGTACGTGGAATGCACTGCCAGCGACTATGGTAAAGGTGGGTACAATCAGGGTCTTTTCCGACACTGTTCGGTAGGTACGTGGAATGCACTGACAGCGATGGTGGTAAAGGTGGGTACAATCAGGGTCTTTTCAGACACAACTCGATAGGTACGTGGAATGCACTGCCAGCGACGGTGTTAAAGGTGGATACAATTAGGGTCTTTTCAATCACTGTTCGGTAGGTACGTGGAATGCACTGCCAGCGACGGTGGTAAAGGTGGGTACAATCAGGGTCTTTTCAGACACTGTTCGGTAGGTACGTGGAATGCACTGACAGCGACGGTGGTAAAGGTGGGTACAATCAGGGTCTTTTCAGACACTGTTCGATAGGTACGTGGAATGCACTGCCAGCGACGGTATTAAAGGTGGATACAATTAGGGTCTTTTCAATCACTGTTCGGTAGGTACGTGGAATGCACTACCAGCGACGGTGGTAAAGCTGGATACAATCAGGGTCTTTTCAGAAACGATTCGGTAGGTACATGGAATGCGCTGCCAGCGACGGTGTTAAAGGTGGATACAATCAGGGTCTTTTCAGAAACGATTCGGTAGGTACATGGAAGGCGCTGCCAGCGACGGTGGTAAAGGTGGGTACAATCAAGGTCTTTTCAGACACTGTTCGGTAGGTACATGGAATGCGCTGCCAGCGACGGTGGTAAAGGTGGGTACAATCAAGGTCTTTTCAGACACTGTTCGGTAGGTACATGGAATGCACTGCCAGCGACGGTGGTAAACGTGGATGCAATCAGGGTCTTTTCAGACACTGTTCGGTAGGTACATGGAATGAACGGTCAGCGACGGTGGTAAAGGTGGATACAATCAGGGTCTTTTCAGACACTGTTAGGTAGGTACGTGGAATGCACTGCGAGCGACGGTGGTAAAGGTGGGTACAATCAGGGTCTTTTCAGACACTGTTCGGTAGGTACGTGGAATGCACTGCCAGCGACGGTGGTAAAGGTGGGTACAATCAGGGTCTTTTCAGACACTGTTCGGTAGGTACGTGGAATGCACTGCCAGCGAAGGTGGTAAAGGTGGGAACAATCAGGGTCTTTTCAGACACTGTTCGGTAGGAACTTGGACTGCACTGCCAGCGACGGTGGTAAAGGTGGATGCAATCAGGGTCTTTTCAGACACTGTTTGGTAGGTACGTGGAATGCAGTGCCAGCGACTATGGTAAAGGTGGGTACAATCAGGGTCTTTTCAGACACTGCTCGATAGGTACGTGGAATGCACTGCCAGCGACGGTGTTAAAGGTGGAGACAATTAGGGTCTTTTCAATCACTGTTCGGTAGGTACGTGGAATGCACTGCCAGCGACGATGGTAAAGGTGGGTACAATCAGCGTCTTTTCAGACAGTGTTCGGTAGGGACGTGGAATGCACTACCAGCGAAGGTGTTAAAGGTGGATACAATCAGGGTCTTTTCAGAAACGATTCGGTAGGTACGTGGAATGCGCTGCCAGCGACGGTGGTAAACGTGGATACAATCAGGGTCTTTTCAGACACTGTTCGGTAGGTACATGGAATGAACGGTCAGCGACGGTGGTAAACGTGGATACAATCAGGGTCTTTTCAGACACTGTTAGGTAGGTACGTGGAATGCACTGCCAGCGACGGTGGTAAACGTGGATACAATCAGGGTCTTTTCAGACACTGTTAGGTAGGTAAGTGGAATGCACTGCCAGCGACGGTGGTAAACGTGGCTACAGTCAGGGTCATTTCAGACACTGTTCGGTAGGTACGTGGAATGCACTGCCAGCGAAGGTGGTAAAGGTGGGAACAATCAGGGTTTTCTCAGACACTGTTCGGTAGGAACGTGGACTGCACTGCCAGCGACGGTGGTAAAGGTGGATGCAATCAGGGTCTTTTCAGACACTGTTCGGTAGGTACGTGGAATGCAGTGCCAGCGACTATGGTAAAGGTGGGTACAATCATGGTCTTTTCAGACACTGCTCGATAGGTACGTGGAATGCACTGCCAGCGACGGTGTTAAAGGTGGATACAATTAGGGTCTTTTCAATCACTGTTCGGTAGGTACGTGGAATGCACTGCCAGCGACGGTGGTAAAGGTGGGTACAATCAGGGTCTTTTCAGACACTGTTCGGTAGGTACGTGGAATGCACTGACAGCGATGGTGGTAAAGGTGGGTACAATCAGGGTCTTTTCAGACACTGCTCGATAGGTACGTGGAATGCACTGCCAGCGACGGTGTTAAAGGTGGATACAATTAGGGTCTTTTCAATCACTGTTCGGTAGGTACGTGGAATGCACTGCCAGCGACGGTGGTAAAGGTGGGTACAATCAGGGTCTTTTCAGACACTGTTCGGTAGGTACGTGGAATGCACTGACAGCGACGGTGGTAAAGGTGGGTACAATCAGGGTCTTTTCAGACACTGTTCGATAGGTACGTGGAATGCACTGCCAGCGACGGTATTAAAGGTGGATACAATTAGGGTCTTTTCAATCACTGTTCGGTAGGTACGTGGAATGCACTACCAGCGACGGTGGTAAAGGTGGATACAATCAGGGTCTTTTCAGAAACGATTCGGTAGGTACATGGAATGCGCTGCCAGCGACGGTGTTAAAGGTGGATACAATCAGGGTCTTTTCAGAAACGATTCGGTAGGTACATGGAATGCGCTGCCAGCGACGGTGTTAAAGGTGGATACAATCAGGGTCTTTTCAGAGACTGTTCGGTAGGTACATGGAGTGCACTGCCAGCGACGGTGGTAAAGGTGGGTACAATCAAGGTCTTTTCAGACACTGTTCGGTAGGTACATGGAATGCACGGTCAGCGACGGTGTTAAAGGTGGATGCAATCAGGGTCTTTTCAGACACTGTTCGGTAGGTACATGGAATGAACGGTCAGCGACGGTGGTAAAGGTGGATACAATCAGGGTCTTTTCAGACACTGTTAGGTAGGTACGTGGAATGCACTGCCAGCGACGGTGGTAAAGGTGGGTACAATCAGGGTCTTTTCAGACACTGTTCGGTAGGTACGTGGAATGCACTGCCAGCGAAGGTGGTAAAGGTGGGAACAATCAGGGTCTTTTCAGACACTGTTCGGTAGGAACGTGGACTGCACTGCCAGCGACGGTGGTAAAGGTGGATGCAATCAGGGTCTTTTCAGACACTGCTCGATAGGTACGTGGAATGCACTGCCAGCGACGGTGTTAAAGGTGGAGACAATTAGGGTCTTTTCAATCACTGTTCGGTAGGTACGTGGAATGCACTGCCAGCGACGGTGGTAAAGGTGGGTACAATCAGCGTCTTTTCAGACAGTGTTCGGTAGGGACGTGGAATGCACTACCAGCGAAGGTGTTAAAGATGGATACAATTAGGGTCTTTTCAGAAACGATTCGGTAGGTACGTGGAATGCGCTGCCAGCGACGGTGGTAAACGTGGATACAATCAGGGTCTTTTCAGACACTGTTCGGTAGGTACATGGAATGAACGGTCAGCGACGGTGGTAAACGTGGATACAATCAGGGTCTTTTCAGACACTGTTAGGTAGGTACGTGGAATGCACTGCCAGCGACGGTGGTAAACGTGGATACAATCAGGGTCTTTTCAGACACTGTTAGGTAGGTACGTGGAATGCACTGCCAGCGACGGTGGTAAAGGTGGCTACAGTCAGGGTCTTTTCAGACACTGTTCGGTAGGTACGTGGAATGCACTGCCAGCGAAGGTGGTAAAGGTGGGAACAATCAGGGTCTTCTCAGACACTGTTCGGTAGGAACGTGGACTGCACTGCCAGCGACGGTGGTAAAGGTGGATGCAATCAGGGTCTTTTCAGACACTGTTCGGTAGGTACGTGGAATGCAGTGCCAGCGACTATGGTAAAGGTGGGTACAATTAGGGTCTTTTCAGACACTGCTCGATAGGTACGTGGAATGCACTGCCAGCGACGGTGTTAAAGGTGGATACAATTAGGGTCTTTTCAATCACTGTTCGGTAGGTACGTGGAATGCACTGCCAGCGACGGTGGTAAAGGTGGGTACAATCAGGGTCTTTTCAGACACTGTTCGGTAGGTACGTGGAATGCACTGCCAGCGACGGTGGTAAAGGTGGGTACAATCAGGGTCTTTTCAGACACTGTTCGGTAGGTACGTGGAATGCACTGACAGCGACGGTGGTAAAGGTGGGTACAATCAGTGTCTTTTCAGACACTGTTCGATAGGTACGTGGAATGCACTGCCAGCGACGGTGTTAAAGGTGGGTAAAATCAGGGTCTTTTCAGACACTGTTCGATAGGTACGTGGAATGCACTACCAGCGACGGTGGTAAAGGTGGGTACAATCAGCGTCTTTTCAGACAGTGTTCGGTAGGTACGTGGAATGCACTACCAGCGACGGTGTTAAAGGTGGATACAATCAGGGTCTTTTCAGAAACGATTCGGTAGGTACATGGAATGCGCTGCCAGCGACGGTGTTAAAGGTGGATACAATCAGGGTCTTTTCAGAGACTGTTCGTTAGGTACATGGAATGCACTGCCAGCGACGGTGGTAAAGGTGGGTACAATCAAGGTCTTTTCAGACACTGTTCGGTAGGTACATGGAATGCACGGTCAGCGACGGTGTTAAAGGTGGGTACAATCAGCGTCTGTTCAGACACTGTTCGGTAGGTACGTGGAATGCACTGCCAGCGACGGTGGTAAACGTGGATACAATCAGGGTCTTTTCAGACACTGTTCGGTAGGTACATGGAATGAACGTTCAGCGACGGTGGTAAACGTGGATACAATCAGGGTCTTTTCAGACACTGTTAGGTAGGTACGTGGAATGCACTGCCAGCGACGGTGGTAAAGGTGTATACAGTCAGGGTCTTTTCAGACACTGTTCGGTAGGTACGTGGAATGCACTGCCAGCGACGGTGGTAAAGGTGGGAACAATCAGGGTCTTCTCAGACACTGTTCGGTAGGAACGTGGACTGCGCTGCCAGCGACGGTGGTAAAGGTGGATACAATCAGGGTCTTTTCAGACACTGTTCGGTAGGAACGTGGACTGCGCTGCCAGCGACGGTGGTAAAGGTGGATGCAATCAGGGTCTTTTCAGACACTGTTCGGTAGGTACGTGGAATGCAGTGCCAGCGACTATGGTAAAGGTGGGTACAATTAGGGTCTTTTCAGACACTGCTCGATAGGTACGTGGAATGCACTGCCAGCGACGGTGTTAAAGGTGGATACAATTAGGGTCTTTTCAATCACTGTTCGGTAGGTACGTGGAATGCACTGCCAGCGACGGTGGTAAAGGTGGGTACAATCAGGGTCTTTTCAGACACTGTTCGGTAGGTACGTGGAATGCACTGCCAGCGACGGTGGTAAAGGTGGGTACAATCAGGGTCTTTTCAGACACTGTTCGGTAGGTACGTGGAATGCACTGACAGCGACGGTGGTAAAGGTGGGTACAATCAGTGTCTTTTCAGACACTGTTCGATAGGTACGTGGAATGCACTGCCAGCGACGGTGTTAAAGGTGGGTAAAATCAGGGTCTTTTCAGACACTGTTCGATAGGTACGTGGAATGCACTACCAGCGACGGTGGTAAAGGTGGGTACAATCAGCGTCTTTTCAGACAGTGTTCGGTAGGTACGTGGAATGCACTACCAGCGACGGTGTTAAAGGTGGATACAATCAGGGTCTTTTCAGAAACGATTCGGTAGGTACATGGAATGCGCTGCCAGCGACGGTGTTAAAGGTGGATACAATCAGGGTCTTTTCAGAGACTGTTCGTTAGGTACATGGAATGCACTGCCAGCGACGGTGGTAAAGGTGGGTACAATCAAGGTCTTTTCAGACACTGTTCGGTAGGTACATGGAATGCACGGTCAGCGACGGTGTTAAAGGTGGGTACAATCAGCGTCTGTTCAGACACTGTTCGGTAGGTACGTGGAATGCACTGCCAGCGACGGTGGTAAACGTGGATACAATCAGGGTCTTTTCAGACACTGTTCGGTAGGTACATGGAATGAACGTTCAGCGACGGTGGTAAACGTGGATACAATCAGGGTCTTTTCAGACACTGTTAGGTAGGTACGTGGAATGCACTGCCAGCGACGGTGGTAAAGGTGTATACAGTCAGGGTCTTTTCAGACACTGTTCGGTAGGTACGTGGAATGCACTGCCAGCGACGGTGGTAAAGGTGGGAACAATCAGGGTCTTCTCAGACACTGTTCGGTAGGAACGTGGACTGCGCTGCCAGCGACGGTGGTAAAGGTGGATACAATCAGGGTCTTTTCAGACACTGTTCGGTAGGAACGTGGACTGCGCTGCCAGCGACGGTGGTAAAGGTGGGAACAATCAGGGTCTTTTCAGACACTGCTCGATAGGTACGTGGAATGCACTGCCAGCGACGGTGTTAAAGGTGGATACAATTAGGGTCTTTTCAATCACTGTTTGGTAGGTACGTGGAATGCACTGACAGTGACGGTGGTAAAGGTGGGTACAATCAGGGTCTTTTCAGACACTGTTCGGTAGGTACGTGGAATGCACTGACAGCGACGGTGGTAAAGGTGGGTACATTCAGGGTCTTTTCAGACACTATTCGATAGGTACGTGGAATGCACTGCCAGCGACGGTGGTAAACGTGGATACAATCAGGGTCTTTTCAGACACTGTTCAGTAGGTACATGGAATGAACGGTCAGCGACGGTGGTAAAGGTGGATACAGTCAGGGTCTTTTCAGACACTGTTAGGTAGGTACATGGAATGCACTGCGAGCGACGGTGGTAAAGGTGGGTATAATCAGGGTCTTTTCAGACACTGTTCGGTAGGAACGTGGAATGCACTGCCAGCGACGGTGGTAAAGGTGGGTACAATCAGGGTCTTTTCAGACACTGTTCGGTAGGAACGTGGAATGCACTGCCAGCGACGGTGGTAAAGGTGGGTACAATCAGGGTCTTTTCAGACACTGTTCGGTAGGAACGTGGAATGCACTGCCAGCGACGGTGGTAAAGGTGGGTACAATCAGGGTCTTTTCAGACACTGTTCGGTAGGTACGTGGAATGCACTGCCAGCGAAGGTGGTAAAGGTGGGAACAATCAGGGTCTTTTCAGACACTGTTCGGTAGGTACGTGGAATGCGCTGCCAGCGACGGTGGTAAAGGTGGATGCAATCAGGGTCTTTTCAGACACTGTTCGGTAGGTACGTGGAATGCAGTGCCAGCGACTGTGGTAAAGGTGGGTACAATCAGGGTCTTTTCAGACACTGCTCGATAGGTACGTGGAATGCACTGCCAGCGACGGAGTTAAAGGTGGAGACAATTAGGGTCTTTTCAGACAGTGTTCGGTAGGTACGTGGAATGCAGTGCCAGCGACTGTGGTAAAGGTGGGTACAATCAGGGTCTTTTCAGACACTGCTCGATAGGTACGTGGAATGCACTGCCAGCGACGGAGTTAAAGGTGGAGACAATCAGGGTCTTTTCAGACAGTGTTCGGTAGGGACGTGGAATGCACTACCAGCGAAGGTGTTAAAGGTGGATACAATCAGGGTCTTTTCAGAAACGATTCGGTAGGTACGTGGAATGCGCTGCCAGCGACGGTGGTAAACGTGGATACAATCAGGGTCTTTTCAGACACTGTTCGGTAGGTAAATGGAATGAACGGTCAGCGACGGTGGTAAACGTGGATACAATCAGGGTCTTTTCAGACACTGTTAGGTAGGTACGTGGAATGCACTGCCAGCGACGGTGGTAAACGTGGATACAATCAGGGTCTTTTCAGACACTGTTAGGTAGGTACGTGGAATGCACTGCCAGCGAAGGTGGTAAAGGTGGGAACAATCAGGGTCTTCTCAGACACTGTTCGGTAGGAACGTGGACTGCACTGCCAGCGACGGTGGTAAAGGTGGGTACAATCAGGGTCTTTTCAGACACTGTTCGGTAGGTACATGGAATGCACTGCCAGCGACGGTGGTAAAGGTGGCTACAGTCAGGGTCTTCTCAGACACTGTTCGGTAGGAACGTGGACTGCACTGCCAGCGACGGTGGTAAAGGTGGATGCAATCAGGGTCTTTTCAGACACTGTTCGGTAGGTACGTGGAATGCAGTGCCAGCGACTATGGTAAAGGTGGGTACAATTAGGGTCTTTTCAGACACTGCTCGATAGGTACGTGGAATGCACTGCCAGCGACGGTGTTAAAGGTGGATACAATTAGGGTCTTTTCAATCACTGTTCGGTAGGTACGTGGAATGCACTGCCAGCGACGGTGGTAAAGGTGGGTACAATCAGGGTCTTTTCAGACACTGTTCGGTAGGTACGTGGAATGCACTGCCAGCGACGGTTGTAAAGGTGGGTACAATCAGGGTCTTTTCAGACACTGTTCGGTAGGTACGTGGAATGCACTGACAGCGACGGTGGTAAAGGTGGGTACAATCAGTGTCTTTTCAGACACTGTTCGATAGGTACGTGGAATGCACTGCCAGCGACGGTGTTAAAGGTGGGTAAAATCAGGGTCTTTTCAGACACTGTTCGATAGGTACGTGGAATGCACTACCAGCGACGGTGGTAAATGTGGGTACAATCAGCGTCTTTTCAGACAGTGTTCGGTAGGTATGTGGAATGCACTACCAGCGACGGTGTTAAAGGTGGATACAATCAGGGTCTTTTCAGAAACGATTCGGTAGGTACATGGAATGCGCTGCCAGCGAAGGTGTTAAAGGTGGATACAATCAGGGTCTTTTCAGAGACTGTTCGTTAGGTACATGGAATGCACTGCCAGCGACGGTGGTAAAGGTGGGTACAATCAAGGTCTTTTCAGACACTGTTCGGTAGGTACATGGAATGCACGGTCAGCGACGGTGTTAAAGGTGGGTACAATCAGCGTCTGTTCAGACACTGTTCGGTAGGTACGTGGAATGCACTGCCAGCGACGGTGGTAAACGTGGATACAATCAGGGTCTTTTCAGACACTGTTCGGTAGGTACATGGAATGAACGTTCAGCGACGGTGGTAAACGTGGATACAATCAGGGTCTTTTCAGACACTGTTAGGTAGGTACGTGGAATGCACTGCCAGCGACGGTGGTAAAGGTGTATACAGTCAGGGTCTTTTCAGACACTGTTCGGTAGGTACGTGGAATGCACTGCCAGCGATGGTGGTAAAGGTGGGAACAATCAGGGTCTTTTCAGACACTGTTCGGTAGGTACGTGGAATGCACTGCCAGCGACGGTGGTAAAGGTGGATACAATCAGGGTCTTTTCAGAAACGATTCGGTAGGTACGTGGAATGCGCTGCCAGCGACGGTGTTAAAGGTGGGTACAATCAGGGTCTTTTCAGACACTGTTCGATCGGTACGTGGAATGCACTGCCAGCGACGGTGGTAAAGGCGGATACAATCAGGGTCTTTTCAGAGACTGTTCGGTAGGTACATGGAGTGCACTGCCAGCGACGGTGGTAAAGGTGGGTACAATCAGGGTCTTTTCAGAGACTGTTCGGTAGGTACGTGGAATGCACTGCCAGCGAAGGTGGTAAAGGCGGATACAATCAGGGTCTTTTCAGACACTGTTCGGTAGGTACATGGAATGCACGGTCAGCGACGGTGTTAAAGGTGGATGCAATCAGGGTCTTTTCAGACACTGTTCGGTAGGTACGTGGAATGCACTGCCAGCGACGGTGGTAAACGTGGATACAATCAGGGTCTTTTCAGACACTGTTCGGTAGGTACATGGAATGAACGTTCAGCGACGGTGGTAAAGGTGGATACAATCAGGGTCTTTTCAGACACTGTTCGGTAGGTACGTGGAATACACTGCCAGCGACGGTGGTAAAGTTGGATACAATCAGGGTCATTTCAGACACTGTTCGGTAGGTACGTGGAATGCACTGCCAGCGACGGTGGTAAAGGTGGGTATAATCAGGGTCTTTTCAGACACTGTTCGGTAGGTACGTGGAATGCACTGCCAGCGACGGTGGTAAAGGTGGATACAATCAGGGTCTTTTCAGACACTGTTCGGTAGGTACGTGGACTGCACTGCCAGCGATGGTGGTAAAAGTGGGTATAATCAGGGTCTTTTCAGACACTGTTCGGTAGGTACGTGGAAAGCAGTGCCAGCGACTATGGTAAAGGTGGGTACAATCAGGGTCTTTTCAGACACTGCTCGGTAGGTACGTGGAATGCACTGCCAGCGACGGTGTTAAAGGTGGGTACAATCAGGGTCTTTTCAGACACTGTTCGGTAGGTACGGGGAATGCACTGACAGCGACGGTGGTAAAGGTGGGTACAATCAGCGTCTTTTCAGACAGTGTTCGGTAGGTACGTGGAATGCACTGCCAGCGACGGTGTTAAAGGTGGATACAATCAGGGTCTTTTCAGACACTGTTCGGTAGGTACATGGACTACACTGCCAGCGACGGTGGTAAAAGTGGGTATAATCAGGGTCTTTTCAGACACTGTTCGGTAGGTACGTGGAATGCACTGCCAGCGACGGTGGTAAAGGTGGGTATAATCAGGGTCTTTTCAGACACTGTTCGGTAGGTACGTGGAATGCACTGCCAGCGACGGTGGTAAAGGTGGATACAATCAGGGTCTTTTCAGACACGGTTCGGTAGGTACGTGGAATGCACTGCCAGCGACGGTGGTAAAGGTGGATACAATCAGGGTCTTTTCAGAAACGATTCGGTAGGTACGTGGAATGCGCTGCCAGCGACGGTGTTAAAGGTGGGTACAATCAGGGTCTTTTCAGACACTGTTCGATCGGTACGTGGAATGCACTGCCAGCGACGGTGGTAAAGGCGGATACAATCAGGGTCTTTTCAGAGACTGTTCGGTAGGTACATGGAGTGCACTGCCAGCGACGGTGGTAAAGGTGGGTACAATCAGGGTCTTTTCAGAGACTGTTCGGTAGGTACGTGGAATGCACTGACAGCGACGGTGTTAAAGGTGGATACAATTAGGGTCTTTTCAATCACTGTTCGGTAGGTACGTGGAATGCACTGACAGCGACGGTGGTAAAGGTGGGTACAATCAGGGTCTTTTCAGACACTGTTCGGTAGGTACGTGGAATGCACTGACAGCGACGGAAGTAAAGGTGGATGCAATCAGGGTCTGTTCAGACACTGTTCGGTAGGTACGTGGAATGCACTGCCAGCGACGGTGGTAAACGTGGATACAATCAGGGTCTTTTCAGACACTGTTCGGTAGGTACATGGAATGAACGGTCAGCGACGGTGGTAAACGTGGATACAATCAGGGTCTTTTCAGACACTGTTAGGAAGGTACGTGGAATGCACTGCCAGCGACGGTGGTAAACGTGGATACAATCAGGGTCTTTTCAGACACTGTTCGGTAGGTACGTGGAATGCACTGCCAGCGATGGTGGTAAAGGTGGGAACAATCAGGGTCTTCTCAGACACTGTTTGGTAGGAACGTGGACTGCACTGCCAGCGACGGTGGTAAAGGTGGATGCAATCAGGGACTTTTCAGACACTGTTCGGTAGGTACGTGGAATGCACTGCCAGCGACTATGGTAAAGGTGGGTACAATCAGGGTCTTTTCAGACACTGTTCGGTAGGTACGTGGAATGCACTGCCAGCGACTATGGTAAAGGTGGGTACAATCAGGGTCTTTTCCGACACTGTTCGGTAGGTACGTGGAATGCACTGACAGCGATGGTGGTAAAGGTGGGTACAATCAGGGTCTTTTCAGACACTGCTCGATAGGTACGTGGAATGCACTGCCAGCGACGGTGTTAAAGGTGGATACAATTAGGGTCTTTTCA
Source organism: Hypanus sabinus (assembly GCF_030144855.1). Lineage (NCBI taxonomy): Eukaryota > Metazoa > Chordata > Chondrichthyes > Myliobatiformes > Dasyatidae > Hypanus > Hypanus sabinus. The sequence goes on from NW_026779001.1 coordinate 1,111,553, forward strand.
ATCACTGTTCGGTAGGTACGTGGAATGCACTGCCAGCGACGGTGGTAAAGGTGGGTACAATCAGGGTCTTTTCAGACACTGTTCGGTAGGTACGTGGAATGCACTGACAGCGACGGTGGTAAAGGTGGGTACAATCAGGGTCTTTTCAGACACTGTTCGATAGGTACGTGGAATGCACTGCCAGCGACGGTATTAAAGGTGGATACAATTAGGGTCTTTTCAATCACTGTTCGGTAGGTACGTGGAATGCACTACCAGCGACGGTGGTAAAGCTGGATACAATCAGGGTCTTTTCAGAAACGATTCGGTAGGTACATGGAATGCGCTGCCAGCGACGGTGTTAAAGGTGGATACAATCAGGGTCTTTTCAGAAACGATTCGGTAGGTACATGGAAGGCGCTGCCAGCGACGGTGGTAAAGGTGGGTACAATCAAGGTCTTTTCAGACACTGTTCGGTAGGTACATGGAATGCGCTGCCAGCGACGGTGGTAAAGGTGGGTACAATCAAGGTCTTTTCAGACACTGTTCGGTAGGTACATGGAATGCACTGCCAGCGACGGTGGTAAACGTGGATGCAATCAGGGTCTTTTCAGACACTGTTCGGTAGGTACATGGAATGAACGGTCAGCGACGGTGGTAAAGGTGGATACAATCAGGGTCTTTTCAGACACTGTTAGGTAGGTACGTGGAATGCACTGCGAGCGACGGTGGTAAAGGTGGGTACAATCAGGGTCTTTTCAGACACTGTTCGGTAGGTACGTGGAATGCACTGCCAGCGACGGTGGTAAAGGTGGGTACAATCAGGGTCTTTTCAGACACTGTTCGGTAGGTACGTGGAATGCACTGCCAGCGAAGGTGGTAAAGGTGGGAACAATCAGGGTCTTTTCAGACACTGTTCGGTAGGAACTTGGACTGCACTGCCAGCGACGGTGGTAAAGGTGGATGCAATCAGGGTCTTTTCAGACACTGTTTGGTAGGTACGTGGAATGCAGTGCCAGCGACTATGGTAAAGGTGGGTACAATCAGGGTCTTTTCAGACACTGCTCGATAGGTACGTGGAATGCACTGCCAGCGACGGTGTTAAAGGTGGAGACAATTAGGGTCTTTTCAATCACTGTTCGGTAGGTACGTGGAATGCACTGCCAGCGACGATGGTAAAGGTGGGTACAATCAGCGTCTTTTCAGACAGTGTTCGGAAGGGACGTGGAATGCACTACCAGCGAAGGTGTTAAAGGTGGATACAATCAGGGTCTTTTCAGAAACGATTCGGTAGGTACGTGGAATGCGCTGCCAGCGACGGTGGTAAACGTGGATACAATCAGGGTCTTTTCAGACACTGTTCGGTAGGTACATGGAATGAACGGTCAGCGACGGTGGTAAACGTGGATACAATCAGGGTCTTTTCAGACACTGTTAGGTAGGTACGTGGAATGCACTGCCAGCGACGGTGGTAAACGTGGATACAATCAGGGTCTTTTCAGACACTGTTAGGTAGGTAAGTGGAATGCACTGCCAGCGACGGTGGTAAACGTGGCTACAGTCAGGGTCATTTCAGACACTGTTCGGTAGGTACGTGGAATGCACTGCCAGCGAAGGTGGTAAAGGTGGGAACAATCAGGGTTTTCTCAGACACTGTTCGGTAGGAACGTGGACTGCACTGCCAGCGACGGTGGTAAAGGTGGATGCAATCAGGGTCTTTTCAGACACTGTTCGGTAGGTACGTGGAATGCAGTGCCAGCGACTATGGTAAAGGTGGGTACAATCATGGTCTTTTCAGACACTGCTCGATAGGTACGTGGAATGCACTGCCAGCGACGGTGTTAAAGGTGGATACAATTAGGGTCTTTTCAATCACTGTTCGGTAGGTACGTGGAATACACTGCCAGCGACGGTGGTAAAGGTGGGTACAATCAGGGTCTTTTCAGACACTGTTCGGTAGGTACGTGGAATGCACTGACAGCGATGGTGGTAAAGGTGGGTACAATCAGGGTCTTTTCAGACACTGCTCGATAGGTACGTGGAATGCACTGCCAGCGACGGTGTTAAAGGTGGATACAATTAGGGTCTTTTCAATCACTGTTCGGTAGGTACGTGGAATGCACTGCCAGCGACGGTGGTAAAGGTGGGTACAATCAGGGTCTTTTCAGACACTGTTCGGTAGGTACGTGGAATGCACTGACAGCGACGGTGGTAAAGGTGGGTACAATCAGGGTCTTTTCAGACACTGTTCGATAGGTACGTGGAATGCACTGCCAGCGACGGTATTAAAGGTGGATACAATTAGGGTCTTTTCAATCACTGTTCGGTAGGTACGTGGAATGCACTACCAGCGACGGTGGTAAAGGTGGATACAATCAGGGTCTTTTCAGAAACGATTCGGTAGGTACATGGAATGCGCTGCCAGCGACGGTGTTAAAGGTGGATACAATCAGGGTCTTTTCAGAAACGATTCGGTAGGTACATGGAATGCGCTGCCAGCGACGGTGTTAAAGGTGGATACAATCAGGGTCTTTTCAGAGACTGTTCGGTAGGTACATGGAGTGCACTGCCAGCGACGGTGGTAAAGGTGGGTACAATCAAGGTCTTTTCAGACACTGTTCGGTAGGTACATGGAATGCACGGTCAGCGACGGTGTTAAAGGTGGATGCAATCAGGGTCTTTTCAGACACTGTTCGGTAGGTACATGGAATGAACGGTCAGCGACGGTGGTAAAGGTGGATACAATCAGGGTCTTTTCAGACACTGTTAGGTAGGTACGTGGAATGCACTGCCAGCGACGGTGGTAAAGGTGGGTACAATCAGGGTCTTTTCAGACACTGTTCGGTAGGTACGTGGAATGCACTGCCAGCGAAGGTGGTAAAGGTGGGAACAATCAGGGTCTTTTCAGACACTGTTCGGTAGGAACGTGGACTGCACTGCCAGCGACGGTGGTAAAGGTGGATGCAATCAGGGTCTTTTCAGACACTGTTTGGTAGGTACGTGGAATGCAGTGCCAGCGACTATGGTAAAGGTGGGTACAATCAGGGTCTTTTCAGACACTGCTCGATAGGTACGTGGAATGCACTGCCAGCGACGGTGTTAAAGGTGGAGACAATTAGGGTCTTTTCAATCACTGTTCGGTAGGTACGTGGAATGCACTGCCAGCGACGGTGGTAAAGGTGGGTACAATCAGCGTCTTTTCAGACAGTGTTCGGTAGGGACGTGGAATGCACTACCAGCGAAGGTGTTAAAGGTGGATACAATCAGGGTCTTTTCAGAAACGATTCGGTAGGTACGTGGAATGCGCTGCCAGCGACGGTGGTAAACGTGGATACAATCAGGGTCTTTTCAGACACTGTTCGGTAGGTACGTGGAATGAACGGTCAGCGACGGTGGTAAACGTGGATACAATCAGGGTCTTTTCAGACACTGTTAGGTAGGTACGTGGAATGCACTGCCAGCGACGGTGGTAAACGTGGATACAATCAGGGTCTTTTCAGACACTGTTAGGTAGGTACGTGGAATGCACTGCCAGCGACGGTGGTAAAGGTGGCTACAGTCAGGGTCTTTTCAGACACTGTTCGGTAGGTACGTGGAATGCACTGCCAGCGAAGGTGGTAAAGGTGGGAACAATCAGGGTCTTCTCAGACACTGTTCGGTAGGAACGTGGACTGCACTGCCAGCGACGGTGGTAAAGGTGGATGCAATCAGGGTCTTTTCAGACACTGTTCGGTAGGTACGTGGAATGCAGTGCCAGCGACTATGGTAAAGGTGGGTACAATTAGGGTCTTTTCAGACACTGCTCGATAGGTACGTGGAATGCACTGCCAGCGACGGTGTTAAAGGTGGATACAATTAGGGTCTTTTCAATCACTGTTCGGTAGGTACGTGGAATGCACTGCCAGCGACGGTGGTAAAGGTGGGTACAATCAGGGTCTTTTCAGACACTGTTCGGTAGGTACGTGGAATGCACTGCCAGCGACGGTGGTAAAGGTGGGTACAATCAGGGTCTTTTCAGACACTGTTCGGTAGGTACGTGGAATGCACTGACAGCGACGGTGGTAAAGGTGGGTACAATCAGTGTCTTTTCAGACACTGTTCGATAGGTACGTGGAATGCACTGCCAGCGACGGTGTTAAAGGTGGGTAAAATCAGGGTCTTTTCAGACACTGTTCGATAGGTACGTGGAATGCACTACCAGCGACGGTGGTAAAGGTGGGTACAATCAGCGTCTTTTCAGACAGTGTTCGGTAGGTACGTGGAATGCACTACCAGCGACGGTGTTAAAGGTGGATACAATCAGGGTCTTTTCAGAAACGATTCGGTAGGTACATGGAATGCGCTGCCAGCGACGGTGTTAAAGGTGGATACAATCAGGGTCTTTTCAGAGACTGTTCGTTAGGTACATGGAATGCACTGCCAGCGACGGTGGTAAAGGTGGGTACAATCAAGGTCTTTTCAGACACTGTTCGGTAGGTACATGGAATGCACGGTCAGCGACGGTGTTAAAGGTGGGTACAATCAGCGTCTGTTCAGACACTGTTCGGTAGGTACGTGGAATGCACTGCCAGCGACGGTGGTAAACGTGGATACAATCAGGGTCTTTTCAGACACTGTTCGGTAGGTACATGGAATGAACGTTCAGCGACGGTGGTAAACGTGGATACAATCAGGGTCTTTTCAGACACTGTTAGGTAGGTACGTGGAATGCACTGCCAGCGACGGTGGTAAAGGTGTATACAGTCAGGGTCTTTTCAGACACTGTTCGGTAGGTACGTGGAATGCACTGCCAGCGACGGTGGTAAAGGTGGGAACAATCAGGGTCTTCTCAGACACTGTTCGGTAGGAACGTGGACTGCGCTGCCAGCGACGGTGGTAAAGGTGGATACAATCAGGGTCTTTTCAGACACTGTTCGGTAGGAACGTGGACTGCGCTGCCAGCGACGGTGGTAAAGGTGGGAACAATCAGGGTCTTTTCAGACACTGCTCGATAGGTACGTGGAATGCACTGCCAGCGACGGTGTTAAAGGTGGATACAATTAGGGTCTTTTCAATCACTGTTTGGTAGGTACGTGGAATGCACTGACAGTGACGGTGGTAAAGGTGGGTACAATCAGGGTCTTTTCAGACACTGTTCGGTAGGTACGTGGAATGCACTGACAGCGACGGTGGTAAAGGTGGGTACATTCAGGGTCTTTTCAGACACTATTCGATAGGTACGTGGAATGCACTGCCAGCGACGGTGGTAAACGTGGATACAATCAGGGTCTTTTCAGACACTGTTCGGTAGGTACATGGAATGAACGGTCAGCGACGGTGGTAAAGGTGGATACAGTCAGGGTCTTTTCAGACACTGTTAGGTAGGTACATGGAATGCACTGCGAGCGACGGTGGTAAAGGTGGGTACAATCAGGGTCTTTTCAGACACTGTTCGGTAGGAACGTGGAATGCACTGCCAGCGACGGTGGTAAAGGTGGGTACAATCAGGGTCTTTTCAGACACTGTTCGGTAGGAACGTGGAATGCACTGCCAGCGACGGTGGTAAAGGTGGGTACAATCAGGGTCTTTTCAGACACTGTTCGGTAGGTACGTGGAATGCACTGCCAGCGAAGGTGGTAAAGGTGGGAACAATCAGGGTCTTTTCAGACACTGTTCGGTAGGTACGTGGAATGCGCTGCCAGCGACGGTGGTAAAGGTGGATGCAATCAGGGTCTTTTCAGACACTGTTCGGTAGGTACGTGGAATGCAGTGCCAGCGACTGTGGTAAAGGTGGGTACAATCAGGGTCTTTTCAGACACTGCTCGATAGGTACGTGGAATGCACTGCCAGCGACGGAGTTAAAGGTGGAGACAATTAGGGTCTTTTCAGACAGTGTTCGGTAGGTACGTGGAATGCAGTGCCAGCGACTGTGGTAAAGGTGGGTACAATCAGGGTCTTTTCAGACACTGCTCGATAGGTACGTGGAATGCACTGCCAGCGACGGAGTTAAAGGTGGAGACAATCAGGGTCTTTTCAGACAGTGTTCGGTAGGGACGTGGAATGCACTACCAGCGAAGGTGTTAAAGGTGGATACAATCAGGGTCTTTTCAGAAACGATTCGGTAGGTACGTGGAATGCGCTGCCAGCGACGGTGGTAAACGTGGATACAATCAGGGTCTTTTCAGACACTGTTCGGTAGGTACGTGGAATGCACTGACAGCGACGGTGGTAAAGGTGGATACAATCAGGGTCTTTTCAGACACTGTTAGGTAGGTACGTGGAATGCACTGCCAGCGACGGTGGTAAACGTGGATACAATCAGGGTCTTTTCAGACACTGTTAGGTAGGTACGTGGAATGCACTGCCAGCGAAGGTGGTAAAGGTGGGAACAATCAGGGTCTTCTCAGACACTGTTCGGTAGGAACGTGGACTGCACTGCCAGCGACGGTGGTAAAGGTGGGTACAATCAGGGTCTTTTCAGACACTGTTCGGTAGGTACATGGAATGCACTGCCAGCGACGGTGGTAAAGGTGGCTACAGTCAGGGTCTTCTCAGACACTGTTCGGTAGGAACGTGGACTGCACTGCCAGCGACGGTGGTAAAGGTGGATGCAATCAGGGTCTTTTCAGACACTGTTCGGTAGGTACGTGGAATGCAGTGCCAGCGACTATGGTAAAGGTGGGTACAATTAGGGTCTTTTCAGACACTGCTCGATAGGTACGTGGAATGCACTGCCAGCGACGGTGTTAAAGGTGGATACAATTAGGGTCTTTTCAATCACTGTTCGGTAGGTACGTGGAATGCACTGCCAGCGACGGTGGTAAAGGTGGGTACAATCAGGGTCTTTTCAGACACTGTTCGGTAGGTACGTGGAATGCACTGCCAGCGACGGTGGTAAAGGTGGGTACAATCAGGGTCTTTTCAGACACTGTTCGGTAGGTACGTGGAATGCACTGACAGCGACGGTGGTAAAGGTGGGTACAATCAGTGTCTTTTCAGACACTGTTCGATAGGTACGTGGAATGCACTGCCAGCGACGGTGTTAAAGGTGGGTAAAATCAGGGTCTTTTCAGACACTGTTCGATAGGTACGTGGAATGCACTACCAGCGACGGTGGTAAATGTGGGTACAATCAGCGTCTTTTCAGACAGTGTTCGGTAGGTATGTGGAATGCACTACCAGCGACGGTGTTAAAGGTGGATACAATCAGGGTCTTTTCAGAAACGATTCGGTAGGTACATGGAATGCGCTGCCAGCGAAGGTGTTAAAGGTGGATACAATCAGGGTCTTTTCAGAGACTGTTCGTTAGGTACATGGAATGCACTGCCAGCGACGGTGGTAAAGGTGGGTACAATCAAGGTCTTTTCAGACACTGTTCGGTAGGTACATGGAATGCACGGTCAGCGACGGTGTTAAAGGTGGGTACAATCAGCGTCTGTTCAGACACTGTTCGGTAGGTACGTGGAATGCACTGCCAGCGACGGTGGTAAACGTGGATACAATCAGGGTCTTTTCAGACACTGTTCGGTAGGTACATGGAATGAACGTTCAGCGACGGTGGTAAACGTGGATACAATCAGGGTCTTTTCAGACACTGTTAGGTAGGTACGTGGAATGCACTGCCAGCGACGGTGGTATAGGTGTATACAGTCAGGGTCTTTTCAGACACTGTTCGGTAGGTACGTGGAATGCACTGCCAGCGATGGTGGTAAAGGTGGGAACAATCAGGGTCTTTTCAGACACTGTTCGGTAGGTACGTGGAATGCACTGCCAGCGACGGTGGTAAAGGTGGGAACAATCAGGGTCTTCTCAGACACTGTTCGGTAGGAACGTGGACTGCGCTGCCAGCGACGGTGGTAAAGGTGGATACAATCAGGGTCTTTTCAGACACTGTTCGGTAGGAAAGTGGACTGCGCTGCCAGCGACGGTGGTAAAGGTGGGAACAATCAGGGTCTTTTCAGACACTGCTCGATAGGTACGTGGAATGCACTGCCAGCGAAGGTGTTAAAGGTGGATACAATTAGGGTCTTTTCAATCACTGTTTGGTAGGTACGTGGAATGCACTGACAGTGACGGTGGTAAAGGTGGGTACAATCAGGGTCTTTTCAGACACTGTTCGGTAGGTACGTGGAATGCACTGACAGCGACGGTGGTAAAGGTGGGTACAATCAGGGTCTTTTCAGACACTATTCAATAGGTACGTGGAATGCACTGCCAGCGACGGTGGTAAACGTGGATACAATCAGGGTCTTTTCAGACAGTGTTCGGTAGGTACATGGAATGAACGGTCAGCGACGGTGGTAAAGGTGGATACAGTCAGGGTCTTTTCAGACACTGTTAGGTAGGTACGTGGAATGCACTGCGAGCGACGGTGGTAAGGGTGGGTACAATCAGGGTCTTTTCAGACACTGTTCGGTAGGAACGTGGAATGCACTGCCAGCGACGGTGGTAAAGGTGGGTACAATCAGGGTCTTTTCAGACACTGTTCGGTAGCAACGTGGAATGCACTGCCAGCGACGGTGGTAAAGGTGGGTACAATCAGGGTCTTTTCAGACACTGTTCGGTAGGAACGTGGAATGCACTGCCAGCGACGGTGGTAAAGGTGGGTACAATCAGGGTCTTTTCAGACACTGTTCGGTAGGTACGTGGAATGCACTGCCAGCGAAGGTGGTAAAGGTGGGAACAATCAGGGTCTTTTCAGACACTGTTCGGTAGGTACGTGGAATGCGCTGCCAGCGACGGTGGTAAAGGTGGATGCAATCAGGGTCTTTTCAGACACTGTTCGGTAGGTACGTGGAATGCAGTGCCAGCGACTGTGGTAAAGGTGGGTACAATCAGGGTCTTTTCAGACACTGCTCGATAGGTACGTGGAATGCACTGCCAGCGACGGAGTTAAAGGTGGAGACAATTAGGGTCTTTTCAGACAGTGTTCGGTAGGGACGTGGAATGCACTACCAGCGACGGTGTTAAAGGTGGATACAATCAGGGTCTTTTCAGACACCGTTCGGTAGGTACGTGGAATGCACGGTCAGCGACGGTGTTAAAGGTGGATGCAATCAGGGTCTGTTCAGACACTGTTCGGTAGGTACGTGGAATGCACTGCCAGCGACGGTGGTAAACGTGGATACAATCAGGGTCTTTTCAGACACTGTGAGGTAGGTACGTGGAATGCACTGCCAGCGACGGTGGTAAACGTGGATACAATCAGGGTCTTTTCAGACACTGTTAGGTAGGTACGTGGAATGCACTGCCAGCGACGGTGGTAAAGGTGGCTACAGTCAGGGTCTTTTCAGACACTGTTCGGTAGGTACGTGGAATGCACTGCCAGCGAAGGTGGTAAAGGTGGGAACAATCAGGGTCTTCTCAGACACTGTTCGGTAGGAACGTGGACTGCACTGCCAGCGACGGTGGTAAAGGTGGATGCAATCAGGGTCTTTTCAGACACTGTTCGGTAGGTACGTGGAATGCAGTGCCAGCGACTATGGTAAAGGTGGGTACAATTAGGGTCTTTTCAGACACTGCTCGATAGGTACGTGGAATGCACAGCCAGCGACGGTGTTAAAGGTGGATACAATTAGGGTCTTTTCAATCACTGTTCGGTAGGTACGTGGAATGCACTGCCAGCGACGGTGGTAAAGGTGGGTACAATCAGGGTCTTTGCAGACACTGTTCGGTAGGTACGTGGAATGCACTGCCAGCGACGGTGGTAAAGGTGGGTACAATCAGGGTCTTTTCAGACACTGTTCGGTAGGTACGTGGAATGCACTGACAGCGACGGTGGTAAAGGTGGGTACAATCAGTGTCTTTTCAGACACTGTTCGATAGGTACGTGGAATGCACTGCCAGCGACGGTGTTAAAGGTGGGTAAAATCAGGGTCTTTTCAGACACTGTTCGATAGGTACGTGGAATGCACTACCAGCGACGGTGGTAAAGGTGGGTACAATCAGCGTCTTTTCAGACAGTGTTCGGTAGGTACGTGGAATGCACTACCAGCGACGGTGTTAAAGGTGGATACAATCAGGGTCTTTTCAGAAACGATTCGGTAGGTACATGGAATGCGCTGCCAGCGACGGTGTTAAAGGTGGATACAATCAGGGTCTTTTCAGAGACTGTTCGTTAGGTACATGGAATGCACTGCCAGCGACGGTGGTAAAGGTGGGTACAATCAAGGTCTTTTCAGACACTGTTCGGTAGGTACATGGAATGCACGGTCAGCGACGGTGTTAAAGGTGGGGACAATCAGCGTCTGTTCAGACACTGTTCGGTAGGTACGTGGAATGCACTGCCAGCGACGGTGGTAAACGTGGATACAATCAGGGTCTTTTCAGACACTGTTCGGTAGGTACATGGAATGAACGTTCAGCGACGGTGGTAAACGTGGATACAATCAGGGTCTTTTCAGACACTGTTAGGTAGGTACGTGGAATGCACTGCCAGCGACGGTGGTAAAGGTGTATACAGTCAGGGTCTTTTCAGACACTGTTCGGTAGGTACGTGGAATGCACTGCCAGCGATGGTGGTAAAGGTGGGTACAATCAGGGTCTTTTCAGACACTGTTCGGTAGGTACGTGGAATGCACTGCCAGCGACGGTGGTAAAGGTGGGAACAATCAGGGTCTTCTCAGACACTGTTCGGTAGGAACGTGGACTGCGCTGCCAGCGACGGTGGTAAAGGTGGATACAATCAGGGTCTTTTCAGACACTGTTCGGTAGGAACGTGGACTGCGCTGCCAGCGACGGTGGTAAAGGTGGGAACAATCAGGGTCTTTTCAGACACTGCTCGATAGGTACGTGGAATGCACTGCCAGCGACGGTGTTAAAGGTGGATACAATTAGGGTCTTTTCAATCACTGTTTGGTAGGTACGTGGAATGCACTGACAGTGACGGTGGTAAAGGTGGGTACAATCAGGGTCTTTTCAGACACTGTTCGGTAGGTACGTGGAATGCACTGACAGCGACGGTGGTAAAGGTGGGTACAATCAGGGTCTTTTCAGACACTATTCGATAGGTACGTGGAATGCACTGCCAGCGACGGTGGTAAACGTGGATACAATCAGGGTCTTTTCAGACACTGTTCGGTAGGTACATGGAATGAATGGTCAGCGACGGTGGTAAAGGTGGATACAGTCAGGGTCTTTTCAGACACTGTTAGGTAGGTACGTGGAATGCACTGCGAGCGACGGTGGTAAAGGTGGGTACAATCAGGGTCTTTTCAGACACTGTTCGGTAGGAACGTGGAATGCACTGCCAGCGACGGTGGTAAAGGTGGGTACAATCAGGGTCTTTTCAGACACTGTTCGGTAGGAACGTGGAATGCACTGCCAGCGACGGTGGTAAAGGTGGGTACAATCAGGGTCTTTTCAGACACTGTTCGGTAGGTACGTGGAATGCACTGCCAGCGAAGGTGGTAAAGGTGGGAACAATCAGGGTCTTTTCAGACACTGTTCGGTAGGTACGTGGAATGCAGTGCCAGCGACTGTGGTAAAGGTGGGTACAATCAGGGTCTTTTCAGACACTGCTCGATAGGTACGTGGAATGCACTGCCAGCGACGGAGTTAAAGGTGGAGACAATTAGGGTCTTTTCAGACAGTGTTCGGTAGGGACGTGGAATGCACTACCAGCGACGGTGTTAAAGGTGGATACAATCAGGGTCTTTTCAGACACCGTTCGGTAGGTACGTGGAATGCACTACCAGCGACGGTGTTAAAGGTGGATACAATCAGGGTCTTTTCAGAAACGATTCGGTAGGTACGTGGAATGCGCTGCCAGCGACGGTGGTAAACGTGGATACAATCAGGGTCTTTTCAGACACTGTTCGGTAGGTACATGGAATGAACGGTCAGCGACGGTGGTAAACGTGGATACAATCAGGGTCTTTTCAGACACTGTTAGGTAGGTACGTGGAATGCACTGCCAGCGACGGTGGTAAACGTGGATACAATCAGGGTCTTCTCAGACACTGTTCGGTAGGAACGTGGACTGCACTGCCAGCGACGGTGGTAAAGGTGGATGCAATCAGGGTCTTTTCAGACACTGTTCGGTAGGTACGTGGAATGCAGTGCCAGCGACTATGGTAAAGGTGGGTACAATCAGGGTCTTTTCAGATACTGCTCGATAGGTACGTGGAATGCACTGACAGCGACGGTGGTAAAGGTGGATACAATTAGGGTCTTTTCAATCACTGTTCGGTAGGTACGTGGAATGCACTGCCTGCGACGGTGGTAAAGGTGGGTACAATCAGGGTCTTATCAGACACTGTTCGGTAGGTACGTGGAATGCGCTGCCAGCGACGGTGGTAAAGGTGGATGCAATCAGGGTCTTTTCAGACACTGTTCGGTAGGTACGTGGAATGCAGTGCCAGCGACTGTGGTAAAGGTGGGTACAATCAGGGTCTTTTCAGACACTGCTCGATAGGTACGTGGAATGCACTGCCAGCGACGGAGTTAAAGGTGGAGACAATTAGGGTCTTTTCAGACAGTGTTCGGTAGGGACGTGGAATGCACTACCAGCGACGGTGTTAAAGGTGGATACAATCAGGGTCTTTTCAGACACCGTTCGGTAGGTACGTGGAATGCACGGTCAGCGACGGTGTTAAAGGTGGATGCAATCAGGGTCTGTTCAGACACTGTTCGGTAGGTACGTGGAATGCACTGCCAGCGACGGTGGTAAACGTGGATACAATCAGGGTCTTTTCAGACACTGTGAGGTAGGTACGTGGAATGCACTGCCAGCGACGGTGGTAAACGTGGATACAATCAGGGTCTTTTCAGACACTGTTAGGTAGGTACGTGGAATGCACTGCCAGCGACGGTGGTAAAGGTGGCTACAGTCAGGGTCTTTTCAGACACTGTTCGGTAGGTACGTGGAATGCACTGCCAGCGAAGGTGGTAAAGGTGGGAACAATCAGGGTCTTCTCAGACACTGTTCGGTAGGAACGTGGACTGCACTGCCAGCGACGGTGGTAAAGGTGGATGCAATCAGGGTCTTTTCAGACACTGTTCGGTAGGTACGTGGAATGCAGTGCCAGCGACTATGGTAAAGGTGGGTACAATTAGGGTCTTTTCAGACACTGCTCGATAGGTACGTGGAATGCACAGCCAGCGACGGTGTTAAAGGTGGATACAATTAGGGTCTTTTCAATCACTGTTCGGTAGGTACGTGGAATGCACTGCCAGCGACGGTGGTAAAGGTGGGTACAATCAGGGTCTTTGCAGACACTGTTCGGTAGGTACGTGGAATGCACTGCCAGCGACGGTGGTAAAGGTGGGTACAATCAGGGTCTTTTCAGACACTGTTCGGTAGGTACGTGGAATGCACTGACAGCGACGGTGGTAAAGGTGGGTACAATCAGTGTCTTTTCAGACACTGTTCGATAGGTACGTGGAATGCACTGCCAGCGACGGTGTTAAAGGTGGGTAAAATCAGGGTCTTTTCAGACACTGTTCGATAGGTACGTGGAATGCACTACCAGCGACGGTGGTAAAGGTGGGTACAATCAGCGTCTTTTCAGACAGTGTTCGGTAGGTACGTGGAATGCACTACCAGCGACGGTGTTAAAGGTGGATACAATCAGGGTCTTTTCAGAAACGATTCGGTAGGTACATGGAATGCGCTGCCAGCGACGGTGTTAAAGGTGGATACAATCAGGGTCTTTTCAGAGACTGTTCGTTAGGTACATGGAATGCACTGCCAGCGACGGTGGTAAAGGTGGGTACAATCAAGGTCTTTTCAGACACTGTTCGGTAGGTACATGGAATGCACGGTCAGCGACGGTGTTAAAGGTGGGGACAATCAGCGTCTGTTCAGACACTGTTCGGTAGGTACGTGGAATGCACTGCCAGCGACGGTGGTAAACGTGGATACAATCAGGGTCTTTTCAGACACTGTTCGGTAGGTACATGGAATGAACGTTCAGCGACGGTGGTAAACGTGGATACAATCAGGGTCTTTTCAGACACTGTTAGGTAGGTACGTGGAATGCACTGCCAGCGACGGTGGTAAAGGTGTATACAGTCAGGGTCTTTTCAGACACTGTTCGGTAGGTACGTGGAATGCACTGCCAGCGATGGTGGTAAAGGTGGGTACAATCAGGGTCTTTTCAGACACTGTTCGGTAGGTACGTGGAATGCACTGCCAGCGACGGTGGTAAAGGTGGGAACAATCAGGGTCTTCTCAGACACTGTTCGGTAGGAACGTGGACTGCGCTGCCAGCGACGGTGGTAAAGGTGGATACAATCAGGGTCTTTTCAGACACTGTTCGGTAGGAACGTGGACTGCGCTGCCAGCGACGGTGGTAAAGGTGGGAACAATCAGGGTCTTTTCAGACACTGCTCGATAGGTACGTGGAATGCACTGCCAGCGACGGTGTTAAAGGTGGATACAATTAGGGTCTTTTCAATCACTGTTTGGTAGGTACGTGGAATGCACTGACAGTGACGGTGGTAAAGGTGGGTACAATCAGGGTCTTTTCAGACACTGTTCGGTAGGTACGTGGAATGCACTGACAGCGACGGTGGTAAAGGTGGGTACAATCAGGGTCTTTTCAGACACTATTCGATAGGTACGTGGAATGCACTGCCAGCGACGGTGGTAAACGTGGATACAATCAGGGTCTTTTCAGACACTGTTCGGTAGGTACATGGAATGAATGGTCAGCGACGGTGGTAAAGGTGGATACAGTCAGGGTCTTTTCAGACACTGTTAGGTAGGTACGTGGAATGCACTGCGAGCGACGGTGGTAAAGGTGGGTACAATCAGGGTCTTTTCAGACACTGTTCGGTAGGAACGTGGAATGCACTGCCAGCGACGGTGGTAAAGGTGGGTACAATCAGGGTCTTTTCAGACACTGTTCGGTAGGAACGTGGAATGCACTGCCAGCGACGGTGGTAAAGGTGGGTACAATCAGGGTCTTTTCAGACACTGTTCGGTAGGTACGTGGAATGCACTGCCAGCGAAGGTGGTAAAGGTGGGAACAATCAGGGTCTTTTCAGACACTGTTCGGTAGGTACGTGGAATGCAGTGCCAGCGACTGTGGTAAAGGTGGGTACAATCAGGGTCTTTTCAGACACTGCTCGATAGGTACGTGGAATGCACTGCCAGCGACGGAGTTAAAGGTGGAGACAATTAGGGTCTTTTCAGACAGTGTTCGGTAGGGACGTGGAATGCACTACCAGCGACGGTGTTAAAGGTGGATACAATCAGGGTCTTTTCAGACACCGTTCGGTAGGTACGTGGAATGCACTACCAGCGACGGTGTTAAAGGTGGATACAATCAGGGTCTTTTCAGAAACGATTCGGTAGGTACGTGGAATGCGCTGCCAGCGACGGTGGTAAACGTGGATACAATCAGGGTCTTTTCAGACACTGTTCGGTAGGTACATGGAATGAACGGTCAGCGACGGTGGTAAACGTGGATACAATCAGGGTCTTTTCAGACACTGTTAGGTAGGTACGTGGAATGCACTGCCAGCGACGGTGGTAAACGTGGATACAATCAGGGTCTTCTCAGACACTGTTCGGTAGGAACGTGGACTGCACTGCCAGCGACGGTGGTAAAGGTGGATGCAATCAGGGTCTTTTCAGACACTGTTCGGTAGGTACGTGGAATGCAGTGCCAGCGACTATGGTAAAGGTGGGTACAATCAGGGTCTTTTCAGATACTGCTCGATAGGTACGTGGAATGCACTGACAGCGACGGTGGTAAAGGTGGATACAATTAGGGTCTTTTCAATCACTGTTCGGTAGGTACGTGGAATGCACTGCCTGCGACGGTGGTAAAGGTGGGTACAATCAGGGTCTTATCAGACACTGTTCGGTAGGTACGTGGAATGCACTGACAGCGACGGTGGTAAAGGTGGGTACAATCAGGGTCTTTTCAGACATTGTTCGATCGGGACGTGGAATGCACTACCAGCGACGGTGTTAAAGGTGGATACAATCAGGGTCTTTTCAGAGACTGTTCGGTAGGAACATGGAGTGCACTGCCAGCGACGGTGGTAAAGGTGGGTACAATCAAGGTCTTTTCAGACACTGTTCGGTAGGTACATGGAATGCACGGTCAGCGACGGTGTTAAAGGTGGATGCAATCAGGGTCTGTTCAGACACTGTTCGGTAGGTACGTGGAATGCACTGCCAGCGACGGTGGTAAACGTGGATACAATCAGGGTCTTTTCAGACACTGTTCGGTAGGTACATGGAATGAACGTTCAGCGACGGTGGTAAACGTGGATACAATCAGGGTCTTTTCAGACACTGTTAGGTAGGTACGTGGAATGCACTGCCACCGACGGTGGTAAAGGTGGATACAGTCAGGGTCTTTTCAGACACTGTTCGGTAGGAACGTGGACTGCGCTGCCAGCGACGGTGGTAAAGGTGGATGCAATCAGGGTCTTTTCAGACACTGCTCGATAGGTACGTGGAATGCACTGACAGCGACGGTGGTAAAGGTGGGTACAATCAGGGTCTTTTCAGACACTGTTCGATAGGTACGTGGAATGCACTGCCAGCGACGGTATTAAAGGTGGATACAATTAGGGTCTTTTAAATCACAATTCGGTAGGTACGTGGAATGCACTGACAGCGACGGTGGTAAAGGTGGGTACAATCAAGGTGTTTTCAGACACTGTTCGGTAGGTACATGGAATGCACGGTCAGCGACGGTGTTAAAGGTGGATGCAATCAGGGTCTGTTCAGACACTGTTCGGTAGGTACGTGGAATGCACTGCCAGCGACGGTGGTAAAGGTGGGAACAATCAGGGTCTTTTCAGACACTGTTCGGTAGGAACGTGGACTGCACTGCCAGCGACGGTGGTAAAGATGGATGCAATCAGGGTCTTTTCAGACACTGTTCGGTAGGTACGTGGAATGCACTGCCAGTGACGGTGGTAAAGGTGGGTACAATCAGGGTCTTTTCAGACACTGTTCGGTAGGTACGTGGAATGCAGTGCCAGCGACTATGGTAAAGGTGGGTACAATCAGGGTCTTTTAAATCACTGTTCGGTAGGTACGTGGAATGCACTGACAGCGACGGTGGTAAAGGTGGGTACAATCAAGGTCTTTTCAGACACTGTTCGGTAGGTACATGGAATGCACGGTCAGCGACGGTGTTAAAGGTGGATGCAATCAGGGTCTGTTCAGACACTGTTCGGTAGGTACGTGGAATGCACTGCCAGCGACGGTGGTAAACGTGGATACAATCAGGGTCTTTTCAGACACTGTTCGGTAGGTACATGGAATGAACGGTCAGCGACGGTGGTAAACGTGGATACAATCAGGGTCTTTTCAGACACTGTTAGGTAGGTACGTGGAATGCACTGCGAGCGACGGTGGTAAAGGTGGGTACAATCAGGGTCTTTTCAGACACTGTTCGGTAGGTACGTGGAATGCACTGCCAGCGACGGTGGTAAAGGTGGGTACAATCAGGGTCTTTTCAGACACTGTTCGGTAGGTACGTGGAATGCACTGCCAGCGAAGGTGGTAAAGGTGGGAACAATCAGGGTCTTTTCAGACACTGTTCGGTAGGAACGTGGACTGCACTGCCAGCGACGGTGGTAAACGTGGATACAATCAGGGTCTTTTCAGACACTGTTAGGTACATGGAATGAATGGTCAGCGACGGTGGTAAACGTGGATACAATCAGGGTATTTTCAGACACTGTTAGGTAGGTACGTGGAATGCACTGCGAACGACGGTGGTAAAGGTGGGTACAATCAGGGTCTTTTCAGACACTGTTCGGTAGGTACGTGGAATGCACTGCCAGCGACGGTGGTAAAGGTGGGTACAATCAGGGTCTTTTCAGACACTGTTCGGTAGGTACGTGGAATGCACTGCCAGCGTCGGTGGTAAAGGTGGGCACAATCAGGGTCATTTCAGAGACTGTTCGGTAGGTACGTGGAATGCACTGCCAGCAACGGTGGTAAAGGTGGGTATAATCAGGGTCTTTTCAGAATCTGTTCGGTAGGTATGTGGGATGCACTGCCAGCGACGGTGGTAAAGGTGGGCACAATCAGGGTCATTTCAGAGACTGTTCGGTAGGTACGTGGAATGCACTGCCAGCGACGGTGGTAAAGGTGGGTATAATCAGGGTCTTTTCAGACACTGTTCGGTAGGTACG
The DNA here is from genome assembly GCF_030144855.1 of Hypanus sabinus. NCBI lineage: Eukaryota > Metazoa > Chordata > Chondrichthyes > Myliobatiformes > Dasyatidae > Hypanus > Hypanus sabinus. Next base: position 1,129,625 of record NW_026779001.1, read on the forward strand.
TGGAATGCACTGCCAGCGACGGTGGTAAAGGTGGGTACAATCAGGGTCTTTTCAGACACTGTTCGATAGGTACGTGGAATGCACTGCCAGCGACGGTGGTAAAGGCGGATACAATCAGGGTCTTTTCAGAGACTGTTCCGTAGGTACATGGAGTGCACTGCCAGCGACGGTGGTAAAGGTGGGTACAATCAAGGTCTTTTCAGACACTGTTCGGTAGGTACATGGAAGGCACGGTCAGCGACGGTGTTAAAGGTGGATGCAATCAGGGTCTGTTCAGACACTGTTCGGTAGGTACGTGGAATGCATTGCCAGCGACGGTGGTAAACGTGGATACAATCAGGGTCTTTTCAGACACTGTTCGGTAGGTACATGGTATGAACGGTCAGCGACGGTGGTAAACGTGGATACAATCAGGGTCTTTTTAGACACTGTTAGGTAGGTACGTGGAATGCACTGCGAGCGACGGTGGTAAAGGTGGATATAGTCAGGGTCTTTTCAGACACTGTTCGATAGGTACGTGGACTGCACTGCCAGCGACGGTGGTAAAGGTGGATGCAATCAGGGTCTTTTCAGACACTGTTCGGTAGGTACGTGGAATGCAGTGCCAGCGACTATGGTAAAGGTGGGTACAATCAGGGTCTTTTCAGATACTGCTCGATAGGTACGTGGAATGCACTGACAGAGACGGTGGTAAAGGTGGATACAATTAGGGTCTTTTCAATCACTGTTCGGTAGGTACGTGGAATGCACTGCCAGCGACGGTGGTAAAGGTGGGTACAATCAGGGTCTGATCAGACACTGTTCGGTAGGTACGTGGAATGCACTGACAGCGACGGTGGTAAAGGTGGGTACAATCAGGGTCTTTTCAGACATTGTTCGATCGGGACGTGGAATGCACTAACAGCGACGGTGTTAAAGGTGGATACAATCAGGGTCTTTTCAGAGACTGTTCGGTAGGAACATGGAGTGCACTGCCAGCGACGGTGGTAAAGGTGGGTACAATCAAGGTCTTTTCAGACACTGTTCGGTAGGTACATGGAATGCACGGTCAGCGACGGTGTTAAAGGTGGATGCAATCAGGGTCTGTTCAGACACTGTTCGGTAGGTACGTGGAATGCACTGCCAGCGACGGTGGTAAACGTGGATACAATCAGGGTCTTTTCAGACACTGTTCGGTAGGTACATGGAATGAACGTTCAGCGACGGTGGTAAACGTGGATACAATCAGGGTCTTTTCAGACACTGTTAGGTAGGTACGTGGAATGCACTGCCAGCGACGGTGGTAAAGGTGGATGCAATCAGGGTCTTTTCAGACACTGTTCGGTAGGAACGTGGACTGCACTGCCAGCGAAGGTGGTAAAGGTGGATACAATTAGGGTCTTTTCAATCACTGTTCGGTAGGTACGTGGAATGCACTGACAGCGACGGTGGTAAAGGTGGGTACAATCAGGTTCTTTTCAGACACTGTTCGGTAGGTACGTGGAATGCACTGACAGCGACGGTGGTAAAGGTGGGTACAATCAGGGTCTTTTCAGACACTGTTCGATAGGTACGTGGAATGCACTGCCAGCGACGGTATTAAAGGTGGATACAATTAGGGTCTTTTAAATCACAATTCGGTAGGTACGTGGAATGCACTGACAGCGACGGTGGTAAAGGTGGGTACAATCAAGGTGTTTTCAGACACTGTTCGGTAGGTACATGGAATGCACGGTCAACGACGGTGTTAAAGGTGGATGCAATCAGGGTCTGTTCAGACACTGTTCGGTAGGTACGTGGAATGCACTGCCAGCGACGGTGGTAAAGGTGGGAACAATCAGGGTCTTTTCAGACACTGTTCGGTAGGTACATGGAATGAACGGTCAGCGACGGTGGTAAACGTGGATACAATCAGGGTCTTTTCAGACACTGTTAGGTAGGTACGTGGAATGCACTGCGAGCGACGGTGGTAAAGGTGGGTACAATCAGGGTCTTTTCAGACACTGTTCGGTAGGTACGTGGAATGCACTGCCAGCGACGGTGGTAAAGGTGGGTACAATCAGGGTCTTTTCAGACACTGTTCGGTAGGTACGTGGAATGCACTGCCAGCGAAGGTGGTAAAGGTGGGAACAATCAGGGTCTTTTCAGACACTGTTCGGTAGGAACGTGGACTGCACTGCCAGCGACGGTGGTAAACGTGGATACAATCAGGGTCTTTTCAGACACTGTTAGGTACATGGAATGAATGGTCAGCGACGGTGGTATACGTGGATACAATCAGGGTATTTTCAGACACTGTTAGGTAGGTACGTGGAATGCACTGCGAACGACGGTGGTAAAGGTGGGTACAATCAGGGTCTTTTCAGACACTGTTCGGTAGGTACGTGGAATGCACTGCCAGCGACGGTGGTAAAGGTGGGTACAATCAGGGTCTTTTCAGACACTGTTCGGTAGGTACGTGGAATGCACTGCCAGCGTCGGTGGTAAAGGTGGGCACAATCAGGGTCATTTCAGAGACTGTTCGGTAGGTACGTGGAATGCACTGCCAGCGACGGTGGTAAAGGTGGGTATAATCAGGGTCTTTTCAGAATCTGTTCGGTAGGTATGTGGGATGCACTGCCAGCGACGGTGGTAAAGGTGGGCACAATCAGGGTCATTTCAGAGACTGTTCGGTAGGTACGTGGAATGCACTGCCAGCGACGGTGGTAAAGGTGGGTACAATCAGGGTCTTTTCAGACACTGTTCGGTAGGTACGTGGAATGCACTGCCAGCGACGGTGGTAAAGGTGGGTACAATCAGGGTCTTTTCAGACACTGTTCGATAGGTACGTGGAATGCACTGCCAGCGACGGTGGTAAAGGCGGATACAATCAGGGTCTTTTCAGAGACTGTTCCGTAGGTACATGGAGTGCACTGCCAGCGACGGTGGTAAAGGTGGGTACAATCAAGGTCTTTTCAGACACTGTTCGGTAGGTACATGGAAGGCACGGTCAGCGACGGTGTTAAAGGTGGATGCAATCAGGGTCTGTTCAGACACTGTTCGGTAGGTACGTGGAATGCATTGCCAGCGACGGTGGTAAACGTGGATACAATCAGGGTCTTTTCAGACACTGTTCGGTAGGTACATGGTATGAACGGTCAGCGACGGTGGTAAACGTGGATACAATCAGGGTCTTTTTAGACACTGTTAGGTAGGTACGTGGAATGCACTGCGAGCGACGGTGGTAAAGGTGGATATAGTCAGGGTCTTTTCAGACACTGTTCGATAGGTACGTGGACTGCACTGCCAGCGACGGTGGTAAAGGTGGATGCAATCAGGGTCTTTTCAGACACTGTTCGGTAGGTACGTGGAATGCAGTGCCAGCGACTATGGTAAAGGTGGGTACAATCAGGGTCTTTTCAGATACTGCTCGATAGGTACGTGGAATGCACTGACAGCGACGGTGGTAAAGGTGGATACAATTAGGGTCTTTTCAATCACTGTTCGGTAGGTACGTGGAATGCACTGCCAGCGACGGTGGTAAAGGTGGGTACAATCAGGGTCTTATCAGACACTGTTCGGTAGGTACGTGGAATGCACTGACAGCGACGGTGGTAAAGGTGGGTACAATCAGGGTCTTTTCAGACATTGTTCGATCGGGACGTGGAATGCACTAACAGCGACGGTGTTAAAGGTGGATACAATCAGGGTCTTTTCAGAGACTGTTCGGTAGGAACATGGAGTGCACTGCCAGCGACGGTGGTAAAGGTGGGTACAATCAAGGTCTTTTCAGACACTGTTCGGTAGGTACATGGAATGCACGGTCAGCGACGGTGTTAAAGGTGGATGCAATCAGGGTCTGTTCAGACACTGTTCGGTAGGTACGTGGAATGCACTGCCAGCGACGGTGGTAAACGTGGATACAATCAGGGTCTTTTCAGACACTGTTCGGTAGGTACATGGAATGAACGTTCAGCGACGGTGGTAAACGTGGATACAATCAGGGTCTTTTGAGACACTGTTAGGTAGGTACGTGGAATGCACTGCCAGCGACGGTGGTAAAGGTGGATGCAATCAGGGTCTTTTCAGACACTGTTCGGTAGGAACGTGGACTGCACTGCCAGCGAAGGTGGTAAAGGTGGATACAATTAGGGTCTTTTCAATCACTGTTCGGTAGGTACGTGGAATGCACTGACAGCGACGGTGGTAAAGGTGGGTACAATCAGGTTCTTTTCAGACACTGTTCGGTAGGTACGTGGAATGCACTGACAGCGACGGTGGTAAAGGTGGGTACAATCAGGGTCTTTTCAGACACTGTTCGATAGGTACGTGGAATGCACTGCCAGCGACGGTATTAAAGGTGGATACAATTAGGGTCTTTTAAATCACAATTCGGTAGGTACGTGGAATGCACTGACAGCGACGGTGGTAAAGGTGGGTACAATCAAGGTGTTTTCAGACACTGTTCGGTAGGTACATGGAATGCACGGTCAACGACGGTGTTAAAGGTGGATGCAATCAGGGTCTGTTCAGACACTGTTCGGTAGGTACGTGGAATGCACTGCCAGCGACGGTGGTAAAGGTGGGAACAATCAGGGTCTTTTCAGACACTGTTCGGTAGGAACGTGGACTGCACTGCCAGCGACGGTGGTAAAGATGGATGCAATCAGGGTCTTTTCAGACACTGTTCGGTAGGTACGTGGAATGCACTGCCAGTGACGGTGGTAAAGGTGGGTACAATCAGGGTCTTTTCAGACACTGTTCGGTAGGTACGTGGAATGCAGTGCCAGCGACTATGGTAAAGGTGGGTACAATCAGGGTCTTTTAAATCACTGTTCGGTAGGTACGTGGAATGCACTGACAGCGACGGTGGTAAAGGTGGGTACAATCAAGGTCTTTTCAGACACTGTTCGGTAGGTACATGGAATGCACGGTCAGCGACGGTGTTAAAGGTGGATGCAATCAGGGTCTGTTCAGACACTGTTCGGTAGGTACGTGGAATGCACTGCCAGCGACGGTGGTAAACGTGGATACAATCAGGGTCTTTTCAGACACTGTTCGGTAGGTACATGGAATGAACGGTCAGCGACGGTGGTAAACGTGGATACAATCAGGGTCTTTTCAGACACTGTTAGGTAGGTACGTGGAATGCACTGCGAGCGACGGTGGTAAAGGTGGGTACAATCAGGGTCTTTTCAGACACTGTTCGGTAGGTACGTGGAATGCACTGCCAGCGACGGTGGTAAAGGTGGGTACAATCAGGGTCTTTTCAGACACTGTTCGGTAGGTACGTGGAATGCACTGCCAGCGAAGGTGGTAAAGGTGGGAACAATCAGGGTCTTTTCAGACACTGTTAGGTACATGGAATGAATGGTCAGCGACGGTGGTAAACGTGGATACAATCAGGATATTTTCAGACACTGTTAGGTAGGTACGTGGAATGCACTGCGAACGACGGTGGTAAAGGTGGGTACAATCAGGGTCTTTTCAGACACTGTTCGGTAGGTACGTGGAATGCACTGCCAGCGACGGTGGTAAAGGTGGGTACAATCAGGGTCTTTTCAGACACTGTTCGGTAGGTACGTGGAATGCACTGCCAGCGACGGTGGTAAAGGTGGGCACAATCAGGGTCATTTCAGAGACTGTTCGGTAGGTACGTGGAATGCACTGCCAGCGACGGTGGTAAAGGTGGGTATAATCAGGGTCTTTTCAGAATCTGTTCGGTAGGTATGTGGGATGCACTGCCAGCGACGGTGGTAAAGGTGGGCACAATCAGGGTCATTTCAGAGACTGTTCGGTAGGTACGTGGAATGCACTGCCAGCGACGGTGGTAAAGGTGGGTATAATCAGGGTCTTTTCAGACACTGTTCGGTAGGTACGTGGAATGCACTGCCAGCGACGGTGGTAAAGGTGGGTACAATCAGGGTCTTTTCAGACACTGTTCGATAGGTACGTGGAATGCACTGCCAGCGACGGTGGTAAAGGCGGATACAATCAGGGTCTTTTCAGAGACTGTTCCGTAGGTACATGGAGTGCACTGCCAGCGACGGTGGTAAAGGTGGGTACAATCAAGGTCTTTTCAGACACTGTTCGGTAGGTACATGGAAGGCACGGTCAGCGACGGTGTTAAAGGTGGATGCAATCAGGGTCTGTTCAGACACTGTTCGGTAGGTACGTGGAATGCATTGCCAGCGACGGTGGTAAACGTGGATACAATCAGGGTCTTTTCAGACACTGTTCGGTAGGTACATGGTATGAACGGTCAGCGACGGTGGTAAACGTGGATACAATCAGGGTCTTTTTAGACACTGTTAGGTAGGTACGTGGAATACACTGCCAGCGAAGGTGGTAAAGCTGGGAACAATCAGGGTCTTTTCAGACACTGTTCGATAGGTACGTGGAATGCACTGCCAGCGAAGGTGGTAAAGGCGGGTATAATCAGGGTCTTTTCAGACACTGTTCGGTAGGAACGTGGGCTGCACTGCCAGCGACGGTGGTAAAGGTGGATGCAATCAGGGTCTTTTCAGACACTGTTCGGTAGGTACGTGGAATGCAGTGCCAGCGACTATGGTAAAGGTGGGTACAATCAGGGTCTTTTCAGACACTGCTCGATAGGTACGTGGAATGCACTGCCAGCGACGGTGTTAAAGGTGGAGACAATTAGGGTCTTTTCAATCACTGTTCGGTAGGTACGTGGAATGCACTGCCAGCGACGGTGGTAAAGGTGGGTACAATCAGGGTCTTTTCAGACACTGTTCGATAGGTACGTGGAATGCACAGCCAGCGACGGTATTAAAGGTGGATAAAATTAGGGTCTTTTCAATCACGGTTCGGTAGGTACGTGGAATGCACTGACAGCGACGGTGGTAAAGGTGGGTACAATCAGCGTCTTTTCAGACAGTGTTCGGTAGGGACGTGGAATGCACTACCAGCGACGGTGTTAAAGGTGGATACAATCAGGGTCTTTTCAGAAACGATTCGGTAGGTACGTGGAATGCGCTGCCAGCGACGGTGGTAAACGTGGATACAATCAGGGTCTTTTCAGACACTGTTCGGTAGGTACGTGGAATGCAGTGCCAGCGACTATGGTAAAGGTGGGTACAATCAGGGTCTTTTCAGATACTGCTCGATAGGTACGTGGAATGCACTGACAGCGACGGTGGTAAAGGTGGATACAATTAGGGTCTTTTCAATCACTGTTCGGTAGGTACGTGGAATGCACTGCCAGCGACGGTGGTAAAGGTGGGTACAATCAGGGTCTTATCAGACACTGTTCGGTAGGTACGTGGAATGCACTGACAGCGACGGTGGTAAAGGTGGGTACAATCAGGGTCTTTTCAGACATTGTTCGATCGGGACGTGGAATGCACTAACAGCGACGGTGTTAAAGGTGGATACAATCAGGGTCTTTTCAGAGACTGTTCGGTAGGAACATGGAGTGCACTGCCAGCGACGGTGGTAAAGGTGGGTACAATCAAGGTCTTTTCAGACACTGTTCGGTAGGTACATGGAATGCACGGTCAGCGACGGTGTTAAAGGTGGATGCAATCAGGGTCTGTTCAGACACTGTTCGGTAGGTACGTGGAATGCACTGCCAGCGACGGTGGTAAACGTGGATACAATCAGGGTCTTTTCAGACACTGTTCGGTAGGTACATGGAATGAACGTTCAGCGACGGTGGTAAACGTGGATACAATCAGGGTCTTTTGAGACACTGTTAGGTAGGTACGTGGAATGCACTGCCAGCGACGGTGGTAAAGGTGGATGCAATCAGGGTCTTTTCAGACACTGTTCGGTAGGAACGTGGACTGCACTGCCAGCGAAGGTGGTAAAGGTGGATACAATTAGGGTCTTTTCAATCACTGTTCGGTAGGTACGTGGAATGCACTGACAGCGACGGTGGTAAAGGTGGGTACAATCAGGTTCTTTTCAGACACTGTTCGGTAGGTACGTGGAATGCACTGACAGCGACGGTGGTAAAGGTGGGTACAATCAGGGTCTTTTCAGACACTGTTCGATAGGTACGTGGAATGCACTGCCAGCGACGGTATTAAAGGTGGATACAATTAGGGTCTTTTAAATCACAATTCGGTAGGTACGTGGAATGCACTGACAGCGACGGTGGTAAAGGTGGGTACAATCAAGGTGTTTTCAGACACTGTTCGGTAGGTACATGGAATGCACGGTCAACGACGGTGTTAAAGGTGGATGCAATCAGGGTCTGTTCAGACACTGTTCGGTAGGTACGTGGAATGCACTGCCAGCGACGGTGGTAAAGGTGGGAACAATCAGGGTCTTTTCAGACACTGTTCGGTAGGAACGTGGACTGCACTGCCAGCGACGGTGGTAAAGATGGATGCAATCAGGGTCTTTTCAGACACTGTTCGGTAGGTACGTGGAATGCACTGCCAGTGACGGTGGTAAAGGTGGGTACAATCAGGGTCTTTTCAGACACTGTTCGGTAGGTACGTGGAATGCAGTGCCAGCGACTATGGTAAAGGTGGGTACAATCAGGGTCTTTTAAATCACTGTTCGGTAGGTACGTGGAATGCACTGACAGCGACGGTGGTAAAGGTGGGTACAATCAAGGTCTTTTCAGACACTGTTCGGTAGGTACATGGAATGCACGGTCAGCGACGGTGTTAAAGGTGGATGCAATCAGGGTCTGTTCAGACACTGTTCGGTAGGTACGTGGAATGCACTGCCAGCGACGGTGGTAAACGTGGATACAATCAGGGTCTTTTCAGACACTGTTCGGTAGGTACATGGAATGAACGGTCAGCGACGGTGGTAAACGTGGATACAATCAGGGTCTTTTCAGACACTGTTAGGTAGGTACGTGGAATGCACTGCGAGCGACGGTGGTAAAGGTGGGTACAATCAGGGTCTTTTCAGACACTGTTCGGTAGGTACGTGGAATGCACTGCCAGCGACGGTGGTAAAGGTGGGTACAATCAGGGTCTTTTCAGACACTGTTCGGTAGGTACGTGGAATGCACTGCCAGCGAAGGTGGTAAAGGTGGGAACAATCAGGGTCTTTTCAGACACTGTTAGGTACATGGAATGAATGGTCAGCGACGGTGGTAAACGTGGATACAATCAGGATATTTTCAGACACTGTTAGGTAGGTACGTGGAATGCACTGCGAACGACGGTGGTAAAGGTGGGTACAATCAGGGTCTTTTCAGACACTGTTCGGTAGGTACGTGGAATGCACTGCCAGCGACGGTGGTAAAGGTGGGTACAATCAGGGTCTTTTCAGACACTGTTCGGTAGGTACGTGGAATGCACTGCCAGCGACGGTGGTAAAGGTGGGCACAATCAGGGTCATTTCAGAGACTGTTCGGTAGGTACGTGGAATGCACTGCCAGCGACGGTGGTAAAGGTGGGTATAATCAGGGTCTTTTCAGAATCTGTTCGGTAGGTATGTGGGATGCACTGCCAGCGACGGTGGTAAAGGTGGGCACAATCAGGGTCATTTCAGAGACTGTTCGGTAGGTACGTGGAATGCACTGCCAGCGACGGTGGTAAAGGTGGGTATAATCAGGGTCTTTTCAGACACTGTTCGGTAGGTACGTGGAATGCACTGCCAGCGACGGTGGTAAAGGTGGGTACAATCAGGGTCTTTTCAGACACTGTTCGATAGGTACGTGGAATGCACTGCCAGCGACGGTGGTAAAGGCGGATACAATCAGGGTCTTTTCAGAGACTGTTCCGTAGGTACATGGAGTGCACTGCCAGCGACGGTGGTAAAGGTGGGTACAATCAAGGTCTTTTCAGACACTGTTCGGTAGGTACATGGAAGGCACGGTCAGCGACGGTGTTAAAGGTGGATGCAATCAGGGTCTGTTCAGACACTGTTCGGTAGGTACGTGGAATGCATTGCCAGCGACGGTGGTAAACGTGGATACAATCAGGGTCTTTTCAGACACTGTTCGGTAGGTACATGGTATGAACGGTCAGCGACGGTGGTAAACGTGGATACAATCAGGGTCTTTTTAGACACTGTTAGGTAGGTACGTGGAATACACTGCCAGCGAAGGTGGTAAAGCTGGGAACAATCAGGGTCTTTTCAGACACTGTTCGATAGGTACGTGGAATGCACTGCCAGCGAAGGTGGTAAAGGCGGGTATAATCAGGGTCTTTTCAGACACTGTTCGGTAGGAACGTGGGCTGCACTGCCAGCGACGGTGGTAAAGGTGGATGCAATCAGGGTCTTTTCAGACACTGTTCGGTAGGTACGTGGAATGCAGTGCCAGCGACTATGGTAAAGGTGGGTACAATCAGGGTCTTTTCAGACACTGCTCGATAGGTACGTGGAATGCACTGCCAGCGACGGTGTTAAAGGTGGAGACAATTAGGGTCTTTTCAATCACTGTTCGGTAGGTACGTGGAATGCACTGCCAGCGACGGTGGTAAAGGTGGGTACAATCAGGGTCTTTTCAGACACTGTTCGATAGGTACGTGGAATGCACAGCCAGCGACGGTATTAAAGGTGGATAAAATTAGGGTCTTTTCAATCACGGTTCGGTAGGTACGTGGAATGCACTGACAGCGACGGTGGTAAAGGTGGGTACAATCAGCGTCTTTTCAGACAGTGTTCGGTAGGGACGTGGAATGCACTACCAGCGACGGTGTTAAAGGTGGATACAATCAGGGTCTTTTCAGAAACGATTCGGTAGGTACGTGGAATGCGCTGCCAGCGACGGTGGTAAACGTGGATACAATCAGGGTCTTTTCAGACACTGTTCGGTAGGTACGTGGAATGCACTGCCAGCGACGGTGGTAAAGGTGGATAGAATCAAGGTCTTTTCAGACACTGTTCGGTAGGTACATGGAATGCACGGTCAGCGACGGTGTTAAAGGTGGATGCAATCAGGGTCTGTTCAGTCACTGTTCGGTAGGTACGTGGACTGCACAGCCAGCGACGGTGGTAAAGGTGGGTACAATCAGCGTCTTTTCAGACACTGTTCGATAGGTACGTGGAATGCACTGCCAGCGAAGGTGGTAAAGGCGGGTATAATCAGGGTCTTTTCAGACACTGTTCGGTAGGTACGTGGAATGCACTGCCAGCGACGGTGGTAAAGGTGGGTACAATCAGGGTCCTTTCAGATATTGTTTGGTAGGTACATGGAATGCACTCCTGGTGACGGTGGTAAATGCGGGTACAATCAGGGTCTTTTCAGACACTGTTCGGTAGGTACGTGGAATGAACTGCCAGCGACGGTGGTAAAGGCAGGTACAATCAGGGTCCTTTCAGACACTGTTTGGTAGGTACATGGAATGCACTGCTAGTGACGGTGGTAAAGGTGGGTATAATCAGGGTCTTTTCAGACACTGTTCGGTAGGTACACTGCCAGCGACGGTGGTAAAGGTGGGTACAATCAGGGTCTTTTCAGACACTGTTCGGTAGGTACATGGAATGCACTGCCAGCGACGGTGGTAAAGGTGGGTACAATCAGGGTCTTTTCAGACACTGTTCGGTAGGTATGTGGAATGCACTGCCAGCGACGGTGGTAAAGGCGGATACAATCAGGGTCTTTTCAGAGACTGTTCGGTAGGTACATGGAGAGCACTTCCAGCGACGGTGGTAAAGGTGGGTACAATCAGGGTCTTTTCAGACACTGTTCGATCGGTACGTGGAATGCACTGCCAGCGACGGTGGTAAAGGTGGGTATAATCAGGGTCTTTTCAGACACTGTTCGGTAGGTACGTGGAATGCACTGCCAGCGACGCTGGTAAAGCTGGGTACAATCAAGGTCTTTTCAGACACAGTTCGGTAGGTACTTGGAATGCACTGCCAGCGACGGTGGTAAAGGTGGGTACTATCAGGGTCTTTTCAGACACAGTTCGGTAGCTACATGGAATGCACGGTCAGCGACGGTGTTAAAGGTGGATGCAATTAGGGTCTGTTCAGACACTGTTCGGTAGGTACGTGGAATGCATTGCCAGCGACGGTGGTAAACGTGGATACAATCAGGGTCTTTTCAGACACTGTTCGGTAGGTACGTGGAATGCACTGCCAGCGACGGTGGTAAAGGTGGATAGAATCAAGGTCTTTTCAGACACTGTTCGGTAGGTACATGGAATGCACGGTCAGCGACGGTGTTAAAGGTGGATGCAATCAGGGTCTGTTCAGTCACTGTTCGGTAGGTACGTGGACTGCACAGCCAGCGACGGTGGTAAAGGTGGGTACAATCAGCGTCTTTTCAGACACTGTTCGATAGGTACGTGGAATGCACTGCCAGCGAAGGTGGTAAAGGCGGGTATAATCAGGGTCTTTTCACACACTGTTAGGTAAGTACGTGGAATGCACTGCTAGTGACGGTGGTAAAGGCGGGTACAATCAGGGTCTTTTCAGACACTGTTCGGTAGGTAAGTGGAATGCACTGCCAGCGACGGTGGTAAAGGTGGGTACAATCAGGGTCCTTTCAGACACTGTTTGGTAGGTACATGGAATTCACTCCTGGTGACGGTGGTAAATGCGGGTACAATCAGGGTCTTTTCAGACACTGTTCGGTAGGTACGTGGAATGAACTGCCAGCGACGGTGGTAAAGGCAGGTACAATCAGGGTCCTTTCAGACACTGTTTGGTAGGTACATGGAATGCACTGCTAGTGACGGTGGTAAAGGTGGGTATAATCAGGGTCTTTTCAGACACTGTTCGGTAGGTACACTGCCAGCGACGGTGGTAAAGGTGGGTACAATCAGGGTCTTTTCAGACACTGTTCGGTAGGTACATGGAATGCACTGCCAGCGACGGTGGTAAAGGTGGGTACAATCAGGGTCTTTTCAGACACTGTTCGGTAGGTATGTGGAATGCACTGCCAGCGACGGTGGTAAAGGCGGATACAATCAGGGTCTTTTCAGAGACTGTTCGGTAGGTACATGGAGAGCACTGCCAGCGACGGTGGTAAAGGTGGGTACAATCAGGGTCTTTTCAGACACTGTTCGATCGGTACGTGGAATGCACTGCCAGCGACGGTGGTAAAGGTGGGTATAATCAGGGTCTTTTCAGACACTGTTCGGTAGGTACGTGGAATGCACTGCCAGCGACGCTGGTAAAGGTGGGTACAATCAAGGTCTTTTCAGACACAGTTCGGTAGGTACTTGGAATGCACTGCCAGCGACGGTGGTAAAGGTGGGTACAATCAGGGTCTTTTCAGACACAGTTCGGTAGGTACTTGGAATGCACTGCCAGCGACGGTGGTAAAGGTGGGTAGAATCAGCGTCTTTTCAGACACTGTTCGGTAGGTACGTGGAATGCTCTGCCAGCGACGGTGTTAAAGGTGGATACAATCAGGGTCTTTTCAGAAACGGTTCGGTAGGTACGTGGAATGCACTGCCAGCGACGGTGGTAACGTTGGGTACAATCAGGGTCTTTTCAGACACTGTTCGATCGGTACGTGGAATGCACTGCCAGCGACGGTGGTAAAGGTGGGTATAATCAGGGTCTTTTCAGACACTGTTCGGTAGGTACGTGGAATGCGCTGCCAGCGACGGTGGTAAACGTGGATACAATCAGGGTCTTTTCAGACACTGTTCGGTAGGTACATGGAATGAACGGTCAGCGACGGTGGTAAAGGTGGATACAATCAGGGTCTTTTCAGACACTGTTCGGTAGGTACATGGAGTGCACTGCCAGTGACGGTGGGAAAGGTGGGTACAATCAGGGTCTTTTCAGACACTGTTCGGTAGGTACGTGGAATGCACTGCCAGTGACGGTGGGAAAGGTGGGTACAATCAGGGTCTTTTCAGACACTGTTCGGTAGGTACGTGGAATGCACTGCCAGTGACGGTGGGAAAGGTGGGTACAATCAGGGTCTTTTCAGACACTGTTCGGTAGGTACGTGGAATGCACTGCCAGTGACGGTGGGAAAGGTGGGTACAATCAGGGTCTTTTCAGACACTGTTCGGTAGGTACATGGAATGCACTGCCAGCGACGGTGGTAAAGGTGGGTACAATCAGGGTCTTTTCAGACACTGTTCGGTAGATATGTGGAATGCATTGCCAGCGACGGTGGTAAACGTGGATACAATCAGGGTCTTTTCAGACACTGTTCGGTAGGTACATGGTATGAACGGTCAGCGACGGTGGTAAACGTGGATACAATCAGGATCTTTTTAGACACTGTTAGGTAGGTACGTGGAATGCACTGCGAGCGACGGTGGTAAAGGTGGATATAGTCAGGGTCTTTTCAGACACTGTTCGGTAGGTACGTGGAATGCACTGCCAGCGACGGTGGTAAAGGTGAATACAGTCAGGGTCTTTTCAGACACTGTTCGGTAGGTACGTGGAATGCACTGCCAGCGAAGGTGGTAAAGGTGGGAACAATCAGGGTCTTTTCAGACACTGTTCGGTAGGAACGTGGACTGCACTGCCAGCGACGGTGGTAAAGGTGGGTACAATCAGGGTCTTTTCAGACACTGTTCGGTAGGTACGTGGAATGCACTGCCAGCGACGCTGGTAAAGGTGGGTAAAATCAAGGTCTTTTCAGACACAGTTCGGTAGGTACGTGGAATGCACTGCCAGCGACGGTGGTAAAGGTGAATACAGTCAGGGTCTTTTCAGATACTGTTCGGTAGGTACGTGGAATGCACTGCCAGTGACGGTGGTAAAGGTGGGTAGAATCAGCGTCTTTTCAGACAGTGTTCGGTAGGTACGTGGAATGCACTGCCAGCGACGGTGTTAAAGGTGGATACAATCAGGGTCTTTTCAGACACTGATCGGTAGGTACGTGGAATGCACTGCCAGCGACGGTGGTAAAGGCGGATACAATCAGGGTCTTTTCAGAGACTGTTCGGTAGGTACGTGGAGAGCACTGCCAGCGACGGTGGTAAAGGTGGGTACAATCAGGGTCATGTCAGAGACTGTTCGGTAGGTACGTGGAATGCACTGCCAGCGACGGTGGTAAAGGCGGATACAATCAGGGTCTTTTCAGAGACTGTTCGGTAGGTACATGGAGAGCACTGCCAGCGACGGTGGTAAAGGTGGGTACAATCAGGGTCTTTTCAGACACTGTTCGATCGGTACGTGGAATGCACTGCCAGCGACGGTGGTAAAGGTGGGTATAATCAGGGTCTTTTCAGACACTGTTCGGTAGGTACGTGGAATGCACTGCCAGCGACGCTGGTAAAGGTGGGTACAGTCAAGGACTTTTCAGACACAGTTCGGTAGGTACTTGGAATGCACTGCCAGCGACGGTGGTAAAGGTGGGTACTATCAGGGTCTTTTCAGACACTGTTCGGTAGGTACTTGGAATGCACTGCCAGCGACGGTGGTAAAGGTTGATACAATCAGCGTCTTTTCAGACACTGTTCGCTAGGTACGTGGAATGCACTGCCAGCGACTGTGGTAAAGGTGGGTATATTCAGGGTCTGTTCAGACAGTGTTCGGTAGGGACGTGGAATGCACTACCAGCGACGGTGTTAAAGGTGGATACAATCAGGGTCTTTTCAGAAACGATTCGGTAGGTACGTGGAATGCGCTGCCAGCGACGGTGGTAAACGTGGATACAATCAGGGTCTTTTCAGACACTGTTCGGTAGGTACGTGGAATGCACTGCCAGCGACGGTGGTAAAGGTGGATAGAATCAAGGTCTTTTCAGACACTGTTCGGTAGGTACATGGAATGCACGGTCAGCGACGGTGTTAAAGGTGGATGCAATCAGGGTCTGTTCAGTCACTGTTCGGTAGGTACGTGGACTGCACAGCCAGCGACGGTGGTAAAGGTGGGTACAATCAGCGTCTTTTCAGACACTGTTCGATAGGTACGTGGAATGCACTGCCAGCGAAGGTGGTAAAGGCGGGTATAATCAGGGTCTTTTCAGACACTGTTCGGTAGGTACGTGGAATGCACTGCCAGCGACGGTGGTAAAGGTGGGTACAATCAGGGTCCTTTCAGACACTGTTTGGTAGGTACATGGAATGCACTCCTGGTGACGGTGGTAAATGCGGGTACAATCAGGGTCTTTTCAGACACTGTTCGGTAGGTACGTGGAATGAACTGCCAGCGACGGTGGTAAAGGCAGGTACAATCAGGGTCCTTTCAGACACTGTTTGGTAGGTACATGGAATGCACTGCTAGTGACGGTGGTAAAGGTGGGTATAATCAGGGTCTTTTCAGACACTGTTCGGTAGGTACACTGCCAGCGACGGTGGTAAAGGTGGGTACCATCAGGGTCTTTTCAGACACTGTTCGGTAGGTACATGGAATGCACTGCCAGCGACGGTGGTAAAGGTGGGTACAATCAGGGTCTTTTCAGACACTGTTCGGTAGGTATGTGGAATGCACTGCCAGCGACGGTGGTAAAGGCGGATACAATCAGGGTCTTTTCAGAGACTGTTCGGTAGGTACATGGAGAGCACTGCCAGCGACGGTGGTAAAGGTGGGTACAATCAGGGTCTTTTCAGACACTGTTCGATCGGTACGTGGAATGCACTGCCAGCGACGGTGGTAAAGGTGGGTATAATCAGGGTCTTTTCAGACACTGTTCGGTAGGTACGTGGAATGCACTGCCAGCGACGCTGGTAAAGGTGGGTACAATCAAGGTCTTTTCAGACACAGTTCGGTAGGTACTTGGAATGCACTGCCAGCGACGGTGGTAAAGGTGGGTACTATCAGGGTCTTTTCAGACACAGTTCGGTAGGTACATGGAATGCACGGTCAGCGACGGTGTTAAAGGTGGATGCAATTAGGGTCTGTTCAGACACTGTTCGGTAGGTACGTGGAATGCATTGCCAGCGACGGTGGTAAACGTGGATACAATCAGGGTCTTTTCAGACACTGTTCGGTAGGTACGTGGAATGCACTGCCAGCGACGGTGGTAAAGGTGGATAGAATCAAGGTCTTTTCAGACACTGTTCGGTAGGTACATGGAATGCACGGTCAGCGACGGTGTTAAAGGTGGATGCAATCAGGGTCTGTTCAGTCACTGTTCGGTAGGTACGTGGACTGTACAGCCAGCGACGGTGGTAAAGGTGGGTACAATCAGCGTCTTTTCAGACACTGTTCGATAGGTACGTGGAATGCACTGCCAGCGAAGGTGGTAAAGGCGGGTATAATCAGGGTCTTTTCACACACTGTTAGGTAAGTACGTGGAATGCACTGCTAGTGACGGTGGTAAAGGCGGGTACAATCAGGGTCTTTTCAGACACTGTTCGGTAGGTACGTGGAATGCACTGCCAGCGACGGTGGTAAAGGTGGGTACAATCAGGGTCCTTTCAGACACTGTTTGGTAGGTACATGGAATGCACTCCTGGTGACGGTGGTAAATGCGGGTACAATCAGGGTCTTTTCAGACACTGTTCGGTAGGTACGTGGAATGAACTGCCAGCGACGGTGGTAAAGGCAGGTACAATCAGGGTCCTTTCAGACACTGTTTGGTAGGTACATGGAATGCACTGCTAGTGACGGTGGTAAAGGTGGGTATAATCAGGGTCTTTTCAGACACTGTTCGGTAGGTACACTGCCAGCGACGGTGGTAAAGGTGGGTACAATCAGGGTCTTTTCAGACACTGTTCGGTAGGTACATGGAATGCACTGCCAGCGACGGTGGTAAAGGTGGGTACAATCAGGGTCTTTTCAGACACTGTTCGGTAGGTATGTGGAATGCACTGCCAGCGACGGTGGTAAAGGCGGATACAATCAGGGTCTTTTCAGAGACTGTTCGGTAGGTATGTGGAATGCACTGCCAGCGACGGTGGTAAAGGTGGGTACAATCAGGGTCTTTTCAGAGACTGTTCGGTAGGTACATGGAGAGCACTGCCAGCGACGGTGGTAAAGGTGGGTACAATCAGGGTCTTTTCAGACACTGTTCGATCGGTACGTGGAATGCACTGCCAGCGACGGTGGTAAAGGTGGGTATAATCAGGGTCTTTTCAGACACTGTTCGGTAGGTACGTGGAATGCACTGCCAGCGACGCTGGTAAAGGTGGGTACAATCAAGGTCTTTTCAGACACAGTTCGGTAGGTACTTGGAATGCACTGCCAGCGACGGTGGTAAAGGTGGGTACTATCAGGGTCTTTTCAGACACAGTTCGGTAGGTACATGGAATGCACGGTCAGCGACGGTGTTAAAGGTGGATGCAATTAGGGTCTGTTCAGACACTGTTCGGTAGGTACGTGGAATGCATTGCCAGCGACGGTGGTAAACGTGGATACAATCAGGGTCTTTTCAGACACTGTTCGGTAGGTACATGGTATGAACGGTCAGCGACGGTGGTAAACGTGGATACAATCAGGGTCTTTTTAGACACTGTTAGGTAGGTACGTGGAATGCACTGCGAGCGACGGTGGTAAAGGTGGATGCAATCAGGGTCTTTTCAGACACTGTTCGGTAGGTACGTGGAATGCAGTGCCAGCGACTATGGAAAAGGTGGGTACAATCAGGGTCTTTTCAGACACTACTCGATAGGTACGTGGAATGCACTGCTAGCGACGGTGTTAAAGGTGGAGACAATTAGGGTCTTTTCAATCACTGTTCGATAGGTACGTGGAATGCACTGCCAGCGACGGTGGTAAAGGTGGGTACAATCAGGGTCTTTTCAGACACAGTTCGGTAGGTACTTGGAATGCACTGCCAGCGACGGTGGTAAAGGTGGGTAGAATCAGCGTCTTTTCAGACAGTGTTCGGTAGGTACGTGGAATGCACTGCCAGCGACGGTGTTAAAGGTGGATACAATCAGGGTCTTTTCAGAAACGGTTCGGTAGGTACGTGGAATGCACTGCCAGCGACGGTGGTAAAGGTGGGTACAATCAGGGTCTTTTCAGACACTGATCGGTAGGTACGTGGAATGCACTGCCAGCGACGGTGGTAAAGGCGGATACAATCAGGGTCTTTTCAGAGACTGTTCGGTAGGTACATGGAGAGCACTGCCAGCGACGGTGGTAAAGTTGGGTACAATCAGGGTCTTTTCAGACACTGTTCGATCGGTACGTGGAATGCACTGCCAGCGACGGTGGTAAAGGTGGGTATAATCAGGGTCTTTTCAGACACTGTTCGGTAGGTACGTGGAATGCGCTGCCAGCGACGGTGGTAAACGTGGATACAATCAGGGTCTTTTCAGACACTGTTCGGTAGGTACATGGAATGAACGGTCAGCGACGGTGGTAAAGGTGGATACAATCAGGGTCTTTTCAGACACTGTTCGGTAGGTACATGGAGTGCACTGCCAGTGACGGTGGGAAAGGTGGGTACAATCAGGGTCTTTTCAGACACTGTTCGGTAGGTACGTGGAATGCACTGCCAGTGACGGTGGGAAAGGTGGGTACAATCAGGGTCTTTTCAGACACTGTTCGGTAGGTACGTGGAATGCACTGCCAGTGACGGTGGGAAAGGTGGGTACAATCAGGGTCTTTTCAGACACTGTTCGGTAGGTACATGGAATGCACTGCCAGCGACGGTGGTAAAGGTGGGTACAATCAGGGTCTTTTCAGACACTGTTCGGTAGATACGTGGAATGCATTGCCAGCGACGGTGGTAAACGTGGATACAATCAGGGT
Source organism: Hypanus sabinus (assembly GCF_030144855.1). Lineage (NCBI taxonomy): Eukaryota > Metazoa > Chordata > Chondrichthyes > Myliobatiformes > Dasyatidae > Hypanus > Hypanus sabinus. Next base: position 1,149,086 of record NW_026779001.1, read on the forward strand.
CTTTTCAGACACTGTTCGGTAGGTACATGGTATGAACGGTCAGCGACGGTGGTAAACGTGGATACAATCAGGATCTTTTTAGACACTGTTAGGTAGGTACGTGGACTGCACTGCGAGCGACGGTGGTAAAGGTGGATATAGTCAGGGTCTTTTCAGACACTGTTCGGTAGGTACGTGGAATGCACTGCCAGCGACGGTGGTAAAGGTGAATACAGTCAGGGTCTTTTCAGACACTGTTCGGTAGGTACGTGGAATGCACTGCCAGCGACGGTGGTAAAGGTGGGTACAATCAGGGTCCTTTCAGACACTGTTTGGTAGGTACATGGAATGCACTCCTGGTGACGGTGGTAAATGCGGGTACAATCAGGGTCTTTTCAGACACTGTTCGGTAGGTACGTGGAATGAACTGCCAGCGACGGTGGTAAAGGCAGGTACAATCAGGGTCCTTTCAGACACTGTTTGGTAGGTACATGGAATGCACTGCTAGTGACGGTGGTAAAGGTGGGTATAATCAGGGTCTTTTCAGACACTGTTCGGTAGGTACACTGCCAGCGACGGTGGTAAAGGTGGGTACAATCAGGGTCTTTTCAGACACTGTTCGGTAGGTACATGGAATGCACTGCCAGCGACGGTGGTAAAGGTGGGTACAATCAGGGTCTTTTCAGACACTGTTCGGTAGGTATGTGGAATGCACTGCCAGCGACGGTGGTAAAGGCGGATACAATCAGGGTCTTTTCAGAGACTGTTCGGTAGGTATGTGGAATGCACTGCCAGCGACGGTGGTAAAGGTGGGTACAATCAGGGTCTTTTCAGAGACTGTTCGGTAGGTACATGGAGAGCACTGCCAGCGACGGTGGTAAAGGTGGGTACAATCAGGGTCTTTTCAGACACTGTTCGATCGGTACGTGGAATGCACTGCCAGCGACGGTGGTAAAGGTGGGTATAATCAGGGTCTTTTCAGACACTGTTCGGTAGGTACGTGGAATGCACTGCCAGCGACGCTGGTAAAGGTGGGTACAATCAAGGTCTTTTCAGACACAGTTCGGTAGGTACTTGGAATGCACTGCCAGCGACGGTGGTAAAGGTGGGTACTATCAGGGTCTTTTCAGACACAGTTCGGTAGGTACATGGAATGCACGGTCAGCGACGGTGTTAAAGGTGGATGCAATTAGGGTCTGTTCAGACACTGTTCGGTAGGTACGTGGAATGCATTGCCAGCGACGGTGGTAAACGTGGATACAATCAGGGTCTTTTCAGACACTGTTCGGTAGGTACATGGTATGAACGGTCAGCGACGGTGGTAAACGTGGATACAATCAGGGTCTTTTTAGACACTGTTAGGTAGGTACGTGGAATGCACTGCGAGCGACGGTGGTAAAGGTGGATGCAATCAGGGTCTTTTCAGACACTGTTCGGTAGGTACGTGGAATGCAGTGCCAGCGACTATGGAAAAGGTGGGTACAATCAGGGTCTTTTCAGACACTACTCGATAGGTACGTGGAATGCACTGCTAGCGACGGTGTTAAAGGTGGAGACAATTAGGGTCTTTTCAATCACTGTTCGATAGGTACGTGGAATGCACTGCCAGCGACGGTGGTAAAGGTGGGTACAATCAGGGTCTTTTCAGACACAGTTCGGTAGGTACTTGGAATGCACTGCCAGCGACGGTGGTAAAGGTGGGTAGAATCAGCGTCTTTTCAGACAGTGTTCGGTAGGTACGTGGAATGCACTGCCAGCGACGGTGTTAAAGGTGGATACAATCAGGGTCTTTTCAGAAACGGTTCGGTAGGTACGTGGAATGCACTGCCAGCGACGGTGGTAAAGGTGGGTACAATCAGGGTCTTTTCAGACACTGATCGGTAGGTACGTGGAATGCACTGCCAGCGACGGTGGTAAAGGCGGATACAATCAGGGTCTTTTCAGAGACTGTTCGGTAGGTACATGGAGAGCACTGCCAGCGACGGTGGTAAAGTTGGGTACAATCAGGGTCTTTTCAGACACTGTTCGATCGGTACGTGGAATGCACTGCCAGCGACGGTGGTAAAGGTGGGTATAATCAGGGTCTTTTCAGACACTGTTCGGTAGGTACGTGGAATGCGCTGCCAGCGACGGTGGTAAACGTGGATACAATCAGGGTCTTTTCAGACACTGTTCGGTAGGTACATGGAATGAACGGTCAGCGACGGTGGTAAAGGTGGATACAATCAGGGTCTTTTCAGACACTGTTCGGTAGGTACATGGAGTGCACTGCCAGTGACGGTGGGAAAGGTGGGTACAATCAGGGTCTTTTCAGACACTGTTCGGTAGGTACGTGGAATGCACTGCCAGTGACGGTGGGAAAGGTGGGTACAATCAGGGTCTTTTCAGACACTGTTCGGTAGGTACGTGGAATGCACTGCCAGTGACGGTGGGAAAGGTGGGTACAATCAGGGTCTTTTCAGACACTGTTCGGTAGGTACATGGAATGCACTGCCAGCGACGGTGGTAAAGGTGGGTACAATCAGGGTCTTTTCAGACACTGTTCGGTAGATACGTGGAATGCATTGCCAGCGACGGTGGTAAACGTGGATACAATCAGGGTCTTTTCAGACACTGTTCGGTAGGTACATGGTATGAACGGTCAGCGACGGTGGTAAACGTGGATACAATCAGGATCTTTTTAGACACTGTTAGGTAGGTACGTGGACTGCACTGCCAGCGACGCTGGTAAAGGTGGGTAAAATCAAGGTCTTTTCAGACACAGTTCGGTAGGTACGTGGAATGCACTGCCAGCGACGGTGGTAAAGGTGAATACAGTCAGGGTCTTTTCAGATACTGTTCGGTAGGTACGTGGAATGCACTGCCAGTGACGGTGGTAAAGGTGGGTAGAATCAGCGTCTTTTCAGACAGTGTTCGGTAGGTACGTGGAATGCACTGCCAGCGACGGTGTTAAAGGTGGATACAATCAGGGTCTTTTCAGACACTGATCGGTAGGTACGTGGAATGCACTGCCAGCGACGGTGGTAAAGGCGGATACAATCAGGGTCTTTTCAGAGACTGTTCGGTAGGTACGTGGAGAGCACTGCCAGCGACGGTGGTAAAGGTGGGTACAATCAGGGTCATGTCAGAGACTGTTCGGTAGGTACGTGGAATGCACTGCCAGCGACGGTGGTAAAGGCGGATACAATCAGGGTCTTTTCAGAGACTGTTCGGTAGGTACATGGAGAGCACTGCCAGCGACGGTGGTAAAGGTGGGTACAATCAGGGTCTTTTCAGACACTGTTCGATCGGTACGTGGAATGCACTGCCAGCGACGGTGGTAAAGGTGGGTATAATCAGGGTCTTTTCAGACACTGTTCGGTAGGTACGTGGAATGCACTGCCAGCGACGCTGGTAAAGGTGGGTACAGTCAAGGACTTTTCAGACACAGTTCGGTAGGTACTTGGAATGCACTGCCAGCGACGGTGGTAAAGGTGGGTACTATCAGGGTCTTTTCAGACACTGTTCGGTAGGTACTTGGAATGCACTGCCAGCGACGGTGGTAAAGGTTGATACAATCAGCGTCTTTTCAGACACTGTTCGCTAGGTACGTGGAATGCACTGCCAGCGACTGTGGTAAAGGTGGGTATATTCAGGGTCTGTTCAGACACTGTTCGGTAGGTACATGGAATGCACTGCCAGCGACGGTGGTAAAGGTGGATACAATCAGCGTCTTTTCAGACACGGTTCGGTAGGTACTTGGAATGCACTGCCAGCGACGGTGGTAAAGGTGGATACAATCAGCGTCTTTTCAGACACTGTTCGCTAGGTACGTGGAAAGCACTGCCAGCGACTGTGGTAAAGGTGGGTATATTCAGGGTCTGTTCAGACACTGTTCGGTAGGTACTTGGAATGCACTGCCAGCGACGGTGGTAAAGGTGGATACAATCAGGGTCTTTTCAGACACTGTTCGGTAGGTACGTGGAATGCACTGCCAGCGACTGTGGTAAAGGTGGGTACAATCAGGGACTTTTCAGACACTGTTCGGTAGGTACGTGGAATGCACTGCCAGTGACGTAGGTAAAAGTGGGTACAATCAGGGTCTATTCAGACACTGTTCGGTAGGTACGTGGAATGCACTGCCAGCGACGGTGGTAAAGGTGGGTACAATCAGGGTCTTTTCAGACACTGTTCGGTAGGTACATGGAATGCACTGCCAGCGACGGTGGTAAAGGTGGATACAATCAGCGTCTTTTCAGACACTGTTCGGTAGGTACTTGGAATGCACTGCCAGCGACGGTGGTAAAGGTGGATACAATCAGCGTCTTTTCAGACACTGTTCGCTAGGTACGTGGAAAGCACTGCCAGCGACTGTGGTAAAGGTGGGTATATTCAGGGTCTGTTCAGACACTGTTCGGTAGGTACTTGGAATGCACTGCCAGCGACGGTGGTAAAGGTGGATACAATCAGGGTCTTTTCAGACACTGTTCGGTAGGTACGTGGAATGCACTGCCAGCGACTGTGGTAAAGGTGGGTACTATCAGGGTCTTTTCAGACACTGTTCGGTAGGTACTTGGAATGCACTGCCAGCGACGGTGGTAAAGGTTGATACAATCAGCGTCTTTTCAGACACTGTTCGCTAGGTACGTGGAATGCACTGCCAGCGACTGTGGTAAAGGTGGGTATATTCAGGGTCTGTTCAGACACTGTTCGGTAGGTACATGGAATGCACTGCCAGCGACGGTGGTAAAGGTGGATACAATCAGCGTCTTTTCAGACACTGTTCGGTAGGTACTTGGAATGCACTGCCAGCGACGGTGGTAAAGGTGGATACAATCAGCGTCTTTTCAGACACTGTTCGCTAGGTACGTGGAAAGCACTGCCAGCGACTGTGGTAAAGGTGGGTATATTCAGGGTCTGTTCAGACACTGTTCGGTAGGTACTTGGAATGCACTGCCAGCGACGGTGGTAAAGGTGGATACAATCAGGGTCTTTTCAGACACTGTTCGGTAGGTACGTGGAATGCACTGCCAGCGACTGTGGTAAAGGTGGGTACAATCAGGGACTTTTCAGACACTGTTCGGTAGGTACGTGGAATGCACTGCCAGTGACGTAGGTAAAAGTGGGTACAATCAGGGTCTATTCAGACACTGTTCGGTAGGTACGTGGAATGCACTGCCAGCGACGGTGGTAAAGGTGGGTACAATCAGGGTCTTTTCAGACACTGTTCGGTAGGTACATTGAATGCACTGCCAGCGACGGTGGTAAAGGTGGATACAATCAGCGTCTTTTCAGACACTGTTCGGTAGGTACTTGGAATGCACTGCCAGCGACGGTGGTAAAGGTGGATACAATCAGCGTCTTTTCAGACACTGTTCGCTAGGTACGTGGAAAGCACTGCCAGCGACTGTGGTAAAGGTGGGTATATTCAGGGTCTGTTCAGACACTGTTCGGTAGGTACTTGGAATGCACTGCCAGCGACGGTGGTAAAGGTGGATACAATCAGGGTCTTTTCAGACACTGTTCGGTAGGTACGTGGAATGCACTGCCAGCGACTGTGGTAAAGGTGGATACAATCAGGGTCTTTTCAGACACTGTTCGGTAGGTACGTGGAATGCACTGCCAGAGACGGTGGTAAAGGTGGGTATATTCAGCGTCTGTTCAGACACTGTTCGGTAGGTACTTGGAATGCACTGCCAGCGACGGTGGTAAAGGTGGATACAATCAGCGTCTTTTCAGACACTGTTCGGTAGGTACGTGGAATGCACTGCCAGAGACGGTGGTAATGGTGGGTACAATCAGGGACTTTTCAGACACTGTTCGGTAGGTACGTGGAATGCACTGCCAGTGACGTAGGTAAAAGTGGGTACAATCAGGGTCTATTCAGACACTGTTCGGTAGGTACGTGGAATGCACTGCCAGCGACGGTGGTAAAGGTGGGTACAATCAGGGTCTTTTCAGACACTGTTCGGTAGGTACATGGAATGCACTGTCAGCGACGGTGTTAAAGGTGGATAGAATCAGGGTCTTTTCAGAGACTGTTCGGTAGGTACATGGAGTGCACTGCCAGCGACGGTGGTAAAGGTGGGTACAATCAAGGTCTTTTCAGACACTGTTCGATCGGTACGTGGAATGCACTGCCAGCGACGGTGGAAAAGGTGGGTACAATCAAGGTCTTTTCAGACACAGTTCGGTAGGTACGTGGAATGCACTGCCAGTGACGGTGGCAAAGGTGGATACAATCAGCGTCTTTTCAGACACTGTTCGCTAGGTACGTGGAATGCACTGCCAGCGACTGTGGTAAAGGTGGGTATATTCAGGGTCTGTTCAGACACTTTTCGGTAGGTACGTGGAATGCACTGCCAGAGACGGTGGTAAAGGTGGGTACAATCAGGGACTTTTCAGACACTGTTCGATCGGTACGTGGAATGCAATGCCAGCGACGGTGGTAAACGTGGATACAATCAGGGTCTTTTCAGACACTGTTCGGTAGGTACATGGAATGCACGGTCAGCGACGGTGGTAAAGGTGGGAACAATCAGGGTCTTTTCAGACACTGTTCGGTAGGAACGTGGATTGCACTGCCAGCGACGGTGGTAAAGGTGGATGCAATCAGGGTCTTTTCAGACACTGTTCGGTAGGTATGTGGAATGCAGTGCCAGAGACGGTGGAAAAGGTGGGTACAATCAAGGTCTTTTCAGACACAGTTCGGTAGGTACTTGGAATGCACTGCCAGCGACGGTGGTAAAGGTGGGTACAATCAGGGACTTTTCAGACACTGTTCTGTAGGTACGTGGAATGCACTGTCAGCGACGGTTGTAATGGTGGATACAATCAGCGTCTTTTCAGACACTGTTCGCTAGGTACGTGGAATGCACTGCCAGAGACGGTGGTAAAGGTGGGTACAATCAGGGACTTTTCAGACTCTGTTCGGTAGGTACATGGAATGCACGGTCAGCGACGGTGTTAAAGGTGGATGCAATCAGGGTCTGTTGAGACACTGTTCGGTACATGGAATGCACTGCCAGCGACGGTGGTCAAGGTGGGTACAATCAGGGTGCTTTGAGACACTGTTCGGTAGGTACGTGGAATGCACTGCCAGCGACGGTGGGAAAGGTGGGTACAATCAGGGTCTTTTCAGACACTGTTCGGTAGGTACATGGAATGCACGGTCAGCGACGGTGTTAAAGGTGGATGCAATCAGGGTCTGTTCAGACACTGTTCGGTAGGTACGTGGAATGCACTGTCAGCGACTCTGGTAAAGGTGGGAACAATCAGGGTCTTTTCAGACACAGTTCGGTAGGAACGTGGACTGCACTGCCAGCGACGGTGGTAAAGATGGGTACAATCAGGGTCTTTTCAATCACTGTTCGGTAGGTACGTGGAATGCACTGACAGCGACGGTGGTAAAGGTGGATACAATCAGGGTCTTTTCAGACACTGTTCGATAGGTACGTGGAATGCACTGCCAGCGACGGTGGTAAAGGTGGGTAGAATCAGCGTCTTTTCAGACAGTGTTCGGTAGGTACGTGGAATGCACTGCCAGCGACGGTGTTAAAGGTGGATACAATCAGGGTCTTTTCAGAAACGGTTCGGTAGGTACGTGGAATGCGCTGCCAGCGACGGTGTTAAAGGTGGATGCAATCAGGGTCTTTTCAGACACTGTTCGCTAGGTACGTGGAAAGCACTGCCAGCGACTGTGGTAAAGGTGGGTATATTCAGGGTCTGTTCAGACACTGTTCGGTAGGTACTTGGAATGCACTGCCAGCGACGGTGGTAAAGGTGGATACAATCAGGGTCTTTTCAGACACTGTTCGGTAGGTACGTGGAATGCACTGCCAGCGACTGTGGTAAAGGTGGGTATATTCAGGGTCTGTTCAGACACTGTTCGGTAGGTACTTGGAATGCACTGCCAGAGACGGTGGTAAAGGTGGATACAATCAGGGTCTTTTCAGACACTGTTCGGTAGGTACGTGGAATGCACTGCCAGCGACTGTGGTAAAGGTGGGTACTATCAGGGTCTTTTCAGACACTGTTCGGTAGGTACTTGGAATGCACTGCCAGCGACGGTGGTAAAGGTTGATACAATCAGCGTCTTTTCAGACACTGTTCGCTAGGTACGTGGAATGCACTGCCAGCGACTGTGGTAAAGGTGGGTATATTCAGGGTCTGTTCAGACACTGTTCGGTAGGTACATGGAATGCACTGCCAGCGACGGTGGTAAAGGTGGATACAATCAGCGTCTTTTCAGACACTGTTCGGTAGGTACTTGGAATGCACTGCCAGCGACGGTGGTAAAGGTGGATACAATCAGCGTCTTTTCAGACACTGTTCGCTAGGTACGTGGAAAGCACTGCCAGCGACTGTGGTAAAGGTGGGTATATTCAGGGTCTGTTCAGACACTGTTCGGTAGGTACTTGGAATGCACTGCCAGCGACGGTGGTAAAGGTGGATACAATCAGGGTCTTTTCAGACACTGTTCGGTAGGTACGTGGAATGCACTGCCAGCGACTGTGGTAAAGGTGGGTACAATCAGGGACTTTTCAGACACTGTTCGGTAGGTACGTGGAATGCACTGCCAGTGACGTAGGTAAAAGTGGGTACAATCAGGGTCTATTCAGACACTGTTCGGTAGGTACGTGGAATGCACTGCCAGCGACGGTGGTAAAGGTGGGTACAATCAGGGTCTTTTCAGACACTGTTCGGTAGGTACATGGAATGCACTGCCAGCGACGGTGGTAAAGGTGGATACAATCAGCGTCTTTTCAGACACTGTTCGGTAGGTACTTGGAATGCACTGCCAGCGACGGTGGTAAAGGTGGATACAATCAGCGTCTTTTCAGACACTGTTCGCTAGGTACGTGGAAAGCACTGCCAGCGACTGTGGTAAAGGTGGGTATATTCAGGGTCTGTTCAGACACTGTTCGGTAGGTACTTGGAATGCACTGCCAGCGACGGTGGTAAAGGTGGATACAATCAGGGTCTTTTCAGACACTGTTCGGTAGGTACGTGGAATGCACTGCCAGCGACTGTGGTAAAGGTGGGTATATTCAGCGTCTGTTCAGACACTGTTCGGTAGGTACTTGGAATGCACTGCCAGCGACGGTGGTAAAGGTGGATACAATCAGGGTCTTTTCAGACACTGTTCGGTAGGTACGTGGAATGCACTGCCAGAGACGGTGGTAAAGGTGGGTACAATCAGGGACTTTTCAGACACTGTTCGGTAGGTACGTGGAATGCACTGCCAGTGACGTAGGTAAAAGTGGGTACAATCAGGGTCTATTCAGACACTGTTCGGTAGGTACGTGGAATGCACTGCCAGCGACGGTGGTAAAGGTGGGTACAATCAGGGTCTTTTCAGACACTGTTCGGTAGGTACATGGAATGCACTGTCAGCGACGGTGTTAAAGGTGGATAGAATCAGGGTCTTTTCAGAGACTGTTCGGTAGGTACATGGAGTGCACTGCCAGCGACGGTGGTAAAGGTGGGTACAATCAAGGTCTTTTCAGACACTGTTCGATCGGTACGTGGAATGCACTGCCAGCGACGGTGGAAAAGGTGGGTACAATCAAGGTCTTTTCAGACACAGTTCGGTAGGTACGTGGAATGCACTGCCAGTGACGGTGGCAAAGGTGGATACAATCAGCGTCTTTTCAGACACTGTTCGCTAGGTACGTGGAATGCACTGCCAGCGACTGTGGTAAAGGTGGGTATATTCAGGGTCTGTTCAGACACTTTTCGGTAGGTACGTGGAATGCACTGCCAGAGACGGTGGTAAAGGTGGGTACAATCAGGGACTTTTCAGACACTGTTCGATCGGTACGTGGAATGCAATGCCAGCGACGGTGGTAAACGTGGATACAATCAGGGTCTTTTCAGACACTGTTCGGTAGGTACATGGAATGCACGGTCAGCGACGGTGGTAAAGGTGGGAACAATCAGGGTCTTTTCAGACACTGTTCGGTAGGAACGTGGACTGCACTGCCAGCGACGGTGGTAAAGGTGGATGCAATCAGGGTCTTTTCAGACACTGTTCGGTAGGTATGTGGAATGCAGTGCCAGAGACGGTGGAAAAGGTGGGTACAATCAAGGTCTTTTCAGACACAGTTCGGTAGGTACTTGGAATGCACTGCCAGCGACGGTGGTAAAGGTGGGTACAATCAGGGACTTTTCAGACACTGTTCGGTAGGTACGTGGAATGCACTGTCAGCGACGGTTGTAATGGTGGATACAATCAGGGTCTTTTCAGACACTGTTCGCTAGGTACGTGGAATGCACTGCCAGAGACGGTGGTAAAGGTGGGTACAATCAGGGACTTTTCAGACTCTGTTCGGTAGGTACATGGAATGCACGGTCAGCGACGGTGTTAAAGGTGGATGCAATCAGGGTCGGTTGAGACACTGTTCGGTACATGGAATGCACTGCCAGCGACGGTGGTCAAGGTGGGTACAATCAGGGTGCTTTGAGACACTGTTCGGTAGGTACGTGGAATGCACTGCCAGCGACGGTGGGAAAGGTGGGTACAATCAGGGTCTTTTCAGACACTGTTCGGTAGGTACATGGAATGCACGGTCAGCGACGGTGTTAAAGGTGGATGCAATCAGGGTCTGTTCAGACACTGTTCGGTAGGTACGTGGAATGCACTGTCAGCGACTATGGTAAAGGTGGGAACAATCAGGGTCTTTTCAGACACAGTTCGGTAGGAACGTGGACTGCACTGCCAGCGACGGTGGTAAAGATGGGTACAATCAGGGTCTTTTCAATCACTGTTCGGTAGGTACGTGGAATGCACTGACAGCGACGGTGGTAAAGGTGGATACAATCAGGGTCTTTTCAGACACTGTTCGATAGGTACGTGGAATGCACTGCCAGCGACGGTGGTAAAGGTGGGTAGAATCAGCGTCTTTTCAGACAGTGTTCGGTAGGTACGTGGAATGCACTGCCAGCGACGGTGTTAAAGGTGGATACAATCAGGGTCTTTTCAGAAACGGTTCGGTAGGTACGTGGAATGCGCTGCCAGCGACGGTGTTAAAGGTGGATGCAATCAGGGTCTTTTCAGACACTGTTCGCTAGGTACGTGGAAAGCACTGCCAGCGACTGTGGTAAAGGTGGGTATATTCAGGGTCTGTTCAGACACTGTTCGGTAGGTACTTGGAATGCACTGCCAGCGACGGTGGTAAAGGTGGATACAATCAGGGTCTTTTCAGACACTGTTCGGTAGGTACGTGGAATGCACTGCCAGCGACTGTGGTAAAGGTGGGTATATTCAGGGTCTGTTCAGACACTGTTCGGTAGGTACTTGGAATGCACTGCCAGAGACGGTGGTAAAGGTGGGTACAATCAGGGACTTTTCAGACACTGTTCGGTAGGTACGTGGAATGCACTGCCAGTGACGTAGGTAAAAGTGGGTACAATCAGGGTCTATTCAGACACTGTTCGGTAGGTACGTGGAATGCACTGCCAGCGACGGTGGTAAAGGTGGATACAATCAGCGTCTTTTCAGACACTGTTCGCTAGGTACGTGGAAAGCACTGCCAGCGACTGTGGTAAAGGTGGGTATATTCAGGGTCTGTTCAGACACTGTTCGGTAGGTACTTGGAATGCACTGCCAGCGACGGTGGTAAAGGTGGATACAATCAGGGTCTTTTCAGACACTGTTCGGTAGGTACGTGGAATGCACTGCCAGCGACTGTGGTAAAGGTGGGTATATTCAGGGTCTTTTCAGACACTGTTCGGTAGGTACGTGGAATGCACTGCCAGAGACGGTGGTAAAGGTGGGTACAATCAGGGACTTTTCAGACACTGTTCGGTAGGTACGTGGAATGCACTGCCAGTGACGTAGGTAAAAGTGGGTACAATAAGGGTCTATTCAGACACTGTTCGGTAGGTACGTGGAATGCACTGCCAGCGACGGTGGTAAAGGTGGATACAATCAGCGTCTTTTCAGACACTGTTCGCTAGGTACGTGGAAAGCACTGCCAGCGACTGTGGTAAAGGTGGGTATATTCAGGGTCTGTTCAGACACTGTTCGGTAGGTACATGGAATGCACTGCCAGCGACGGTGGTAAAGGTGGATACAATCAGCGTCTTTTCAGACACTGTTCGGTAGGTACTTGGAATGCACTGCCAGCGACGGTGGTAAAGGTGGATACAATCAGCGTCTTTTCAGACACTGTTCGCTAGGTACGTGGAAAGCACTGCCAGCGACTGTGGTAAAGGTGGGTATATTCAGGGTCTGTTCAGACACTGTTCGGTAGGTACTTGGAATGCACTGCCAGCGACGGTGGTAAAGGTGGATACAATCAGGGTCTTTTCAGACACTGTTCGGTAGGTACGTGGAATGCACTGCCAGCGACTGTGGTAAAGGTGGGTATATTCAGGGTCTGTTCAGACACTGTCCGGTAGGTACTTGGAATGCACTGCCAGCGACGGTGGTAAAGGTGGATACAATCAGGGTCTTTTCAGACACTGTTCGGTAGGTACGTGGAATGCACTGCCAGAGACGGTGGTAAAGGTGGGTACAATCAGGGACTTTTCAGACACTGTTCGGTAGGTACGTGGAATGCACTGCCAGTGACGTAGGTAAAAGTGGGTACAATCAGGGTCTATTCAGACACTGTTCGGTAGGTACGTGGAATGCACTGCCAGCGACGGTGGTAAAGGTGGGTACAATCAGGGTCTTTTCAGACACTGTTCGGTAGGTACCTGGAATGCACTGTCAGCGACGGTGTTAAAGGTGGATGCAATCAGGGTCTGTTGAGACACTGTTCGGTACATGGAATGCACTGCCAGCGACGGTGGTAAAGGTGGGTACAATCAGGGTGCTTTGAGACACTGTTCGGTAGGTATGTGGAATGCGCTGCCAGCGACGGTGTTAAAGGTGGATAGAATCAGGGTCTTTTCAGAGACTGTTCGGTAGGTACATGGAGTGCACTGCCAGCGACGGTGGTAAAGGTGGGTACAATCAAGGTCTTTTCAGACACTGTTCGATCGGTACGTGGAATGCACTGCCAGCGACGGTGGAAAAGGTGGGTACAATCAAGGTCTTTTCAGACACAGTTCGGTAGGTACGTGGAATGCACTGCCAGTGACGGTGGCAAAGGTGGATACAATCAGCGTCTTTTCAGACACTGTTCGCTAGGTACGTGGAATGCACTGCCAGCGACTGTGGTAAAGGTGGGTATATTCAGGGTCTGTTCAGACACTTTTCGGTAGGTACGTGGAATGCACTGCCAGAGACGGTGGTAAAGGTGGGTACAATCAGGGACTTTTCAGACACTGTTCGATCGGTACGTGGAATGCAACGCCAGCGACGGTGGTAAACGTGGATACAATCAGGGTCTTTTCAGACACTGTTCGGTAGGTACATGGAATGCACGGTCAGCGACGGTGGTAAAGGTGGGAACAATCAGGGTCTTTTCAGACACTGTTCGGTAGGAACGTGGACTGCACTGCCAGCGACGGTGGTAAAGGTGGATGCAATCAGGGTCTTTTCAGACACTGTTCGGTAGGTATGTGGAATGCAGTGCCAGAGACGGTGGAAAAGGTGGGTACAATCAAGGTCTTTTCAGACACAGTTCGGTAGGTACTTGGAATGCACTGCCAGCGACGGTGGTAAAGGTGGGTACAATCAGGGACTTTTCAGACACTGTTCGGTAGGTACGTGGAATGCACTGTCAGCGACGGTTGTAATGGTGGATACAATCAGCGTCTTTTCAGACACTGTTCGCTAGGTACGTGGAATGCACTGCCAGAGACGGTGGTAAAGGTGGGTACAATCAGGGACTTTTCAGACTCTGTTCGGTAGGTACATGGAATGCACGGTCAGCGACGGTGTTAAAGGTGGATGCAATCAGGGTCGGTTGAGACACTGTTCGGTACATGGAATGCACTGCCAGCGACGGTGGTCAAGGTGGGTACAATCAGGGTGCTTTGAGACACTGTTCGGTAGGTACGTGGAATGCACTGCCAGTGACGTAGGTAAAAGTGGGTACAATCAGGGTCTATTCAGACACTGTTCGGTAGGTACGTGGAATGCACTGCCAGCGACGGTGGTAAAGGTGGATACAATCAGCGTCTTTTCAGACACTGTTCGCTAGGTACGTGGAAAGCACTGCCAGCGACTGTGGTAAAGGTGGGTATATTCAGGGTCTGTTCAGACACTGTTCGGTAGGTACTTGGAATGCACTGCCAGCGACGGTGGTAAAGGTGGATACAATCAGGGTCTTTTCAGACACTGTTCGGTAGGTACGTGGAATGCACTGCCAGCGACTGTGGTAAAGGTGGGTATATTCAGGGTCTTTTCAGACACTGTTCGGTAGGTACGTGGAATGCACTGCCAGAGACGGTGGTAAAGGTGGGTACAATCAGGGACTTTTCAGACACTGTTCGGTAGGTACGTGGAATGCACTGCCAGTGACGTAGGTAAAAGTGGGTACAATAAGGGTCTATTCAGACACTGTTCGGTAGGTACGTGGAATGCACTGCCAGCGACGGTGGTAAAGGTGGATACAATCAGCGTCTTTTCAGACACTGTTCGCTAGGTACGTGGAAAGCACTGCCAGCGACTGTGGTAAAGGTGGGTATATTCAGGGTCTGTTCAGACACTGTTCGGTAGGTACATGGAATGCACTGCCAGCGACGGTGGTAAAGGTGGATACAATCAGCGTCTTTTCAGACACTGTTCGGTAGGTACTTGGAATGCACTGCCAGCGACGGTGGTAAAGGTGGATACAATCAGCGTCTTTTCAGACACTGTTCGCTAGGTACGTGGAAAGCACTGCCAGCGACTGTGGTAAAGGTGGGTATATTCAGGGTCTGTTCAGACACTGTTCGGTAGGTACTTGGAATGCACTGCCAGCGACGGTGGTAAAGGTGGATACAATCAGGGTCTTTTCAGACACTGTTCGGTAGGTACGTGGAATGCACTGCCAGCGACTGTGGTAAAGGTGGGTATATTCAGGGTCTGTTCAGACACTGTTCGGTAGGTACTTGGAATGCACTGCCAGCGACGGTGGTAAAGGTGGATACAATCAGGGTCTTTTCAGACACTGTTCGGTAGGTACGTGGAATGCACTGCCAGAGACGGTGGTAAAGGTGGGTACAATCAGGGACTTTTCAGACACTGTTCGGTAGGTACGTGGAATGCACTGCCAGTGACGTAGGTAAAAGTGGGTACAATCAGGGTCTATTCAGACACTGTTCGGTAGGTACGTGGAATGCACTGCCAGCGACGGTGGTAAAGGTGGGTACAATCAGGGTCTTTTCAGACACTGTTCGGTAGGTACCTGGAATGCACTGTCAGCGACGGTGTTAAAGGTGGATGCAATCAGGGTCTGTTGAGACACTGTTCGGTACATGGAATGCACTGCCAGCGACGGTGGTAAAGGTGGGTACAATCAGGGTGCTTTGAGACACTGTTCGGTAGGTATGTGGAATGCGCTGCCAGCGACGGTGTTAAAGGTGGATAGAATCAGGGTCTTTTCAGAGACTGTTCGGTAGGTACATGGAGTGCACTGCCAGCGACGGTGGTAAAGGTGGGTACAATCAAGGTCTTTTCAGACACTGTTCGATCGGTACGTGGAATGCACTGCCAGCGACGGTGGAAAAGGTGGGTACAATCAAGGTCTTTTCAGACACAGTTCGGTAGGTACGTGGAATGCACTGCCAGTGACGGTGGCAAAGGTGGATACAATCAGCGTCTTTTCAGACACTGTTCGCTAGGTACGTGGAATGCACTGCCAGCGACTGTGGTAAAGGTGGGTATATTCAGGGTCTGTTCAGACACTTTTCGGTAGGTACGTGGAATGCACTGCCAGAGACGGTGGTAAAGGTGGGTACAATCAGGGACTTTTCAGACACTGTTCGATCGGTACGTGGAATGCAACGCCAGCGACGGTGGTAAACGTGGATACAATCAGGGTCTTTTCAGACACTGTTCGGTAGGTACATGGAATGCACGGTCAGCGACGGTGGTAAAGGTGGGAACAATCAGGGTCTTTTCAGACACTGTTCGGTAGGAACGTGGACTGCACTGCCAGCGACGGTGGTAAAGGTGGATGCAATCAGGGTCTTTTCAGACACTGTTCGGTAGGTATGTGGAATGCAGTGCCAGAGACGGTGGAAAAGGTGGGTACAATCAAGGTCTTTTCAGACACAGTTCGGTAGGTACTTGGAATGCACTGCCAGCGACGGTGGTAAAGGTGGGTACAATCAGGGACTTTTCAGACACTGTTCGGTAGGTACGTGGAATGCACTGTCAGCGACGGTTGTAATGGTGGATACAATCAGCGTCTTTTCAGACACTGTTCGCTAGGTACGTGGAATGCACTGCCAGAGACGGTGGTAAAGGTGGGTACAATCAGGGACTTTTCAGACTCTGTTCGGTAGGTACATGGAATGCACGGTCAGCGACGGTGTTAAAGGTGGATGCAATCAGGGTCGGTTGAGACACTGTTCGGTACATGGAATGCACTGCCAGCGACGGTGGTCAAGGTGGGTACAATCAGGGTGCTTTGAGACACTGTTCGGTAGGTACGTGGAATGCACTGCCAGCGACGGTGGGAAAGGTGGGTACAATCAGGGTCTTTTCAGACACTGTTCGGTAGGTACATGGAATGCACGGTCAGCGACGGTGTTAAAGGTGGATGCAATCAGGGTCTGTTCAGACACTGTTCGGTAGGTACGTGGAATGCACTGCCAGTGACGGTGGTAAACGTGGATACAATCAGGGTCTTTTCAGACACTGTTCGGTTGGTACGTGGAATGCACTGACAGCGACGGTAGTAAAGGTGGGTACAATCAGCGTCTTTTCAGACACTGTTCGCTAGGTACGTGGAATGCACTGCCAGCGACTGTGGTAAAGGTGGGTATATTCAGGGTCTGTTCAGACACTTTTCGGTAGGTACGTGGAATGCACTGCCAGAGACGGTGGTAAAGGTGGGTACAATCAGGGACTTTTCAGACACTGTTCGATCGGTACGTGGAATGCAACGCCAGCGACGGTGGTAAACGTGGATACAATCAGGGTCTTTTCAGACACTGTTCGGTAGGTACATGGAATGCACGGTCAGCGACGGTGGTAAAGGTGGGAACAATCAGGGTCTTTTCAGACACTGTTCGGTAGGAACGTGGACTGCACTGCCAGCGACGGTGGTAAAGGTGGATGCAATCAGGGTCTTTTCAGACACTGTTCGGTAGGTATGTGGAATGCAGTGCCAGAGACGGTGGAAAAGGTGGGTACAATCAAGGTCTTTTCAGACACAGTTCGGTAGGTACTTGGAATGCACTGCCAGCGACGGTGGTAAAGGTGGGTACAATCAGGGACTTTTCAGACACTGTTCGGTAGGAACGTGGAATGCACTGTCAGCGACGGTTGTAATGGTGGATACAATCAGCGTCTTTTCAGACACTGTTCGCTAGGTACGTGGAATGCACTGCCAGAGACGGTGGTAAAGGTGGGTACAATCAGGGACTTTTCAGACTCTGTTCGGTAGGTACATGGAATGCACGGTCAGCGACGGTGTTAAAGGTGGATGCAATCAGGGTCGGTTGAGACACTGTTCGGTACATGGAATGCACTGCCAGCGACGGTGGTCAAGGTGGGTACAATCAGGGTGCTTTGAGACACTGTTCGGTAGGTACGTGGAATGCACTGCCAGCGACGGTGGGAAAGGTGGGTACAATCAGGGTCTTTTCAGACACTGTTCGGTAGGTACATGGAATGCACGGTCAGCGACGGTGTTAAAGGTGGATGCAATCAGGGTCTGTTCAGACACTGTTCGGTAGGTACGTGGAATGCACTGCCAGTGACGGTGGTAAATGTGGATACAATCAGGGTCTTTTCAGACACTGTTCGGTTGGTACGTGGAATGCACTGACAGCGACGGTAGTAAAGGTGGGTACAATCAGCGTCTTTTCAGACACTGTTCGGTAGGTACGTGGAATGCACTACCAGCGACGGTGGTAAATGTGGATACAATCAGGGTCTTTTCAGACACAGTTAGGTAGGTACGTGGAATGCACTGCCAGCGACGGTGGTAAAGGTGGGAACAATCAGGGTCTTTTCAGACACAGTTCGGTAGGAACGTGGACTGCACTGCCAGCGACGGTGGTAAAGATGGGTACAATCAGGGTCTTTTCAATCACTGTTCGGTAGGTACGTGGAATGCACTGACAGCGACGGTGGTAAAGGTGGATACAATCAGGGTCTTTTCAGACACTGTTCGATAGGTACGTGGAATGCACTGCCAGCGACGGTGGTAAAGGTGGGTAGAATCAGCGTCTTTTCAGACAGTGTTCGGTAGGTACGTGGAATGCATTGCCAGCGACGGTGTTAAAGGTGGATACAATCAGGGTCTTTTCAGAAACGGTTCGGTAGGTACGTGGAATGCGCTGCCAGCGACGGTGTTAAAGGTGGATGCAATCAGGGTCTTTTCAGACACTGTTCGGTAGGTACGTGGAATGGACTGCCAGCGACGGTGGTAAAGGCGGATACAATCAGAGTCTTTTCAGAGACTGTTCGGTAGGTACATGGAGTGCACTGCCAGCGACGGTGGTAAAGGTGGATATAATCAGGGTCTTTTCAGACACTGTTCGGTAGGTACGTGGAATGCACTGCCAGCGACGGTGGTAAAGGTGGGTACAATCAAGGGCTTTTCAGACACTGTTCGGTAGGTACGTGGAATGCACTGCCAGTGACGGTGGGAAAGGTGGGTACAATCAGGGTCTTTTCAGACACTGTTCGGTAGGTACATGGAATGCACGGTCAGCGACGGTGTTAAAGGTGGATGCAATCAGGGTCTGTTCAGACACTGTTCGGTAGGTACGTGGAATGCACTGCCAGCGACGGTGGTAAACGTGGATACAATCAGGGCCTTTTCAGACACTGTTCGGTAGGTACGTGGGATGCACTGCCAGCGACGATGGTGAAGGTGGATACAATCAGGGTCCTTTCAGACACTGTTTGGTAGGTACATGGAATGCACTGTTAGTGACGGTGGTAAAGGTGGATACAATCAGGGACTTTTCAGACACTGTTCGGTAGGTACGTGGAATGCACTGACAGCGACGGT
This sequence comes from Hypanus sabinus, assembly GCF_030144855.1. Lineage (NCBI taxonomy): Eukaryota > Metazoa > Chordata > Chondrichthyes > Myliobatiformes > Dasyatidae > Hypanus > Hypanus sabinus. The sequence goes on from NW_026779001.1 coordinate 1,168,117, forward strand.
GGTAAAGGTGGATACAATCAGGGTCTTTTCAGACACTGTTCGATAGGTACGTGGAATGCACTGGCAGCGACGGTGGTAAAGGTGGGTAGAATCAGCGTCTTTTCAGACAGTGTTCGGTAGGTACGTGGAATGCACTGCCAGTGACGGTGGTAAAGGTGGGTAGAATCAGCGTCTTTTCAGTCAGTGTTCGGTAGGTACGTGGAATGCACTGCCAGCGACGGTGTTAAAGGTGGATACAATCAGGGTCTTTTCAGAAACGGTTCGGTAGGTACGTGGAATGCATTGACAGCGACGGTGGTAAAGGTGGGTACAATCAGGGACATTTCAGACACTGTTCGGTAGGTACGTGGAATGGACTGCCAGCGACGGTGGTAAAGGCGGATACAATCAGGGTCTTTTCAGAGACTGTTCGGTAGGTACGTGGAATGCACTGGCAGCGATGGTGGTAAAGGTGGATACAATCAGGGTCTTTTCAGACACTGTTCGGTAGTTACGTGGAATGCACTGCCAGCGACGGTGGTAAAGGTGGGTACAATCAAGATCTTTTCAGACACTGTTAGGTAGGTACGTGGAATGCACTGCCAGCGACGGTGGTAAAGGTGGGTACAATCAAGATCTTTTCAGACACTGTTCGGTAGGTACGTGGAATGCACTGCCAGCGACGGTGGTAAAGGCGGATACAATCAGGGTCTTTTCAGAGACTGTTCGGTAGGTACGTGGAATGCACTGGCAGCGATGGTGGTAAAGGTGGATACAATCAGGGTCTTTTCAGACACTGTTCGGTAGTTACGTGGAATGCACTGCCAGCGACGGTGGTAAAGGTGGGTACAATCAAGATCTTTTCAGACACTGTTAGGTAGGTACGTGGAATGCACTGCCAGCGACGGTGGTAAAGGTGGGTACAATCAAGATCTTTTCAGACACTGTTCGGTAGGTACGTGGAATGCACTGCCAGCGACGGTGGTAAAGGTGGGTACAATCAGGGTCTTTTCAGACACTGTTCGGTAGTTACGTGGAATGCACTGCCAGCGACGGTGGTAAAGGTGGGTACAATCAAGATCTTTTCAGACACTGTTAGGTAGGTACGTGGAATGCACTGCCAGCGACGGTGGTAAAGGTGGGTACAATCAAGATCTTTTCAGACACTGTTCGGTAGGTACGTGGAATGCACTGCCAGCGACGGTGGTAAAGGTGGGTACAATCAGGGTCTTTTCAGAGACTGTTTGGTAGGTACATGGAGTGCACTGCCAGCGACGGTGGTAAAAGTGGGTATAATCAGGGTCTTTTCAGAGACTGTTCGGTAGGTACGTGGAATGCACTGCCAGCGACGGTGGTAAAGGTGGATGCAATCAGGGTCTTTTCAGACACTGTTCGGTAGGTACGTGGAATGCACTGCCAGCGACGGTGGTAAAGGTGGGTACAATCAGGGTCTTTTCAGACACTGTTCGGTAGGTACGTGGAATACACTGCCAGCGACGGTGTAAAGGTGGGAACAATCAGGGTCTTTTCAGACACTGTTCGGTAGGTACGTGGACTGCACTGCCAGCGACAGTGGTAAAGGTGGGTACAATCAGGGTGTTTTCAGACACTGTTCGGTGGTTACGTGGAATGCACTGCCAGCGACGGTGGTAAAGGTGGGTACAATCAGGGTCTTTTCAGACACTGTTCGGTAGGTACGTGGGATGCACTGCCAGCGACGATGGTGAAGGTGGATACAATCAGGGTCCTTTCAGACACTGTTTGGTAGGTACATGGAATGCACTGTTAGTGACGGTGGTAAAGGTGGATACAATCAGGGACTTTTCAGACACTGTTCGGTATGTACGTGGAATGCACTGCCAGCGACGGTGGTAAAGGTGGATACAATCAGTGTCTTTTCAGACACTGTTCGCTAGGTACGTGGAATGCACTGCCAGCGACTGTGGTAAAGGTGGGTATATTCAGGGTCTGTTCAGACACTGTTCGGTAGGGACGTGGAATGCACTGCCAGCGACGCTGGTAAAGGTGGGTACAATCAGGGTCTTTTCAGACACTGTTCGGTAGGTACGTGGAATGCACTGCCAGCGACGGTGGTAAAGGTGGATACAATCAGGGTCTTTTCAGACACTGTTCGGTAGGTACATGGAATGCACTGCTAGTGACGGTGGGAAAGGTGGGTACAATCAGGGTCTTTTCAGACACTGTTCGGTAGGTACGTGGAATGAACTGCCAGCGACGGTGGTAAAGGTGGATACAATCAGGGTCTTTTCAGATACTGTTCGGTAGGTACATGGAATGCACTGCCAGCGACGGTGGTAAAGGTGGATACAATCAGGGTCTTTGTTCGGTAGGTACGTGGAATGCACTGCCAGCGACGGTGGTAAAGGTGGATACAATCAGGGTCCTTTCAGACACTGTTCGGTACATGGAATGCACTGCCAGCGACGATGGTAAAGGAGGATACAATCAGGGTCTTTTCAGACACTGTTAGGTAAGTACGTGGAATGCACTGCCAGCGACGGTGGTAAAGGTGGGTACAATCAGGGTATTTTCAGAATCTGTTAGGTAGGTACACGGAATGCACTGCCAGCGACGGTGGTAAAGGTGGATACAATCAGAGTCTATTCAGACACTGTTCGGTAGGTACGTGGAATGCACTGCCAGCGACGGTGGTAAAGTTGGATACAATCAGGGTCTTTTCAGACACTGTTCGGTAGGTACGTGGAATACACTGCCAGCGACGGTGGTAAAGGTGGGTACAAACCGGGTCTTTTCAGACACTGTTCGGTAGGTACGTGGAATGCACTGCCAGCGACGGTGTTAAAGGTGGATACAATTAGGGTCTTTTCAATCACTGTTCGGTAGGTACGTGGAATGCACTGACAGCGACGGTGGTAAAGGTGGGTACAATCAGGGTCTTTTCAGACACTGTTCGGTAGGTACGTGGAATGCACTGACAGCGACGGTGTTAAAGGTGGGTACAATCAGGGTCTTTTCAGACACTGTTCGATAGGTACGTGGAATGCACTGCCAGCGACGGTGTTAATGGTGGATACAATTAGGGTCTTTTCAATCACTGTTCGGTAGGTACGTGGAATGCACTGACAGCGACGGTGGTAAAGGTGGGTACAATCAGCGTCTTTTCAGACACTGTTCGGTAGGTACGTGGAATGCACTACCAGCGACGGTGGTAAATGTGGATACAATCAGAGTCTTTTCAGACACTGTTCGGTAGGTACGTGGAATGCACTGCCAGCGACGGTGGTAAAGGTGGATACAATCAGGGACTTTTGAGACACTGTTCGGTAGGTACGTGGAATGCACTGCTAGCGACGGTGGTAAAGGTGGGTATAGTCAGGGTCCTTTCAGATGCTGTTCGGTAGGTACGTGTAATGCACTGCCAGCGACGGTGGTAAAGGTTGATACAATCAGGGTCTTTTCAGACACTGTTCGGTAGGTACGTGGAATGCACTGCCAGTGACGGTGGTAAAGGTGTGTACAATCAGGGTCTTTTCAGACACAGTTCGGTAGGTACTTGGAATGCACTGCCAGCGATGGTGCTAAAGGCGGGTACAATCAGGGTCTTTTCAGAATCTGTTAGGTAAGTACACGGAATGCACTGCCAGCGATGGTGGTAAAGGTGGATACAATCGGGGTATTTTCAGACACTGATCGGTAGGTACGTGGAATGCACTGCCATCGAAGGTGGTAAAGGTGGGTACAATCAGGGTATTCGCAGACACTGTTCGGTAAGTACGTGGAATGCACTGCCAGCGACGGTGGTAAAGGTGGGTACAATGAGGGACTTTTCAGACACTGTTCGGTAGGTACGTGGAATGCACTGCCAGCGACGGTGGTAAATGTGGATACAATCAGGGTCTTTTCAGACACTGTTCGGTAGGTACGTGGAATGCACTGCCAGTGACGGTGGTAAAGGTGGGTACAATCAGGGTCTTTTCAGACACAGTTCGGTAGGTACGTGGAATGGACTGCCAGCAATGGTGGTAAAGGCGGGTACAATCAGGGTCTTTTCAGAATCCGTTAGGTAGGTACACGGAATGCACTGCCAGCGATGTTGGTAAAGGTTGATACAATCAGGGTCTTTTCAGACACTGTTCGGTAGGTACGTGGAATGCACTGCCAGCGAAGGTGGTAAAGGCGGGTACAATCAGCGTCTTTTCAGAATTTGTTAGGTAGGTAAACAGAATGCACTGCCAGCGACGGTGGTAAAGGTTGATACGATCAGGGTCTTTTCAGACACTGTTCGGTAGGTACGTGGAATGCACTGCCAGCGACGGTGGTAAAGGTGGATACAATCAGAGTCTTTTCAGACACTGTTCGGTAGGTACGTGGAATGCACTGCCAGCGACGGTGGTAAAGGCGGGTACAATCAGGGTCTTTTCAGACACTGTTCGGTAGGTACGTGGAATGCACTGCCAGCGACGGTGGTAAAGGTGGATACAATCAGAGTCTTTTCAGACACTGTTCGGTAGGTACGTGGAATGCACTGCCAGCGACGGTGGTAAAGGTGGGTACAATCCGGGTCTTTTCAGACACTGTTCGGTAGGTACGTGGAATGCACTGCCAGCGACAGTGGTAAAGGTGGATACAATCATGGTCTTTTCAGACACTGTTCGTTAGGTACGTGGAATGCACTGCCAGTGACGGTGGTAAAGGTGGGTACAATCAGGGTCTTTTCAGACACAGTTCAGTAGGTACTTGGAATGCACTGCCAGCGACGGTGGGAAAGGCGGGTACAATCAGGGTCTTTTCAGAATCTGTTAGGTAGGTACACGGAATGCACTGCCAGCGACGGTGGTAAAGGTGGATACAATCAGAGTCTTTTCAGACACTGTTCGGTAGGTACATGGAATGCACTGCCAGCGACGGTGGTAAAGGTGGGTACAATCAGGGTCTTTTCAGACACTGTTCGGTAGGTACGTGGAATGCACTGCCAGCGACGGTGGTAAAGGTGGGTACAATCAGGGTCTTTTCAGACACAGTTCGGTAGGTACTTGGAATGCACTGCCAGCGACGGTGGTAAAGGTGGGTACAATCAGGGTCTTTTCAGACCCAGTTCGGTAGGTACATGGAATGCACTGCCAGCGACGGTGGTAAAGGTGGATACAATCAGGGTCTTTTCAGACACTGTTCGGTAGGTACGTGGAATGCACTGCCAGCGACGGTGGTAAAGGTGGATACAATCAGGGTCTTTTCAGACACTGTTCGGTAGGTACGTGGACTGCACTGCCAGCGACGGTGGTAAAGGTGGATACAATCGGGGTATTTTCAGACACTGTTCGGTAGGTACGTGGAATGCACTGCCAGCGAAGGTGGTAAAGGTGGGTACAATCAGGGTCTTTTCAGACACTGTTCGGTAAGTACGTGGAATGCACTGCCAGCGACGGTGGTAAAGGTGGGTACAATCAGGGTCTTTTCAGACACTGTTTGGAAGGTACATGAGTGCACTGCCAGCGACGGTGGTAAAGGTGGGTACAATCAGGGTCTTTTCAGACACTGTTCGGTAGGTACGTGGAATGCACTGACAGCGACGGTGGTAAAGGTGGGTATAATCAGGGTCTTTTCAGACACTGTTCGGTAGGTACGTAGAATGCACTGCCAGCGACGGTGGTAAAGGCGGATACAATCAGGGACTTTTCAGACACTGTTCGGTAGGTACGTGGAATGCACTGACAGCGATGGTGGTAAAGGTGGATACAATCAGAGTCTTTTCAGACACTGTTCGGTAGGTACGTGGAATACACTGCCAGCGACGGTGGTAAAGGTGGGTACAATCCGGGTCTTTTCAGACACTGTTTGGAAGGTACATGAGTGCACTGCCAGCGACGGTGGTAAAGGTGGGTAAAATCAGGGTCTTTTCAGACACTGTTCGGTAGGTACTTGGAATGCACTGCCAGCGACGGTGGTAAAGGTGGATACAATCAGGGTCTTTTCAGACACAGTTTGGTAGGGACGTGGAATGCACTGCCAGCGACGGTGGTAAAGCTGGGTACAATCAAGGTCTTTTCAGACACAGTTCGGTAGGTACCTGGAATGCACTGCCAGCGACGGTGGTAAAGGCGGGTACAATCAGGGTCTTTTCAGACACAGTTCGGTAGGTACGAGGAATACACTGCCAGCGACGGTGGTAAAGGTGGATACAATCAGCGACTTTTCAGACACTGTTCGGAAGGTACATGAGTGGACTGCCAGCGACGGTGGTAAAGGTGGGTACAATCAGGGTCTTTTCAGACACTGTTCGGTAGGTACGTGGAATGCACTGCCAGCGACGGTGGTAAAGGTGGGTACAATCAGGGTCTTTTCAGACACAGTTCGGTAGGTACTTGGAATGCACTGCCAGCGACGGTGGTAAAGGTGGGTACAATCAGGGTCTTTTCAGACACAGTTCGGTAGGTACATGGAATGCACTGCCAGCGACGGTGGTAAACGTGGATACAATCAGGGTCTTTTCAGACACTGTTTGGTAGGTACGTGGACTGCACTGCCAGCGACGGTGGTAAAGGTGGATACAATCCGGGGTCTTTTCAGACACTGTTCGGTAGGTACGTGGAATGCACTACCAGCGACGGTGGTAAAGGTGGGTACAATCAGGGTCTTTTCAGATACTGTTCGGTAGGTACGTGGAATGCACTGCCAGCGACGGTGGTAAAGGTGGATACAATCAGGGTCTTTTCAGACACTGTTCGGCAGGTACGTGGAATGCACTGCCAGCGACGTTGGTAAAGGTGGATACAATCAGGGTCTTTTCAGACACTGTTCGGTAAGTACGTGGAATGCACTGCCAGCGACGGTGGTAAAGGTGGATACAATCAGTGTCTTTTCAGACTCTGTTCGGTAGGTATGTGGAGCTGGGAATAATAGAGGGATATTTGGCATTGAAACTCTCGGCAGCTTCTCGATTCGGTTATATGCTCTGCATGAGGTCGTCATCCGAAGGGCCTATAATGAATTGCAGACTCCTGTTTCTATGTTTTTATATGAAATACTCCTCTTCTAACAAGGCATGGATCAAGCATCCTGACTAACCAACAACATCGCTGACTGCATTGCTGTCTGTATGAGAAAGGGCACTACTTCTGCCTTCTATCAACCTGTGACTTGGCTCAGTCTGTCTCCGTCCTTTGGTGTTATTTCAAGTTCAGGTCATGTTCCACAACACGACAAAGTGAACTTGTTACTACATGTCTGATCCTGGAGGTTTTCTAATTACTGGGATCAAATCCCCCCAGCTGAGTGACAGTGATGAACCCATCGATGGCAATGCCTATGACTATGAAGGGATTCTCATTGGAGTGTGGCACTTTTGTGATGTGAAAGCTACAAGTCACCCGTCATCGAGGACAAAGGTGCTTCATATCGTTATTTACCCAGAAAGAACTAAAGCTGACCGGGGGATTTTTTAATGCTATACAGTACTAATTGACATTTTCACTGACTGGAAGGTAGACTCTTTATCTGAGAGTAACTGGACACTATATTTTTGTTCCGAGGTAGTTATCCTCGGATTTGCATGGCTGGAGGTCGCTGCGTTAGGGACATTCTCTTTGGGGACAACGTTGGCGTGTCAACCATGGCTGCCTCCTTACCCAGAAGACACCACGGCGTAGAAACCTGTCCATCCGCCATCCAAGGACCCAGCGATGCGCATGCGCCGGAGAAATGGCGGCGCTGCCAGCTCTCAACCGCCGGAAACTACCCGCGGCTCGGGTAAATCGTGGGACTGAGAGAGACGGAAAGGACTGGGACTGTCCTGAGGTGCGGGACCAGTGTGGACAGAGATGGTAATTTTTCTTCAATCGCGGTTCAGACGCCGGTGATTAAGTTCCCACCCGCGGCCCCGCTCCTACCTGCGTCCGATCCCCGAGAGCCTGTCGTCTGCTGAGCGCATGCGCAATGTTCACGACGGGCTGTGCCGTCCACGCATGCGCATTGGTTTAAACAGGATAAAAAATCTGCAGACGCGGAAATCCAAAGCAACACCTGGAGGAACTCAGGGGTGCAGCAAGCAACTATGGAGAGGAGAGAACAGTCGGCGTTTCAGACCCACACCCTTCTTCAGGGCTGGAAAGGAAGGGAGGGAGTCAGAATGTGGGGGGAGATGAAGTGATCGGGTAAACTGGGAGACGGGGAGAGTAAAGAGCTGAGAAGTTAATGAGTGAGAGAGATAAAGGGCTGGAGAATAATACTATTTTATTGATCCTGAGTGGGAAATTCATTCCGTTACAGCAGCAACATTTAGAAACACACTTAACAGTGGCAGACTCTACTAATAAGAATGTAGAGAATAATAATATATACAGTAATACTGTACCAATGTGCAATAATATTGCATAAAATAATAATGCAGGGATTATTGAACTAAGATGTGTGGTCACCTATCGCAGAAAGATGAACTCTTGCATTTGGTAAGAAACAATTTCTGTAACTATGCTTGAGAGGGCGGGGTTGAGTGAGTCTGTTAGAAAGAGGGATGGGGAATCTGCTGCCTGTCGGGTAGGTGATGGAGAGGATATGACAGATTGTCCATAATCGGTAAGTTTATCAAAGAATGGATCCATGTCTCCTGATGAGTTTATTTTGTCATTTTGCACCGATGCTGCTCCCCCAACAGAAAGCAGCAAAGAAGACTGCACTCGCTACAGCAGACTGGTAAAAGATCTGCACCAACCTGCCTCACACATTCAAGCATCTCGGCTTCATAGAAGACAAAGTCTACTCATCCCCTTCTTCAAAACAGCCTTTCTGTTGGTTTTTCAGTCATGTCTTTACCCGAGGTGAACACCCAACTAATTGTCCTCCACCACAGTGACCTCTTCTCCCAGAATGTGTACAGGACTCATCACTGTCCTCTTCCCCCTAAAATCAATCACCATTTCCCTGGTTTCGGCCACATTCAGGAGCAGGTGATTCCTCCCTCACTATCCACAATCCTGTCCACCAGTCCTCTGTACCCCGACTCCTGCCCATCTCTGATGCACCCAACTACCGCAGAGTCATCAAAGAACTTCTGCAACTGGCCAGACTCAGAGTTGGACTGAAAATCTGAGGAGTACAGTGTGTACAGAAAAGGAGAGGACAGTCCCTTGTGGGGCTCCAGTGACACTCACCTCCACCTCAGGCACAGAACCACCCAGCGGTACAAACTGGGGTCTGTCTGCCAGGAAGGCAGTGATCCAGGAGAGAGTGGATTTGTGTACACCCATTCTTTGCAATTTCTTGCTCAGAAGACTGGATGGATTACACTGAAGGCACTAGAGCGATTTAAAATTATGATTCTCACAATGCCACCAGCATCATTCCGGTGGGAGTAAGCTCACAGCAACAGGTGGATGATAGAACACAGAACCAAAGAGAATCTGCAGCACAACACAGGCCCTCCGGCCCACAAAGCTGAACCCAACATGTCCTAGGCTTGCCCATAGCTCCATGTACCGGTCCAGGAGTCTCTGAAAAGACCCTACCGTTTCCACCTCCACCACGGTCGCCGGCAGCCCATTCCACGCACTCACCACTCTCTGCGTAAAAAAACACAGGTCCCTGACATCTCCTCCGTATCTACTTCCAAGCACCTTCAGAATACCTCCACTCGTGCTCGCCAGTTCAGCCCTGGGGAAAAGTCTCTGACTATCCACATGATCAATGCCTCTCATTATCTTGTACACCTCCATCAGGTCACCTCTCATCCTCCGTCGCTCCAAGGAGAAAAGCCAGGTTCACTCAACCGATTCTCATAAGGCATGCTCCCCAATCCAGGCAACATCCTTGTAAATCTCCTCTGCACCCTTTCTATGGTTTTCACATCCTTCCTGTAGTGAGGCGACCAGAAATGAGCAGAGTAATCAGAGTGAGGTCTGACCAGGGTCATATATAGGTGCAGCATTACCTCTCAGCTCTTAAACTCATGCACCGCGTGCCTTCTTTACCACAAATTCAACTTGTGTAGCAGCTTTGAGTGTCCCGTGGACCCGGACCCCAAGATCCCTCTGATCCTCCACACTGCCTAGAGTCTTACCATTGATTCTACGTTCTGCCATCATATTTGACCTACCAGATCAACTACCTCACACTTCTCTGGGTTGAACTCCATCTGCCTCTTCTCAGCCCAGTTTTGCATCCGATCAATGTCCCATTGTAAGCTGTGACATTCCTGGGCGATCTCTACTCTCTTTCTTGGAAAAGGGAACAGCATCTGCATCCCTCCAATCGTCTGAAACCTCTCCCGTCCTCATTGATGATGCAAAGATCATCGCCGGAGGCTCAGCCATCTCCTCCCTCACTTCCCACAGTGTCCTGGGGTACATCCCATTGGGTGCCGGTGGCTTGTCCAACAGATGCTTTCCAAAATCTCCAGCACATGGGATTGTCCACTCCTGACACACAGTAATCCAGAATGACTCACAGAACACAGAAAAAAAAAGGCGAAACGTAGGAGCTGCAGCAACGAGCTGTCACAAGCGCAGCACCATCTTAGAATGTGAGTAGCCTGGAGTGTCCCGTCTGACAGTGACTGGTCAGGGTAGGAGACAGCCGGAGAGACCACATCTACTGTCCCGTCTGACAGTGACTGGTCAGGGTAGGAGACAGCCGGAGAGACAACATCTGCTGACCCGTCTGACAGTGACTGGTCAGGGTAGGAGACAGCCGGAGAGACTACATCTGCTGACCCGTCTGACAGTGACTGGTCAGGGTAGGAGACAGCCGGAGAGACTACATCTGCTGTCCCGTCTGACAGTGACTGGTCAGGGTAGGAGACAGCCGGAGAGACTACACCTGCTGTCCCGTCTGACAGTGACTGGTCAGGGTAGGAGACAGCCGGAGAGACTACATCTGCTGACCCGTCTGACAGTGACTGCAAGTCAGGGTAGGAGACAGCCGGAGAGACTACATCTGCTGACCCGTCTGACAGTGACTGGTCAGGGTGGGAGACAGCCGGAGAGACTACATCTGCTGACCCGTCTGACAGTGACTGGTCAGGGTAGGAGACAGCCGGAGAGACCACATCTGCTGACCCGTCTGACAGTGACCGCAGGTCAGGGTAGGAGACAGCCGGAGAGACTACATCTGCTGACCCGTCTTACAGTGACTGGTCAGGGTAGGAGACAGCCGGAGAGACTTCATCTGCTGACCCGTCTTACAGTGACTGGTCAGGGTAGGAGACAGCCGGAGAGACTTCATCTGCTGACCCGTCTGACAGTGACCGCAGGTCAGGGTAGGAGATGTCGTGGTTTCTCCTGCCCCAGAAATGACCAAGAGACGCAGAAGATTCTTCAAGAAGGGTTAAACTTTAATTTGCAAATCAAAGCTGAGACAGTCATTGAGCTAGTCGCTGATTGCCCACCGATCCTTGTACATAACATCTTTATAGCAATCTCTTGGTTTAGTTGCATTAGCATATCCGATCGGTCTACAGTTGCGTATCACAAGTACGTCCACCACTATTGTTTCTACCCATTGATTTAATCATGTTCTAAGCTACATCTCTTCGCTCGCCTCTCATTAACACACCATTGTCTTCTACATTCTTAAGATTTCATTCTCCTACTAAATTGGGTACATGTACTCAGCTCCGATGTCACTATTGGAGTATAAAAGTATAAATTTTGCTGTGTAACCAAAACTATGAAGTCAGTTTTGAAACTTGCTATTTGCTATTCTCCTAGTAGAATGAAATCTTAAGAATGTAGAAGACAATGGTGTGTTAATGAGAAGTAGCTAAAGAGATGTAGATTCGAACATAATTAAGTCACATAATCCTAGGACGACTAATTGCTATGCATGTATCCTAAAAATGCAGAAGACAATGGTGTGTTAATGAGAGGTAGCTAAAGAGATGTAGATTAGAACATTGGTCCGTTCTGAGTTTGCTATTTGCTATACATGTACCCAATTTAGTAGGAGAATGAAATCTTAAGAATGTAGAAGACAATGGTGTGTTAACGAGAGGCAGCTAAGAGATGTAGATTAGAACACGATTGGGTCAATGGGACGTACGTTTAGTACGTGTGAAACTGGACCAGGGGATTGATATAAAAATGTTCTGTCCGGGGATCGGTGGGCAATCAGCGACTAGCTCAATGACTGTCTCAGCTTTGATTTGCAAATTAAAGTTTAACCCTTCTTGAAGAATCTTCTGCGTCTCCTGGTCACTTGTGAGGCACGAAAAACCACGACATCACAAGGATTGTTACAGAAACTCTTTCCCACCAAATGTAATCAGAATACAACCGTTCATTTACTGCAACAGGAGAACACACATCGTAGTTCAATAGTCTCTGCGTTATTATTTAATATATAATTATTGTGTATATTGTAAATCTTTATTTTTAGTAAAGTCTGCACAGTGCTAAGTATGTTTTTAAATGTTGCTGCTGTAACGAAAGAATTCCCCACTCTGGATTAATAGTATTTAATAATAATAATTCTCCACCCCTTTATCACTCTCACCAATCAACTTCTCAGCTCTTCACTCCTCCCCGTCTCCCTGTTTACCCTATCACCTCACCTTCCCCCAGATTCTTACTCCCTCCCTTCCTTTCCAGTCCTGAAGAAGGGTCTCGGTCTGAAGCGCCGACTGTTCTCTCCTCTCCATAGTTGCTGCCGGCAATTTCCTCCAGCATTTCCCCTCTTTTGCTTTGGATTTCCGCATCTGCAGATTTTCTCGTTTGCTCAAATGCGCATGCGCAGAGGTCTGAGGCGGTACTACCTATCGCGCATGCGCTCAGTCGGCGTGAGGCTCACAAGGACCGGCTGCAGGTAGGAGGGTCTCCGGGAGGGAATTAATCTCCGGTGTCTGAAACGCGATTGAAGGGCTATTACTGTGAGCTCTTGCCGCACTGGTCCTGCATCCCAGGACAGCCCCGGTCCGGTGCCTCTTCCTCAGCCCCACGAACCGTACCCGGGCCTCGGGGAGCTGACGAGCGCTGGAGCCGCCGCCATTTCTGCGGCGCATGCGCATCGCGAGAACGTTCGGTGGCTGACAGACCGGTTTCTCGTTCGTGCGGCCTTCTGGGTAAAGCGGCAGCCATGCGTGACTCTGCCAGCGTTGTCCCAGTACAGTCGGAGGAAATGAGAGCGAATGTCTCTCTCAAACTCTGCCGAGGTCCAGCTGTATACATGCAAGGATTAGTAATTCGGAACAAAAATATGTTTGCTAGTTAATCTTGGATGAAAAGCCTGCCTTCCAATCAATTAAATTGTCAATTAGTGCTGTATGGCAAAAAAAAATCCTTCCGTCAGATTTAGTTCCCTCTGGGTAAGTAACCCCTTTGTCCTCGAGGACAAGTGACTTGTGGCTTTCACATCACAAAAGTGCCACACTCCAATGAGAATAACTGCTGCCCTCCCATTCAGGATTGCTGGCATTGACATTAATGGATTCATCACTATCAATCAGCTGGGGTGGGGATCCGAGTAATTAGGTAATCTCTGGGATTCTATATGTTGTGACAAGTGATCTTGGTAGTGTTGTGGAGCATGGCCAGAACTTGAAATAATCCCAAAGGACAGAGACAAATTGAGCCAAGTCATAGGTTGATTGAACGCAGAAACATCCTCGTACAGACAGGAATACAGAGAATTTAATGGTCAGCCAGGATAACTGATCCGTGCCTTGTTAGAAGATGAGGAGTTCATATAGAGACAGAAATCCACAGTGTAATTACAATTTCCCTACCACATAGCCCATGTACCTATCTAAAAGTCTCTGAAAAGTTCCTATTCTACCCACCCTTTGTGTGAAAAACATACCTCTGACATCACCCTTGTACCTACTTCCAAGCACCATAAAACTATGCCCCCCACCCATGTCAGCCATTTCACTCTTGGGAAAAAGCTTCTTGCTATCCACACGATCAATGCCCCTCATCATCTTATTCACCTCTATCAGGTCACCTCTCATCTTCCTTCGCTCCGAAGTTCACTCAACCTATTCACATGAGGCATATTCTCCAATCCATGCAACATCCTTGTAAATCTCCTCTGCACTCTGTCCATAGTATCCACGTCCTTCCTGTATTGAGGGGACCAGAACTGAACACAGTACCAAAGGTGAGGTCTAACTCAGTACTTATATCTGTAAATCTCCTCTGCCCTCTGTCTATAGTATCCACATCCTTCCTGTATTGAGGGACCAGAACTGAACAGAGTACCAAAAGTGAGGTCTAACTAAGGCCTTATATCTGTAAAGTTACCTCTGGCATTTGAACTCGGTCCCATTGTTGATGAAGGCCTTCTTAACAACACTGTCAACCTGCCCGGCAGCTTTGTGTGCACGATTGAGACGGACCCCAAGATCTCACTGATCCTCCACCCTGTCAAGAGTCCTAACATTATTGTTGTATTCTGTCTTCAAATGTCACCTACTGAAAGGAACCACTGGGTTGGACTCCATCTGTCACTTCCCAGCCCAGTTCTGCATCCTATTGATGTCTGGCTGTAACCTCCAGACTATCCACAACAACCCCAACATTTGTGTAATCGACAAACTTACAAACCCACCCTTCTAGAAACGTAGGAAACCTACAGTACGATACAGGCCCTTCGGCCCACTTAGCCCTCTATTTTACTAAGCTCCATGTACATATCCAAAAGTCTCTTAAGAGACACTATCATATCTGCCTCCACCACCGTTGCCAGCAGCCCATTCCACTCACTCACCACTCTCTGAGTAAAAGACTTACGACTGACATCTCCTCTGTACCTACTCCCCAGCACCTTAGACCTGTGTCCTCTTGTGGCAACCATTTCCGACCTGGGAAAAAGCCTCTGACTATCCACACTGTCATGCCTCTCATCATCTTATACACTACTTCCTCATCAAGGTCATTTGTAAAAGTTACAAAGAGGAGGGGTCCCGGAAAAGATCCCTGCTGAACAGCACTGGTCACCGTCCTTCATACAGCATCTACATCCACCATTTGCCTTCTGTGGGCAAGCCAATTCTGGATCCACAAAGCAAGGTCACCTTGGATCCTTGCCTCATTAATTTCTCAATGAGCTTTGCTTGAGGAACCCTATCGAAAGTCTTACTGAAAGCCACGTCCACTACATCCAATGCTCTACCTTCATCACTGTGCTTTGTTGCATCTTCAAAGAATTCAATCCGGTTCATAAGGCATGACTTGCCCTTAACAAAGCCATGCTGACTATCCGTGATCGGATTATGTCTCTCCAAATGTTTGAAGTCCTGCCTCCCAGGATCTTCTCCAACCACTTGCCCACCACTGAAGCAAGACTTCATAAGACCATAAGATACAGGAGCAGAATTAGGCCATTTGGCCCATTGAGACTGCACCGCCATTCAATCATGGGCTGATCCAATTCTTCCAGTCATCCGCATTCCCCTGCTTTCACTCAATACCCTTCGATGTCCTGGCTAATCAAGAAACTATCTATCTCTGCCTTAAATACACCCAATGACTAGGCCTCCACAGCCACTTGTGGCAACAAATTCCACAGATTTACAACCCTCAGACTAAAGTAATTTCTCCGCATCTCAGTTCCGAAAGGTCGTCCTTCAATCCTGAAGTCGTGCCCTCTTGTCCTAGACCCCCTACCATGGGAAATAACTTTTCCATATCTCATCTGTTCAGGCCTTTTAATGTTCGGAGTGTTTCTATGAGAACTCCGTCATTCTCCTGAACTCCAGGGAATACAGCTCAAGAGCTGCCGGACGTTCCTCATGCGGTAACTGTTACGAACACAAAAGTCTCAGCAGCAGTGGAATGCCTGGAGTCTGGTTTTGCTGTTAACAAAACGCTATTTTATTAGTAACTACATCATTTAGTAACTTAAACCAGGTAAATCAAGAGGTAATGCTGTTATGCATATATAGGTGTAAATGCATAAATCCCCGAACTTCTTCAAGCTTAGGTGGTAAATGATACAGTCTTACGATGGTGTGGTAAGGAAATTCAATTTGGTCCACGGGATTGAAGTGAGAGAGAGAGAGAGAGATGTGTAATCCAAGTAAACAGATGTTGTCAATCCTCCTCGATGTCCTCCAAATCTTCCAAGTTAGCCAAACGTGACCAGCTTAAGAGCGACATCTTCAAGTGATAATCTACCAACCCAGGCAAGGGTTAGACAAGGGTTAGATTCCACAGGGTTGCCCTCAAACGCACTAATAGTCATGGATCGATTCTTCTAATCGATCCTCAGCCCCACCCTTGTGGGCACTTAAAAATTCAGTGGCAATTACGCCACCAACCTTTGTGCACCTGCGTGTACCACGAAAGAGATAGTTACACTTGTTTAAATGCTGGTGTACTGAACAACAGCTGTGTATCATGTAGCGTTCTCTCTCTCTCTCTCTCTCTCTCTCTCTCTCTCTCTCTCTCTCTCTCTCTCTCTCTCTCTCTCTCTCTCTCTCTCCTCCCCCCCTCCCTCTCCCTCCCCCCTCCCCCTCCTTCCCCCCCCTCTCTCTCTCTCTCTCTCCTCTCCCCCTCCCCCTCCTTCCCCCCCTCTCTCTCTCTCCCCCCCACTCTCCCTCTCCCTCTCCCTCTCCCTCCCTCTCTCTCTCTCTCTCTCTCTCTCTCCGTCCCTCCCTCCCCTTTCTCCCTCTCACTCCCTCTACTTGCACTGAACTTCTCTCTCTCTCTCTTACAGGCATGATTCTTAAAGGCACAGTCCATAATGAATAAAACTTAAGATTTCATCGCATTAACCATTTCATACCTCGTGAATCTTCGTTGAGCATTCACCAATGTCAATATATCCTTCCCAAAGTGAGGAGCCCAATCCTGTACACAATACTCCAAGTGTGGTCTCCCGAGTGCCTTATAAAGCCACAACATCACATCACTGCTCTTATATCCTATACCTCTAGAATTTTGCCTTATTCACAATCGGCTCAACCTGGAGGTTCATCTTTAGTGCATCCAGCACAAGGATTCCCAAGTCTCTTTGCATTTCTGCATTTTGAATTCTCTCCCCATTGAAATCATAGTCTGTCCATTTATTTCTTCCAGCAAATTGCATCACCACACACTTTCCAACATTGTATTTCATTTACCACTTCTTCGCTATTCCCCTAAACTATCTAAGTCTATTTGCATGTCTGCATTTTGAATTCTTTCCCCATCTAAATCACAGTCTGCCCATTTATTTCTTCTACCAAAGTGCATGACCACACACTTTCCAACATTGTATTTCATTTACCACTTCTTTGCTATTCCCCTAAACTATCTATGTCTCTTTGCAGGCTCTCTGTTTCCTCAACACTACCCGCTCCTCCACCTATTTTTTTATCATCGGCAAATTTAGCCATAAATCCTTTCATATCATAGTCAAAATCATTGACATGTATCGTAAAAAGCAGTGGTCCCAACTCTGACCCCTGTGGAACTCCACTGGTAACAGGAAGCCAGCCAGAATAGGATCCCATTATTCCCACTCTCTGTTTTCTGCCGACCAGCCAATGCTCCACCCACTTTAATAACTTCCCTGTCATACCATGGGCTTTTATCTTGCTAAACAGCCTCATGTGCAGCACATTGTCAAAGGCCTTCTGAACATCCAAGTACACCACATCAACTGCATCTCCTTTGTCTACCCTGCTTGTAATTTCCTCAAAGAATTGCAGTACTTTTGTCAGGCAGGATTTTCCTTTCAAGAAACCATGCTGGCTTTGGCCTATCTTGTCATGTGCCTCCAGGTACTCCATAATCTCATCCCTAACAATCGATTCCATCAACCGCCAACCATTGATGTCATGCTAACAGGTCTATAGTTCCCTTTCTGTTGCCTCTGACCCTTCTTAAGTAGCAGAGTAACATTTGCTATTTTCCAGTCATCTGGTACAATGCCAGAATTTATTGATTCTTCAAAGATCTGTTAATGCCTCCACAATCTTTCCAGCTATTTTCTTCAGAACCGGAGGGTGCATTGCATCAGGTCCTGGAGATTTATCCACCCTCAGACCATTAAACTTCCAGAGCACCTTCTGAGTCGTAATTGTCAGTGCACAAACTTCACTTCCCTGATACCCTTGAATGTCTGGTACGCATTCAGTTCCTCTTACTTCTCAGCAACTCTCATTACAATAAGTCCAGCGATATATTGTATTGGTCCTAAATCTACCCTCGACTCTTTTTACCCTTTATATATATATTTAAAAAAGCTTTCAGTATCTTCTTTGATATTAGTCACCAGCCTCCTCTCATAATTCATCTTTTCCTTCCGAATGACCTTCTGAGTTTTCTTTTGCAAGTTTTAAAAAGCTGGTGAAGCTGTCTTCCCACTAGCTCCAACTTCCTTGTTTGCCCTCTCTTTTGCTTTTACTTTGGCTCTGACTTCACTTGTCAGCCACAGTAGTGTCCTTCTTCCCTTTGAAAATCTCTTCTTATTTGGAATATATCTGTCTTGTATTTCCCTCATTATTTGCAGAAAATCCACCCATTCTGCTCTGCTGTCCTTCCTGCAAATGTCCCTTTTCAGTCGACTTCAGCCAGTTCCCCTCTCATCCATTGCAATTTCCTTTATTCCACTGAAATACTGACACATTGGTTTTATTTTTTCCCTCTCAAATTTCAATGTGAATTTGATCATATTGGGATCACCCAGTCCATGATAGCTGATCCCCTCGTGGGCTCAACAACCAGCTGTTCTAAAAAGCAATCCCTTAGATATTCTACAAATTCTTTCTCTCGAGGTCCTCCCAATTCACTTTCATGTTAAAATTGCCAATGATTATCAATGTTATCATTGCCTTTCTGACAGGCCTTTTCTATCTCCTGCTGTAATTTGTAATCCACATCCCGACTGCTGTATGGAGATCTGTATACAACTGCCATTCCCCTCCCCATTTCGTAACTCAACCCGTAGAGACCCATGACCCCATCATGTGGATAGGGTGGTGAAGAAAGCTTTTGTTATGCTGGCCTTTATAAATAAGAGCATTGAGTATAGGAGTTGGGATGTAGTGTTAAAACTGTACATGGCATTCGTAAGGCTGAATTTGGAGTATTGTGTACAGTTCCGGTCACTGAATTATAGGAACGATATCAACAAAATAGAGAGAGTACAGAGAAGATTTACTAGAATGTTACCTGGGTTTCAGCACCTAAGTCATAGGGAAAGGCTGAACAAGTTAGGTCTTTATTCTTTGGAGCACAGAAGGTTGAGGGGGGACTTGATAGAGGTATTTAAAATAATGAGGGGGATATATTGAGTTGACGTGGATAGGCTTTTTCCATTGTGAATAGGGGAGATTCAAACAAGTGGACATGATTTGAGAGTTGGGGGCAAAAGCTTAAGGAGGGAACGTCTTTACTCAGAGAGTGGTAGCTGTGTGGAATGAGCTTCCAGTAGAAGTGGTAGAGGTAGGTTCGGTATTGTCATTTAAAGTAAAATTGGATGGGTATATGGACAGGAAAGGAATGGAGGGTTATGGGCTGAGTGCGGGCCAGTGGGACTAGGTGAGTGTCAGCGTTCGCATGGACTAGAAGGGCCGAGATGGCCTGTTTCCGTGCTGTAATTGTTATATGGTTAGACGGTCACACCTTACAATCCTATGTCATCTCTTTCCAATGATTTAATATTTTTTTATCCAGAGAGCCACACCACCCTCTCTGCCCAGTCACCTATCATTCTGATACACCGTGTATTCTTGGACATTCAACTCCCATCGGCAGCCACCTTTTATCCAAGTTTCAGAGATTGACCAATTTGCCAATTTGCAGCTGAATTTCAGGATCGTCCATTTTAATCCTCATGCTCTGTACATTCAAATAACTCTCTCAGCCCAGGATTTGTTGCTTTCTATTTTCACTGCCCCACATCTCTGTTGCCCTGTTGCACGCTATCTTCGATTTATTTCTGTTTCCCGTTTCCTCAGCCCCATCACTCTGATTCCCATCCCCACGCCAAATCAGTTTAAACCCTCCCTAACAGCTCTATTAAATGTGCTGGCTAGGATATTGGACCCCTTTGGGTTCAGGTGTAACCCGTCCTTTTTGTACAGGTCATACCTCCCCCAGAGGAGATCCCAATGATCCAGGAATCTAAAGCCCTGCCCCCTACACCAGTCCCTCAGCCACACATTAATATACCTAATCATGCTAGTATTGCTCTCACCAGCACGTGGCACAGGCAGCAATCCCGAGGTTACTACCCTAGATGTCCTGCCTTTCAGCTTCCTACCGAACTCCCTGAATTCTCTCCTCACGCCCTCCTCTCTTTGTCTACCTGTGTCATATATACCAACGTGTACCAAGACTTCTGGCTGGTCACCCGCTCCCTTCAGAATACCTTGCACCCGATCTGAGAGATCCCGTACCCTGGCACCTGGGAGGCAACACACCACACACGTATCTCTATCAGGCGTGCAGAACCTCCTGTCCATTCCCCTCACTATTGAATCCTATGACTACTGCATTCCTCAACTTCCTCTTTCCCTTCTGCACCACGGAACCAGGGTCAGTGCCAGAGACCCGATCGTCGTGGTCGTCCTCTGTCAGGTCATCCCCCCTCAACCACATCCAAAGTGAGGTAACGATTACTGAGGGAGATGGCCACTGGGGCACTCTCCACTCACTGGTCTATAATTCCTGGGTTCCCTCAACTCCATTCCCTAACAAGGGGACAATGTCTTCCAATTCTCTGGTACATCTCCTGTCCTGAGTGGTAATACAAAGGTCATCGCCAGAGGCTCAGCAATCTCCTCCCTCGCTTCCCACTGTATATCTCAGGTTGTGTTGCTCCAGCTTGAGTTGAATTGGGTAAAATTGTGATTCCAGCGCTCACATTGAGAGGAGATCTTACAGAAACATGTAAAGTTATGAAAGGGGTAGATAAGCCAGAGGCGGGAAAGTTGCTTCCACTGGTAGGTGAGGCTTAGTACGAGAGGACATTGCCTCAAGATTGGGGGATGTGGGACGGAGATGAGGAGGAACTGCTTTTCCCTGAGGGTGGTGAATCTGTGGATTTCTCTGCCTAATGAAGCAGTGAAGGCGACCTCAGTAAATCTGTTTGAGATAAGGTCGGATGGATATTGTCCTTCTCCCATTGATGTATTTTGCATTGTTGTTGATCCAGTTGGAGTTGTATCTGTGTCTGAAGGGAAATTTTCTTTTGTAACTCTGTGTTATCCACAGGAACCGGGGTGCTGAGAACACACCAGCATTTGTTCACTGGAGATCAGTTCTTCAACTCATTGATTGTACAAGGGATTCAAACATCTGACTGTCTGAATTGCCAGATGATTGATCACAGTGAGATATCGTTCTCCTTCTCTCAGTGTGGGAGGGGATTCACTCACAGCCTACCCGCAGACACGCCAGTGAGTTCACAGTGGGGAGAGGCCATTCACCTGCTCTGTGTGAGGGAGGGGAACTACTCAGTCAACCAGCCTGAAGATACATCAGCAAGTTCACACGACAGTGAGATGCTCCACCTGTTCTGACAGCGGGAAGCAATTCATTCTGTCATTGATGCTGAAGATATATCCAAAAATTCACCAGTGAGGAGACGTTTCTCAGAGTGCAGGAAGGCACTGACACAATCAACCACACTACAGAGACACCAGCAAATTCACATGGTGCCATGGCCTTTCCCCACCTCTGAATGTCGAAACAGATTCATTTAGTCATCTCAAATGAACGAACGTCACCAGTTCACACTGAGAAGATGCCGCTCACCTGCTCAGACTGTGGGAAGGAGTTCACTTCGTCATCTCAACTGAAGGTACATCAGCGAGTTCACACTGGGGAGAGGCCGTTCACCTGCTCAGACTGTGGGAAGGAGTTCACTTCATTATCTCAACTGAGGGTACATCGGCGAGTTCACACTGGGGAGAGGCCGTTCACCTGCTCAGAATGTGGAGAGGCATTCACTCGGTCATCTCACCTACTGAGACACCAGCTGGTTCACACTGGGGAGAAACCGTTCAGCTGCTCAGAATGTGGGAAGGAGTTCACTTCATTATCTCAATTGAAGGTACATCGGCGAGTTCACACTGGGGAGAGGCTGTTCACCTGCTCAGAATGTGGAGAGGCATTCACTCGGTCATCTCACCTACTGAGACACCAGCTGGTTCACACTGGGGAGAAACCGTTCAGCTGCTCAGAATGTGGGAAGCGATTTACTCGGTCATCTCACCTACTGAGACACCAGCTGGTTCACACTGGGGAGAAACCGTTCAGCTGCTCAGAATGTGGGAAGGCATTCACTCGGTCATCTCACCTACTGAGACACCAGCTGGTTCACACTGGGGAGAAACCGTTCAGCTGCTCAGAATGTGGGAAGGCATTCACTCGGTCATCTCAACTACAGGAACATCAGCAAACTCACACTGGGGAGAAACCGTTCAGCTGCTCAGAATGTGGGAAGGGATTCACTCGGTCAACTGACCTGAAGGTACATCAGCAAGTTCATTCTGGGGTGAGTCCGTTCACCTGCTCTGAATGTGGGAAAGGTTTCATGCACTCATCCAAACTACGGAGACACTTGCTGGTTCACACTGAGGAGAGGCCATTCACCTGCTCTGAGTGTGGGAAGGGATTCACTCAGTCATCCAAACTACAGACACACTGGCTGGTTCACACTGGGGAGAAACCGTTTGCCTGCTCAGTATGTGAGAAGGGATTCACACGGTCATCTCAACTGAAGGAACATCAGCGAGTTCACACTGGGGAGAAACCGTTCACCTGCTCAGACTGTGGGAAGGAGTTCGCTCGTGCATCTCAGCTGAGCGTCCATCAACGATTTCACACTGGGGAGAAACCGTTCAGCTGCTCTGAATGTGGGAAGAGATTCACTCTGTCATCTGACTTGAAAGTACATCAGCGAGTTCACACTGGGGAGAGGCCATTCACGTGCTCGGACTGTGGGAAGCGATTCATTCGGTCATCTCAACTGAACACACATCAGTGCTTTCACACTGGGGAGAAACCGTTCATTTGCTCAGACTGTGGGAAAAGATTCACTCTGTCATTTCGCCTACTGAGGCACCAGTTAGTTCACACTGGGGAGAAACCGTTCATCTGCTCAGACTGTGGAAAGGAGTTCGCTCGATCATCTGGCTTGAAAATACATCAGCGAGTTCACACTGGGGAGAGGCCGTTCACCTGCTCAGACTGTGGAAAGGAGTTTGCTGGGTCATCGGATTTGAAAATACATCTGCGAGTTCACATTGGGGAGAGGCCGTTCACCTGCTCTGTGTGTGGGAAGGGATTCACTCACTCATCCACCCTACAGAGACACCAGCTGGTTCACACTGGGGAGAGGCCATTCACTTGTTCTGAATGTGGGAAGGGATTCACTCAGTCATCCAACCTTTTGTCACACCAGCGAATCCACACTGGGGAGAGGCCGTTCACCTGCTCAGATTGTGGGAAGGCATTCGCTCACTCATCCACCCTTTTGTCACACCAGCGAATCCACACTGGGGAGAGGCCATTCACCTGCCCTGAATGTGGGAAGGGATTCACTCGGTCATCCAAGCTACAGAGACACCAGTTAGTTCATACTGGGGAGAAACCATTCACTTTCTCAGATTGTGGGAAGGGATTCACTTAGTCATCTGACTTGAAGCTACATCAGCGAGTTCACACTGGGGACAGACCGTCAGACTATAAGACTTAAGACCAGAATGAGGCTGTTTACCCCATTGAGTCTGTTCTGTCATTTTATCATGGCTGATCCAAATTTGCTCTCCACTCCAATCTCCTGTCTTGTCCCTGTATCACTTCATGCCCGGATCAATCAAGATTCTATCCACCTCTGCCCTAAATGTACATAAAGAATTGGCCTCCACAGCTGCCTGTGGCACGGAATTCCCCAGATTCACCACTCTCAGTCCGTTCTCTGTCATCTCCGTTCTAAAAGGACACCCCTCTATTCTGAAGCTCTGTTCCCTGGTCGCAGACTCTTCCACCACAGGAAGCATCCTTTCCACATCCACTCTATCAAGCCCTTCCACAGTTTGATAAGTTTCCATGAGGTCAGCCCTAATTCCTCTGCTGATCCAGGCTCAGGCCCATTGAACGCTCTTCATATGACAATCCATTCAATCCTGGAATCTGTTTTTGTGAACATACTCTGAACCTTCTCCAGTTTCGGCACGTCCTTTCCAAGATCAGGGGCCCAGACCTGCCCTCCAAGTGAGGCCTCACCAGTGACGACCAACTTCCCGAATTACATCCTCGCTGATAGATTGTAGATCTCTCGAAATGAATGCTGACGTTGCGTTTGCCTTCCACACCACAGACTCGACCTGCAAATTAACCTTCAGGGAATCCTGAACATGGACTCCCCGTGACCCTTTGCACCTCAGTTGTTCGGTATTTTCTGTCCATTTCGAAGAAGTTAACACTTTCATTTCTTCTACCAAAATGCATGAACATACACTTCCCGGCACTGTATCCCATCTGCTGTTTTTTTTTCCCATTCTCTAAATCTATCTCAGTCCTTCTGCACCCTCTCTACCGAAAACTACCTGCCCCTCCTCATGTCTTCATATCGTCTGCAAACCTTGTAACAAAGCCAGCAATTCTGTCTTCCAAACTATTGGAATATTACAAAAATCACCAGTCCGAACACAGAGCCCTGAGGAACACCACTAGTAACTGGCAGCCAACCAGAGATGGCTCCCTTTATTCCCAGTCTTTGCCTCCTACCATTCAGCTTGTCATGGTCCTGTCCATGACGTCTGCGTTCCAGTTCACGGTCCGGTCCATGGACTCTGGACTCTGGGTCTTCAGGCTGTCCATTGTTTCAGTTGGGCTGAATCACAGGCACCTGATTCTCAAATTGGGGCTGGAATATCAGTGGCCCTGGGTTCGAGTGTAGGTGCGGGTTGGTCTTGTCAGTATCCTGTCCTTGCCACTGTGGGGTAGGTCAGGCCGTCTTTGCCATTGCCCTGCGGTTGATTCTGTCCCTCCCTGTCCTCGCCTCCGTTGGGTAAGACAGGCCGGCTTTGCCGTTACCCTTCCCTGGACTGTTCCCTTCCCTTCCCTTACATCCCTTCCCCTTCTTTCAGCAACCCACGCCTGAAGCCTTGCCTGCAACCTCGCCTGTGTCATCGCCTGAATCACCATCAAGTTTAACCGCTAGAGTGAGACTGGAGCCTTGTCATGCCAACAGAAGGAACTGTTTATCGATGAGCTTGGAACTGTCTCTTTGTGTCCCCGTGTTAAGTGTCCGTGTATGAGTCCCGGTCCTACGTCCTGTCCCCAAGCCTGACTCTCTGTAAAGCCCCGGCCCTACGTCCTGTCCCCAAGGAGGGGTCCTGACACTATGTAAAGCCCCGGCCCTACGTCCTGTCCCCAAGGAGGGGTCCTGACACTATGTAAAGCCCCGGCCCTACGTCCTGTCCCCAAGGAGGGGTCCTGACTCTGTGTAAATCCCCGGCCCTACGTCCTGTCCCCAAGGAGGGGTCCTCTATGTAAAGCCCTGGCCCTACGTCCTGTCACCAAGGAGGGGTCCTGACTCTATGTAAAGCCCCGGCCCTACGTCCTGTCCCCAAGGAGGGGTCCTGACTCTATGTAAAGCCCCGGCCCTACGTCCTGTCCCCAAGGAGGGGTCCTGGCTCTATGTAAAGCCCCGGCCCTACGTCCTGTCCCCAAGGAGGGGTCCTGACTCTATGTAAAGCCCCGGCCCTAAGTCCTGTCTCCAAGGAGGGGTCCTGGCTCTGTGTTCAGTGTTCCAGTGCTCGAGTCCAATGCTCAGTAGGAAGACTGTTTGCCGCTACTCGAGTGGACTGTCGTTGTTTGTCGTTCCGTGTCCAAGTCCAGTCCAAGTCTCAGGCTTCGAGTCAAGTCCAGTCCGGGTCAAAGTCTCCGAGGAGGTTTCCACTCCATGTTCAAGGCTCCGAGGAGTTTCCCAGTCCTGTTACCTTGCCACGTCCAGTCCTCGTCTGGATCCGGAGTCCGAGCCCAAGTCAAGACCCAGGTTCCGGGGCCCTGTCCAGTCTAGTCTCCAGATTCCAGCTGGTGTCCAGCAAGTGATGATAAAAAGCAGCTCTGCTGAGACACAGGCAGACACACCACGGGACACTGAAAGAGCGTTGTGCACCCATGTGAAGGTGGGGGTTTGTAGGATCGATCAGGGGCTCACAGTGTGTGAAAGGTGCGACCGGTGGGGGCTTGTTTGTGTGTCCACCCTTGCCTGCGTGACAGGTCCACCACTGAAGAACGGTCGTACATGGTCATGGTCGATGACTACAACAGGACAGGAAGCCAACGGACAGTTCGATGGTAACGTGTGTGTGTCTCTCTCCCCCCTCCTCCCTCCACCTGAACTGAACTGAACTCTTCACCATCGTAAAACTAACCATTTACATCTAGACTTTGAAAGAGCTAGGTTTTGATTCCTATTTCCACACTTCTGTACATATCATTGCTAACCTGTTTCACATATTTGCATTTTATAGTACTGTATTGCTTAGTTTACTAATAAACACTATTAGCTACAGTAATACCAGACTCCAAAGTGTTTTTCATTTCCGCTGGTTCGGTAACCCGGTCACGGGGTACGTGACAAACCGATGACTTGGCCTCCGAGCCGGCCATGACAATGAATTTCACAGGATCACTGCCTGCAAATCATTGTGGGCAGGTGTTTTCAGGGAAATGCACGGCAGAAATGTCGCAAATGTTCAGGGAACACTGGCATGGCGTTCTGCACAGGTATGTTCCATTGAGGCAGGGAGCACACGGTGGGGTAGAAGAACCACAGTGTACAAAGGATGTAGAAAATTCAGTTAAGAAGAACAGAAAAGCTTATGGAAGCTCCTATAATCTGAGTACAGATGGATTTCTAGAGAATTACAAGGTTACCTGGAAGGAGTGTAAGTGTGAATTAGAGCCAGAAGGGGCCATGAGAAGCCCTTGGCGAGCAGGATTAAGGAAAACACGAAGGCATTCTCCAAGTTTGTGAAGAGCAAGAGGATGAGCAATGTGATCACAGGACCAATAGGATGCGATACCCGAGTTAGATCAGGTAGCGTTGGAACTGAATGAATAGTTTGCTTCAGTATTCACCAGGGAAGGGGACCTTCACAATTGTGGGGATGACTTACAGCGGATTGAAATGCTTGAGCATATAGACATTAAGAAGGAGGACGTGCTGGAGCACTAGAAAGATATAAATTAGACAAGTCGCTGGGGCCAGTTGAGCTATACCCCAGGCTACTGTGGGAAGAGAGGGAGAAAATTGCAGAGCCTCCGGCGATGATCTTTGCATTATCAACCAGGACTTGAGAAGTACCAGAGGACTGCAAGTTAGCAAATTCTGTCTTCAAATTTTTACCAACCAAATATTAATGGTGAAACTCTTGGCAGTGTCGAGAATCTGTGTCCAATAGGAGCTCAAAGCTGCTCCGCAGTTTGAACGTGTTGTTAGAAAGGTGTATAGTGTGCTGGACTTCATCAACAGTGGGATTGAATTCCAGAGCCATGAGGCAATGTTCCAGGTATATGAAACCTTAGTTCCACACCACTTGGAGCACTCTGTCATTTCTGGACACCTCACTGCAGGAAGGATGTGGACACTATAGAGAGAGGGCAGAGCACCGTAACAAAGATCTTGCCTGGATTGGACAGCATGCCTAATGAGAGTAGACTGAGTGAACTTGGCCTTTCCTTCTTGGAGCGACGGCGGACGAGAGGTGACCTGACAGAGGTGTATAAGATGATGAGGGGTTTGATAGTGTGGATAGCCAGAGGCTTTTTCCCAGTGTTGAAATGGCTAACATGAGGGGGCATCATTTTAAAGGGCTTGGAAATAGGTACAAGGGGAGATGTTAGAGTTAAGTTTTTCACACAGAAGGGAGCACGGGACGCATTTCCAGTGAAGGTGGTAGAGGCGGATACAATAGGCTCTGTTAAGAGACTCTCATATAGGTACCGGACACGAAGCTTAAAAATAGAGGGCGATAAGGTAGGGAAATTCTGAATTAGGATACATGGTCGGCACAACATTGTGGGCAGAAGCGCCTGTAATGAGCTGAGGATTACTAGGTTCTATGGTCACTCTCTGCTGCTATCAGATTTTTCTTCTCCAGCCCTTGACCTTTACCACCCGCCTGGCTTCAACTATCACATTCTAGATAATCCCTTTCCCCTCTGATTATACTGCACACCATTTGATTCTGGCATTTCCCCCGTCCTTCTCAGTGCTGAAGAAGGGACTCGTCCCGAACCGCTGGCAGTTTATTCTTTTGCACAGATGCTGCCTGAGCTGCTGAGTTCCTTCAGCGTTTTGAGTGAGTGGCTTTGGATTTCCATCATTCACAGACTCTCTCGTGTTCGCTCCAGGATTCACCGTGACCAGGAGATCATATAGGCAAGCGTAAGGGTCGAAACCTTCCGGAAAATCATGCCTGCTCTCGGTAAACGGAAGGCTCATTGACTTGGCAGCATGTCGGAGCGGCGCTACGGGCGGAGATTTCCCGCGACTGAGGGACAATTACTGTGAGATGCCGACGCACCATGGATCCGCATCCCGGGACAGTCCGGGTCCTTTCCCTCTCTCTCGGCCCCACGATCCGGATGAATGAATGGACTTTATTTCTTACATCCTTCTCATACATGAGGAGTAAAATTCTTTTTGTTACAGTAATAATAATAATAAATGAAATAAAAATAATAGTAATGAACAAATAAACCAATTACAATATGCTTATCTTGAATAGATTTTAAAAACGTGCAAAAACGGAAATACATTATGTTAAAAAAGTGAGGTGGTGTCCAAGGGCACAATGTCCATTGAGGAATCGGATGGCAGAAGGGAAGAAGCTGTTGCTGAATCGCCTAGTGTGTGCCTTCAGGCTCCTGTACCTCCTACCTGACAGTGACAGTAAGAAAAGGACATGCCCTGGGTGCTGGATGTACCCAGAAGAAGCCAGAATAAAAATATGGGGAGGGGAAAGAGGCTAGCTGGAAGGTGGCAGGTGGGTGGGAACGGTCAAGGGTTGGAGAAGAAATAATCTGGTCGGTGAGGAGAGTGCACATGAGGGGAGAGAGGAGGAGGGGTCCCGGCGGATGTAATAGGCAGGTGAGAAGTAAGAGTGTGGAATAGAGGAAGACGGGGTGGGGTGGGTTTGGTCTATCAGAAGGCGAGATCAATATTCACGCATCAGGTTGGAGTACTCAGACCGAATATAAGATGTCGCACCTCCACCCTGACGGGGGAATTCATCCCGGCACAAGAGGAGGCCATCGATCAACATGTCAGAACAGGGATGGGAATCAGTATTGAAATGTTTGGCACTGGGAGGTTCTGCTCGGGACGGATGGTGCGAAGCTGCCCCACGAATTGTTCCCCTAATTGATGAGCTGATGCTCAGGAGGGAGGAGCAACACCTGATATTCCTGGTTCCCTCCAACCTGATGAGCTGAACCATAGCACCGGTCTTGTCTGGTGAATCCAGAGACCCAAGGGAAGCTGTCTCTCCATCTGAATGATGGTCTTTTTGACCTCCTGAAGACCTGTACTTGAGTAACAGTCATGTTCCGCTGCCCACTTCCCCAGCTGTTCTCCATCTCACTGTAACCTCAGACAACCCTCACTTCCCCCACACACCAGTTCCGGTGCCATCCAGAATCTCACTAATTGTTCGATCTGCATTCCCTTACAAATCATTCACACCCGTGACCAGCACCAGTTCACTGCAAGGTGACAGAAAGAAGTGAGAGTAGAGCTCAGCTCAAACAAATAATACAAGTGAAACAAAGAGCAGGAGAGTGGTGGTGGAGGGGAACTCGTTGGGTCTGGTGTCCAGAAGGAAACGGAGAGCTCTGTGACTTTCCTGGTAGGAGGGGGAGGTGTAAATGGACGGGGTATCCACAGTGATAGTAAGATGATCGTGGCCAGGGAACTTGAAATCATTGAATAATTTCTCCTGTGTTGCTTGGACTTCCAGCATCTGCAGAGTTTTACCTGTTTGTGACCGGGAAATTCCGTTTGTTGTGGACAGAGCAAAGGTACTTGACAAAGTGGATTCCCGATCTACATTGGGCCTCACTGACGTAGCGGAGGCTGAACCAGCAGCATCAGGTAGAGTAGATCAACCTGACAGACTCGCAGGTGAAGTGTTGCCCCACCTGGAAGGACGTATGGAGCTGAGAGGGAAAGAAAATGGGAGAGTGTAGAACTTCCCTCGCTTGCAAGGATATGGTCCAGGAAGGAGATTACTGGGAAGAGACGAATGGAATCATTGTGGAAAGCAGAAAGTGGAGGAGGAAAGTTAAGATGGGAAGGTAGGAAGTTTAGTGAAGATCACCATGAAAATCGGTAGGTTTATTCAAAAAATCAGCCAGTGTGAATGTGTTTTGTGACCCCTGCCACCTGCCACGGTCGGAGTCTTTCTCGGGTCAGCTTTCACCTGAATGCGCCGGGGTGGACGGTGGAAGGTTTTACAGAGATGGCGAGTGGCGTAGGGGTGAGGCGGGTTTACAGAATGGTGATGGGTGATGGGTGATGGGTCAGAAAGGTTTTCACAGATGGTGAGGGCTGCAAGGATCGGAGGTGCTAACAAAAATGGGGAGTGGTGTGAGGGTTGGAAGGGTTTTCAGAGGGGGTGTTAACAGGAATGGAGAGTGGTGTGGGGGTTGGAAGGGTTTTCACAGGGGATGTTAACAGAAATGGGGAGTGGTGTGGGGGTTGGAAGGGTTTTCAGAGGGGGTGTTAACAGAAATGGGGAGTGGTGTAGCGGTTGAAAGGGCTTTCACAGGGGGTGTTAACAGAAATGGGGAGTGGTGTAGGGGTTGAAAGGGTTTTCACAGAGGGTGTTAACAGAAATGGGGAGTGGTGTAGGGGTTGAAAGGGTTTTCACAGGGGGTGTTAACAGAAATGGGGAGTGGTGTAGGGGTTGAAAGGGTTTTCACAGAGGGTGTTAACAGAAATGGGGAGTGGTGTAGGGGTTGAAAGGGTTTTCACAGAGGGTGTTAACAGAAATGGGGAGTGGTGTAGGGGTTGGAAGGGTTTTCACAGGGGGTGTTAACAGAAATGGGGAGTGGTGTGAGGGTTGGAAGGTTTTTCACAGGGGGTGTTAACAGAAATGGGGAGTGGTGTAGGGGTTGGAAGGGTTTTCACAGGGGGTGTTAACAGAAATGTGAAGTGGTGTAGGGGTTGGGAGGGTTTTCACAGAGGGTGTTAACAGAAATGGGGAGTGGTGTAGGGGTTGGAAGGGTTTTCACAGGGGGTGTTAACAGAAATGGGGAGTGGTGTAGGGGTTGGAAGGGTTTTCACAGGGGGTGTTAACAGAAATGGGGAGTGGTGTAGGGGTTGGAAGGGTTTTCACAGGGGTGTTAACAGAAATGGGGAGTGGTGTAGGGGTTGGAAGGGTTTTCACAGGGGTGTTAACAGAAATGGGGAGTGGTGTGAGGGTTGGAAGGGTTTTCAGAGGGGGTGTTAACAGAAATGGGGAGTGGTGTAGGGGTTGGAAGGGTTTTCACAGGGGGTGTTAACAGAAATGGGGAGTGGTGTCGGGGTTGGAAGGGTTTTCACAGGGGGTGTTAACAGAAATGGGGAGTGGTGTAGGGGTTGGAAGGGTTTTCACAGGGGGTGTTAACAGAAATGGGGAGTGGTGTAGGGGTTGGAAGGGTTTTCACAGGGGTGTTAACAGAAATGGGGAGTGGTGTAGGGGTTGGAAGGGTTTTCACAGGGGTGTTAACAGAAATGGGGAGTGGTGTGAGGGTTGGAAGGGTTTTCAGAGGGGGTGTTAACAGAAATGGGGAGTGGTGTAGGGGTTGGAAGGGTTTTCACAGGGGGTGTTAACAGAAATGGGGAGTGGTGTCGGGGTTGGAGGGGTTTTCACAGGGGGTGTTAACAGAAATGGGGAGTGGTGTAGGGGTTGGAAGGGTTTTCACAGAGGGTGTTAACAGAAATGGGGAGTGGTGTAGGGGTTGGAAGGGTTTTCACAGAGGGTGTTAACAGAAATGGGGAGTGGTGTAGGGGTTGGAAGGGTTTTCACAGGGGGTGTTAACAGAAATGGGGAGAGGTGTAGGGGTTGGAAGGTTTTTCACAGAGGGTGTTAACAGAAATGGGGAGTGGTGTAGGGGTTGGAAGGGTTTTCACAGGGGGTGTTAACAGAAATGGGGAGTGGTGTGAGGGTTGGAAGGGTTTTCACAGGGGTTTTAACAGAAATGGGGAGTGGTGTAGGGGTTGGAAGGTTTTCACAGGGGGTGTTAACAGAAATGGGGAGTGGTGTAGGGGTTGGAGGGGTTTTCACAGGGGGTGTTAACAGAAATGGGGAGTGGTGTAGGGGTTGGAAGGGTTTTCACAGGGGGTGTTAACAGAAATGGGGAGTGGTGTAGGGGTTGGAGGGGTTTTCACAGAGGGTGTTAACAGAAATGGGGAGTGGTGTAGGGGTTGGAGGGGTTTTCACAGGGGGTGTTAACAGAAATGGGGAGTGGTGTGAGGGTTGGAAGGGTTTTCTCAGAGGGTGTTAACAGAAATGGGGAGTGGTGTAGGGGTTGGAAGGGTTTTCACAGAGGGTGTTAACAGAAATGGGGAGTGGTATAGGGGTTGGAAGGGTTTTCACAGAGGGTGTTATCAGAAATGGGGAGTGGTGTAGGGGTTGGAAGGTTTTCACAGAGGGTGTTAACAGAAATGGGGAGTGGTGTAGGGGTTGGAAGGGTTTTCTCAGAGGGTGTTAACAGAAATGGGGAGTGGTGTAGGGGTTGGAAGGGTTTTCACAGGGGGTGTTAACAGAAATGGGGAGTGGTGTAGGGGTTGGAAGGGTTTTCACAGGGGGTGTTAACAGAAATGGGGAGTGGTGTGAGGGATGGAAGGGTTTTCACAGGGGGTGTTAACAGAAATGGGGAGTGGTGTAGGGGTTGGAAGGGTTTTCTCAGAGGGTGTTAACAGAAATGGGGAGTGGTGTAGGGGTTGGAAGGGTTTTCACAGGGGGTGTTAACAGAAATGGGGAGTGGTGTAGGGGTTGCAAGGATTTTCACAGGGGGTGTTAACAGAAATGGGGAGTGGTGTAGGGGTTGGAAGGGTTTTCACAGGGGGTGTTAACAGAAATGGGGAGTGGTGTAGGGGTTGGAAGGGTTTTCTCAGAGGGTGTTAACAGAAATGGGGAGAGGTGTAGGGGTTGGAAGGGTTTTCTCAGAGGGTGTTAACAGAAATGGGGAGTGGTGTAGGGTTTGGAAGGGTTTTCACAGGGGGTGTTAACAGAAATGGGGAGTGGTGTAGGGGTTGCAATGATTTTCACAGGGTGTGTTAACAGAAATGGGGAGTGGTGTTGGGGTTGGAAGGGTTTTCACAGGGGGTGTTAACAGAAATGGGGAGTGGTGTAGGGGTCGGAAGGGATTTCACAGAGGGTGTTAACAGAAATGGGGAGTGGTGTAGGGGTTGGAAGGTTTTCACAGGGGGTGTTAACAGAAATGGGGAGTGGTGTGAGGGTTGGAAGGGTTTTCACAGGGGGTGTTAACAGGAATGGAGAGTGGTGTAGGGGTTGGAAGGGTTTTATCAGAGGGTGTTAACAGAAATGGGGAGTGGTGTAGGGTTTGGAAGGGTTTTCACAGAGGGTGTTAACAGAAATGGGGAGTGGTGTAGGGGTTGGAAGGGTTTTCACAGGGGGTGTTAACAGAAATGGAGAGTGGTGTAGGGGTTGGAAGGGTTTTCACAGGGGGTGTTAACAGAAATGGGGAATGTTGTAGGGGTTGGAAGGGTTTTCACAGGGGGTGTTAACAGAAATGTGGAGTGGTGTAGGGGTTGGAAGGATTTTCACAGAGGGTGTTAACAGAAATGGGGAGTGGTATAGGGGTTGGAAGGGTTTTCACAGGGGGTGTTAACAGAAATGGGGAGAGGTGTAGGGGTTGGAAGGTTTTTCACAGAGGGTGTTAACAGAAATGGGGAGTGGTG
This sequence comes from Hypanus sabinus, assembly GCF_030144855.1. Taxonomy (NCBI): domain Eukaryota; kingdom Metazoa; phylum Chordata; class Chondrichthyes; order Myliobatiformes; family Dasyatidae; genus Hypanus; species Hypanus sabinus. Next base: position 1,201,927 of record NW_026779001.1, read on the forward strand.
TAGGGGTTGGAAGGGTTTTCACAGGGGGTGTTAACAGAAATGGGGAGTGGTGTGAGGGTTGGAAGGGTTTTCACAGGGGTTTTAACAGAAATGGGGAGTGGTGTAGGGGTTGGAAGGTTTTCACAGGGGGTGTTAACAGAAATGGGGAGTGGTGTAGGGGTTGGAGGGGTTTTCACAGGGGGTGTTAACAGAAATGGGGAGTGGTGTAGGGGTTGGAAGGGTTTTCACAGGGGGTGTTAACAGAAATGGGGAGTGGTGTAGGGGTTGGAGGGGTTTTCACAGAGGGTGTTAACAGAAATGGGGAGTGGTGTAGGGGTTGGAGGGGTTTTCACAGGGGGTGTTAACAGAAATGGGGAGTGGTGTGAGGGTTGGAAGGGTTTTCTCAGAGGGTGTTAACAGAAATGGGGAGTGGTGTAGGGGTTGGAAGGGTTTTCACAGAGGGTGTTAACAGAAATGGGGAGTGGTGTAGGGGTTGGAAGGGTTTTCACAGGGGTGTTAACAGAAATGGGGAGTGGTGTCGGGGTTGGAAGGGTTTTCACAGGTGGTGTTAACCGAAATGGGGAGTGGTGTAGGGGTTGGAAGGGTTTTCACCGAGGGTGTTAACAGAAATGGGGAGTGGTGTAGGGGTTGGAAGGGTTTTCACAGAGGGTGTTAACAGAAATGGGGAGTGGTGTAGGGGTTGGAGGGGTTTTCACAGAGGGTGTTAACAGAAATGGGGAGTGGTGTATGGATTGGAAGTGTTTTCACAGGGGGTGTTAACAGAAATGGGGAGTGGTGTGAGGGTTGGAAGGGTTTTCTCAGAGGGTGTTAACAGAAATGGGGAGTGGTATAGGGGTTGGAAGGGTTTTCACAGAGGGTGTTATCAGAAATGGGGAGTGGTGTAGGGGTTGGAAGGTTTTCACAGAGGGTGTTAACAGAAATGGGGAGTGGTGTAGGGGTTGGAAGGGTTTTCTCAGAGGGTGTTAACAGAAATGGGGAGTGGTGTAGGGGTTGGAAGGGTTTTCACAGGGGGTGTTAACAGAAATGGGGAGTGGTGTAGGGGTTGGAAGGGTTTTCACAGGGGGTGTTAACAGAAATGGGGAGTGGTGTGAGGGATGGAAGGGTTTTCACAGGGGGTGTTAACAGAAATGGGGAGTGGTGTAGGGGTTGGAAGGGTTTTCTCAGAGGGTGTTAACAGAAATGGGGAGTGGTGTAGGGGTTGGAAGGGTTTTCACAGGGGGTGTTAACAGAAATGGGGAGTGGTGTAGGGGTTGCAAGGATTTTCACAGGGGGTGTTAACAGAAATGGGGAGTGGTGTAGGGGTGGGAAGGGTTTTCACAGGGGGTGTTAACAGAAATGGGGAGTGGTGTTGGGGTTGGAAGGGTTTTCTCAGAGGGTGTTAACAGAAATGGGGAGTGGTGTAGGGGTTGGAAGGGTTTTCTCAGAGGCTGTTAACAGAAATGGGGAGTGGTGTAGGGGTTGGAAGGGTTTTCACAGGGGGTGTTAACAGAAATGGGGAGTGGTGTAGGGGTTGCAAGGATTTTCACAGGGGGTGTTAATAGAAATGGGGAGTGGTGTTGGGGTTGGAAGGGTTTTCACAGGGGGTGTTAACAGAAATGGGGAGTGGTGTAGGGGTTGGAAGGGATTTCACAGAGGGTGTTAACAGAAATGGGGAGTGGTGTAGGGGTTGGAAGGTTTTCACAGGGGGTGTTAACAGAAATGGGGAGTGGTGTGAGGGTTGGAAGGGTTTTCACAGGGGGTGTTAACAGGAATGGAGAGTGGTGTAGGGGTTGGAAGGGTTTTATCAGAGGGTGTTAACAGAAATGGGGAGTGGTGTAGGGTTTGGAAGGGTTTTCACAGAGGGTGTTAACAGAAATGGGGAGTGGTGTAGGGGTTGGAAGGGTTTTCACAGGGGGTGTTAACAGAAATGGAGAGTGGTGTAGGGGTTGGAAGGGTTTTCACAGGGGGTGTTAACAGAAATGGGGAATGTTGTAGGGGTTGGAAGGGTTTTCACAGGGGGTGTTAACAGAAATGTGGAGAGGTGTAGGGGTTGGAAGGATTTTCACAGAGGGTGTTAACAGAAATGGGGAGTGGTATAGGGGTTGGAAGGGTTTTCACAGAGGGTGTCAACAGAAATGGGGAGTGGTATAGGGGTTGGAAGGGTTTTCACAGAGGGAGTTAACAGAAATGGGGAGTGGTATAGGGGTTGGAAGGGTTTTCACAGAGGGTGTTAACAGAAATGGGGAGTGGTGTAGGGGTTGGAAGGGTTTTCACAGGGGGTGTTAACAGAAATGGGGAGTGGTGTCGGGGTTGGAAGGGTTTTCACAGGGGGTGTTAACAGAAATGGGGAGTGGTGTAGGGGTTGAAAGGGCTTTCACAGGGGGTGTTAACAGAAATGGGGAGTGGTGTGAGGGTTGGAAGGTTTTTCACAGGGGGTGTTAACAGAAATGGGGAGTGGTGTGAGGGTTGGAAGGTTTTTCACAGGGGGTGTTAACAGAAATGGGGAGTGGTGTAGGGGTTGGAAGGGTTTTCACAGAGGGTGTTAACAGAAATGGGGAGTGGTGTTGGGGTTGGAAGGGTTTTCACAGGGGATGTTAACAGAAATGGGGAGTGGTGTAGGGGTTGGAAGGGTTTTCACAGAGGGTGTTAACAGAAATGGGGAGTGGTGTAGGGGTTGGAAGGGTTTTCACAGGGGTGTTAACAGAAATGGGGAGTGGTGTAGGGGTTGGAAGGGTTTTCTCAGAGGGTTTTAACAGAAATGGGGAGTGGTGTAGGGGTTGGAAGGTTTTCACAGGGGGTGTTAACAGAAATGGGGAGTGGTGTAGGGGTTGGAGGGGTTTTCACAGGGGGTGTTAACAGAAATGGGGAGTGGTGTAGGGGTTGGAAGGGTTTTCACAGGGGGTGTTAACAGAAATGGAGAGTGGTGTAGGGGTTGGAGGGGTTTTCACAGAGGGTGTTAACAGAAATGGGGAGTGGTGTAGGGGTTGGAGGGGTTTTCACAGGGGGTGTTAACAGAAATGGGGAGTGGTGTAGGGGTTGGAGGGGTTTTCACAGGGGGTGTTAACAGAAATGGGGAGTGGTGTGAGGGTTGGAAGGGTTTTCTCAGAGGGTGTTAACAGGAATGGAGAGAGGTGTAGGGGTTGGAAGGGTTTTCTCAGAGGGTGTTAACAGAAATGGGGAATGTTGTAGGGTTTGGAAGGGTTTTCACAGGGGGTGTTAACAGAAATGGGTAATGTTGTAGGGTTTGGAAGGGTTTTCACAGGGGGTGTTAACAGAAATGGGGAGTGGTGTAGGGGTTGGAAGGGTTTTCTCAGAGGGTGTTAACAGAAATGGGGAGTGGTGTAGGGGTTGGAAGGGTTTTCACAGGGGGTGTTAACAGGAATGGAGAGTGGTGTAGGGGTTGGAAGGGATTTCACAGGAGGTGTTAACAGAAATGGGGAGTGGTATAGGGGTTGGAAGGGATTTCACAGGGGGTGTTAACAGAAATGGGGAGTGGTGTAGGGGTTGGAAGGGTTTTATCAGAGGGTGTTAACAGAAATGGGGAGTGGTGTAGGGGTTGGAGGGGTTTTCACAGGGGGTGTTAACAGAAATGGGGAGTGGTGTGAGGGTTGGAAGGGTTTTCTCAGAGGGTGTTAACAGAAATGGGGAGTGGTGTAGGGGTTGGAGGGGTTTTCACAGGGGGTGTTAACAGAAATGGGGAGTGGTGTGAGGGTTGGAAGGGTTTTCACAGGGGGTGTTAACAGAAATGGGGAGTGGTGTAGGGGTTGGAAGGGTTTTCACAGGGGGTGTTAACAGAAATGGGGAGTGGTGTAGGGGTTGGAAGGGTTTTCACAGGGGGTGTTAACAGAAATGGGGAGTGGTGTAGGGGTTGGAAGGGTTTTCACAGGGGGTGTTAACAGAAATGGGGAGTGGTGTAGGGGTTGGAAGGTTTTCACAGGGGGTGTTAACAGAAATGGGGAGTGGTGTAGGGGTTGGAAGGGTTTTCACAGGGGGTGTTAACAGAAATGGGGAGTGGTGTCGGGGTTGGAAGGGTTTTCTCAGAGGGTTTTAACAGAAATGGGGAGTGGTGTAGGGGTTGGAATGGTTTTCACAGGGGGTGGTAACAGAAATGGGGAGTGGTGTAGGGGTTGGAGGGGTTTTCACAGGGGGTGTTAACAGAAATGGGGAGTGGTGTAGGGGTTGGAGGGGTTTTCACAGGGGGTGTTAACAGAAATGGGGAGTGGTGTGAGGGTTGGAAGGGTTTTCACAGGGTGTTAACAGAAATGGGGAGTGGTATAGGGGTTGGAAGGGTTTTCACAGTGGGTGTTAACAGAAATGGGGAGTGGTGTAGGGGTTGGAAGGGTTTTCACAGGGGGTGTTAACAGAAATGGGGAGTGGTGTAGGGGTTGGAGGGGTTTTCACAGAGGGTGTTAACAGAAATGGGGAGTGGTGTATGGATTGGAAGGGTTTTCACAGGGGGTGTTAACAGAAATGGGGAGTGGTGTGAGGGTTGGAAGGGTTTTCTCAGAGGGTGTTAACAGAAATGGGGAGTGGTGTAGGGGTTGGAAGGGTTTTCACAGAGGGCGTTATCAGAAATGGGGAGTGGTGTAGGGGTTGGAAGGTTTTCACAGAGGGTGTTAACAGAAATGGGGAGTGGTGTGATGGATGGAAGGGTTTTCACAGGGGGTGTTAACAGAAATGGGGAGTGGTGTAGGGGTTGGAAGGGTTTTCTCAGAGGGTGTTAACAGAAATGGGGAGTGGTGTAGGGGTTGGAAGGGTTTTCACAGGGGGTGTTAACAGAAATGGGGAGTGGTGTAGGGGTTGGAAGGGTTTTCACAGGGGGTGTTAACAGAAATGGGGAGTGGTGTGAGGGATGGAAGGGTTTTCACAGGGGGTGTTAACAGAAATGGGGAGTGGTGTAGGGGTTGGAAGGGTTTTCTCAGAGGGTGTTAACAGAAATGGGGAGTGGTGTAGGGGTTGGAAGGGTTTTCACAGGGGGTGTTAACAGAAATGGGGAGTGGTGTAGGGGTTGGAAGGGTTTTCACAGGTGGTGTTAACAGAAATGGGGAGTGGTGTAGGGGTTGGAAGGGTTTTCACAGGGGGTGTTAACAGAAATGGGGAATGTTGTAGGGGTTGGAAGGGTTTTCACAGGGGGTGTTAACAGAAATGTGGAGAGGTGTAGGGGTTGGAAGGATTTTCACAGAGGGTGTTAACAGAAATGGGGAGTGGTATAGGGGTTGGAAGGGTTTTCACAGAGGGTGTCAACAGAAATGGGGAGTGGTATAGGGGTTGGAAAGGTTTTCACAGAGGGAGTTAACAGAAATGGGGAGTGGTATAGGGGTTGGAAGGGTTTTCACAGAGGGTGTTAACAGAAATGGGGAGTGGTGTAGGGGTTGGAAGGGTTTTCACAGGGGGTGTTAACAGAAATGGGGAGTGGTGTCGGGGTTGGAAGGGTTTTCACAGGGGGTGTTAACAGAAATGGGGAGTGGTGTAGGGGTTGAAAGGGCTTTCACAGGGGGTGTTAACAGAAATGGGGAGTGGTGTGAGGGTTGGAAGGTTTTTCACAGGGGGTGTTAACAGAAATGGGGAGTGGTGTGAGGGTTGGAAGGTTTTTCACAGGGGGTGTTAACAGAAATGGGGAGTGGTGTAGGGGTTGGAAGGGTTTTCACAGAGGGTGTTAACAGAAATGGGGAGTGGTGTTGGGGTTGGAAGGGTTTTCACAGGGGATGTTAACAGAAATGGGGAGTGGTGTAGGGGTTGGAAGGGTTTTCACAGAGGGTGTTAACAGAAATGGGGAGTGGTGTAGGGGTTGGAAGGGTTTTCACAGGGGTGTTAACAGAAATGGGGAGTGGTGTAGGGGTTGGAAGGGTTTTCTCAGAGGGTTTTAACAGAAATGGGGAGTGGTGTAGGGGTTGGAAGGTTTTCACAGGGGGTGTTAACAGAAATGGGGAGTGGTGTAGGGGTTGGAGGGGTTTTCACAGGGGGTGTTAACAGAAATGGGGAGTGGTGTAGGGGTTGGAAGGGTTTTCACAGGGGGTGTTAACAGAAATGGGGAGTGGTGTAGGGGTTGGAGGGGTTTTCACAGAGGGTGTTAACAGAAATGGGGAGTGGTATAGGGGTTGGAGGGGTTTTCACAGGGGGTGTTAACAGAAATGGGGAGTGGTGTAGGGGTTGGAGGGGTTTTCACAGGGGGTGTTAACAGAAATGGGGAGTGGTGTGAGGGTTGGAAGGGTTTTCTCAGAGGGTGTTAACAGGAATGGAGAGAGGTGTAGGGGTTGGAAGGGTTTTCTCAGAGGGTGTTAACAGAAATGGGGAATGTTGTAGGGTTTGGAAGGGTTTTCACAGGGGGTGTTAACAGAAATGGGTAATGTTGTAGGGTTTGGAAGGGTTTTCACAGGGGGTGTTAACAGAAATGGGGAGTGGTGTAGGGGTTGGAAGGGTTTTCTCAGAGGGTGTTAACAGAAATGGGGTGGTGTAGGGGTTGGAAGGGTTTTCACAGGGGGTGTTAACAGGAATGGAGAGTGGTGTAGGGGTTGGAAGGGATTTCACAGGAGGTGTTAACAGAAATGGGGAGTGGTATAGGGGTTGGAAGGGATTTCACAGGGGGTGTTAACAGAAATGGGGAGTGGTGTAGGGGTTGGAAGGGTTTTATCAGAGGGTGTTAACAGAAATGGGGAGTGGTGTAGGGGTTGGAGGGGTTTTCACAGGGGGTGTTAACAGAAATGGGGAGTGGTGTGAGGGTTGGAAGGGTTTTCTCAGAGGGTGATAACAGAAATGGGGAGTGGTGTAGGGGTTGGAGGGGTTTTCACAGGGGGTGTTAACAGAAATGGGGAGTGGTGTGAGGGTTGGAAGGGTTTTCACAGGGGGTGTTAACAGAAATGGGGAGTGGTGTAGGGGTTGGAAGGGTTTTCACAGGGGGTGTTAACAGAAATGGGGAGTGGTGTAGGGGTTGGAAGGGTTTTCACAGGGGGTGTTAACAGAAATGGGGAGTGGTGTAGGGGTTGGAAGGGTTTTCACAGGGGGTGTTAACAGAAATGGGGTGTAGGGGTTGGAAGGTTTTCACAGGGGGTGTTAACAGAAATGGGGAGTGGTGTACGGGTTGGAAGGGTTTTCACAGGGGGTGTTAACAGAAATGGGGAGTGGTGTCGGGGTTGGAAGGGTTTTCTCAGAGGGTTTTAACAGAAATGGGGAGTGGTGTAGGGGTTGGAAGGGTTTTCACAGGGGGTGGTAACAGAAATGGGGAGTGGTGTAGGGGTTGGAGGGGTTTTCACAGGGGGTGTTAACAGAAATGGGGAGTGGTGTAGGGGTTGGAGGGGTTTTCACAGGGGGTGTTAACAGAAATGGGGAGTGGTGTGAGGGTTGGAAGGGTTTTCACAGGGTGTTAACAGAAATGGGGAGTGGTATAGGGGTTGGAAGGGTTTTCACAGTGGGTGTTAACAGAAATGGGGAGTGGTGTAGGGGTTGGAAGGGTTTTCACAGGGGGTGTTAACAGAAATGGGGAGTGGTGTAGGGGTTGGAGGGGTTTTCACAGAGGGTGTTAACAGAAATGGGGAGTGGTGTATGGATTGGAAGGGTTTTCACAGGGGGTGTTAACAGAAATGGGGAGTGGTGTGAGGGTTGGAAGGGTTTTCTCAGAGGGTGTTAACAGAAATGGGGAGTGGTGTAGGGGTTGGAAGGGTTTTCACAGAGGGCGTTATCAGAAATGGGGAGTGGTGTAGGGGTTGGAAGGTTTTCACAGAGGGTGTTAACAGAAATGGGGAGTGGTGTGATGGATGGAAGGGTTTTCACAGGGGGTGTTAACAGAAATGGGGAGTGGTGTAGGGGTTGGAAGGGTTTTCTCAGAGGGTGTTAACAGAAATGGGGAGTGGTGTAGGGGTTGGAAGGGTTTTCACAGGGGGTGTTAACAGAAATGGGGAGTGGTGTAGGGGTTGGAAGGGTTTTCACAGGGGGTGTTAACAGAAATGGGGAGTGGTGTGAGGGATGGAAGGGTTTTCACAGGGGGTGTTAACAGAAATGGGGAGTGGTGTAGGGGTTGGAAGGGTTTTCTCAGAGGGTGTTAACAGAAATGGGGAGTGGTGTAGGGGTTGGAAGGGTTTTCACAGGGGGTGTTAACAGAAATGGGGAGTGGTGTAGGGGTTGGAAGGGTTTTCACAGGTGGTGTTAACAGAAATGGGGAGTGGTGTAGGGGTTGGAAGGGTTTTCACAGGGGGTGTTAACAGAAATGGGGAGTGGTGTAGGGGTTGGAAGGGATTTCACAGAGGGTGTTAACAGAAATGGGGAGTGGTGTAGGGGTTGGAAGGTTTTCACAGGGGGTGTTAACAGAAATGGGGAGTGGTGTAGGGGTTGGAGGGGTTTTCACAGGGGGTGTTAACAGAAATGGGGAGTGGTGTGAGGGTTGGAAGGGTTTTCACAGAGGGTGTTAACAGGAATGGAGAGTGGTGTAGGGGTTGGAAGGGTTTTATCAGAGGGTGTTAACAGAAATGGGGAGTGGTGTAGGGTTTGGAAGGGTTTTCACAGAGGGTGTTAACAGAAATGGGGAGTGGTGTAGGGGTTGGAAGGGTTTTCACAGGGGGTGTTAACAGAAATGGAGAGTGGTGTAGGGGTTGGAAGGGTTTTCACAGGGGGTGTTAACAGAAATGGGGAGTGGTGTAGGGGTTGGAAGGGTTTTCACAGGGGGTGTTAACAGAAATGGGGAATGTTGTAGGGGTTGGAAGGGTTTTCACAGGGGGTGTTAACAGAAATGTGGAGTGGTGTAGGGGTTGGAAGGATTTTCACAGAGGGTGTTAACAGAAATGGGGAGTGGTATAGGGGTTGGAAGGGTTTTCACAGAGGGTGTTAACAGAAATGGGGAGTGGTATAGGGGTTTGAAGGGTTTTCACAGAGGGTGTTAACAGAAATGGGGAGTGGTGTGAGGGTTGGAAGGGTTTTCTCAGAGGGTGTTAACAGAAATGGGGAGTGGTGTAGGGGTTGGAAGGGTTTTCACAGAGGGCGTTATCAGAAATGGGGAGTGGTGTAGGGGTTGGAAGGTTTTCACAGAGGGTGTTAACAGAAATGGGGAGTGGTGTGATGGATGGAAGGGTTTTCACAGGGGGTGTTAACAGAAATGGGGAGTGGTGTAGGGGTTGGAAGGGTTTTCTCAGAGGGTGTTAACAGAAATGGGGAGTGGTGTAGGGGTTGGAAGGGTTTTCACAGGGGGTGTTAACAGAAATGGGGAGTGGTGTAGGGGTTGGAAGGGTTTTCACAGGGGGTGTTAACAGAAATGGGGAGTGGTGTGAGGGATGGAAGGGTTTTCACAGGGGGTGTTAACAGAAATGGGGAGTGGTGTAGGGGTTGGAAGGGTTTTCTCAGAGGGTGTTAACAGAAATGGGGAGTGGTGTAGGGGTTGGAAGGGTTTTCACAGGGGGTGTTAACAGAAATGGGGAGTGGTGTAGGGGTTGGAAGGGTTTTCACAGGTGGTGTTAACAGAAATGGGGAGTGGTGTAGGGGTTGGAAGGGTTTTCACAGGGGGTGTTAACAGAAATGGGGAGTGGTGTAGGGGTTGGAAGGGATTTCACAGAGGGTGTTAACAGAAATGGGGAGTGGTGTAGGGGTTGGAAGGTTTTCACAGGGGGTGTTAACAGAAATGGGGAGTGGTGTAGGGGTTGGAGGGGTTTTCACAGGGGGTGTTAACAGAAATGGGGAGTGGTGTGAGGGTTGGAAGGGTTTTCACAGAGGGTGTTAACAGGAATGGAGAGTGGTGTAGGGGTTGGAAGGGTTTTATCAGAGGGTGTTAACAGAAATGGGGAGTGGTGTAGGGTTTGGAAGGGTTTTCACAGAGGGTGTTAACAGAAATGGGGAGTGGTGTAGGGGTTGGAAGGGTTTTCACAGGGGGTGTTAACAGAAATGGAGAGTGGTGTAGGGGTTGGAAGGGTTTTCACAGGGGGTGTTAACAGAAATGGGGAGTGGTGTAGGGGTTGGAAGGGTTTTCACAGGGGGTGTTAACAGAAATGGGGAATGTTGTAGGGGTTGGAAGGGTTTTCACAGGGGGTGTTAACAGAAATGTGGAGTGGTGTAGGGGTTGGAAGGATTTTCACAGAGGGTGTTAACAGAAATGGGGAGTGGTATAGGGGTTGGAAGGGTTTTCACAGAGGGTGTTAACAGAAATGGGGAGTGGTATAGGGGTTTGAAGGGTTTTCACAGAGGGTGTTAACAGAAATGGGGAGTGGTGTGAGGGTTGGAAGGTTTTTCACAGGGGGTGTTAACAGAAATGGGGAGTGGTGTTGGGGTTGGAAGCGTTTTCACAGGGGTGTGAATAGAAATGGGGAGTGGTGTGAGGGTTGGAAGGGTTTTCACAGGGGATGTTAACAGAAATGGGGAGTGGTGTAGGGGTTGAAAGGGCTTTCACAGGGGGTGTTAACAGAAATGGGGAGTGGTGTAGGGGTTGGAAGGGTTTTCACAGGGGGTGTTAACAGAAATGGGGAGTGGTGTAGGAGTTGGAAGGGTTTTCACAGAGGGTGTTAACAAAAATGGGGAGTGGTGTAGGGGTTGGAAGGGTTTTCACAGGGGTGTTAACAGAAATGGGGAGTGGTGTAGGGGTTGAAAGGGCTTTCACAGGGGGTGTTAACAGAAATGGGGAGTGGTGTAGGGGTTGGAAGGGTTTTCACAGGGGGTGTTAACAGAAATGGGGAGTGGTGTGAGGGTTGGAAGGTTTTTCTCAGAGGGTGTTAACAGAAATGGGGAGTGGTGTAGGGGTTGGAAGGGTTTTCACAGAGGGTGTTAATAGAAGTGGGGAGTGGTATAGGGGTTGGAAGGGTTTTCACAGGGGGTGTTAACAGAAATGGGGAGTGGTATAGGGGTTGGAAGGGTTTTCACAGGGGGTGTTAACAGAAATGGGGAGTGGTGTAGGGGTTGGAAGGGTTTTCACAGGGGGTGTTAACAGAAATGGGGAGTGGTGTAGGGGTTGGAAGGGTTTTCACAGGGGGTGTTAACAGAAATGGGGAGTGGTGTAGGGGTTGGAAGGGTTTTCACAGGGGGTGTTAACAGAAATGGGGAGTGGTGTAGGGGTTGGAGGGGTTTTCACAGGGGGTGTTAACAGAAATGGGGAGTGGTGTAGGGGTTGGAAGGGTTTTCACAGGGGGTGTTAACAGAAATGGGGAGTGGTGTAGGGGTTGGAGGGGTTTTCACAGAGGGTGTTAACAGAAATGGGGAGTGGTATAGGGGTTGGAGGGGTTTTCACAGGGGGTGTTAACAGAAATGGGGAGTGGTGTAGGGGTTGGAGGGGTTTTCACAGGGGGTGTTAACAGAAATGGGGAGTGGTGTGAGGGTTGGAAGGGTTTTCTCAGAGGGTGTTAACAGGAATGGAGAGAGGTGTAGGGGTTGGAAGGGTTTTCTCAGAGGGTGTTAACAGAAATGGGGAATGTTGTAGGGTTTGGAAGGGTTTTCACAGGGGGTGTTAACAGAAATGGGTAATGTTGTAGGGTTTGGAAGGGTTTTCACAGGGGGTGTTAACAGAAATGGGGAGTGGTGTAGGGGTTGGAAGGGTTTTCTCAGAGGGTGTTAACAGAAATGGGGTGGTGTAGGGGTTGGAAGGGTTTTCACAGGGGGTGTTAACAGGAATGGAGAGTGGTGTAGGGGTTGGAAGGGATTTCACAGGAGGTGTTAACAGAAATGGGGAGTGGTATAGGGGTTGGAAGGGATTTCACAGGGGGTGTTAACAGAAATGGGGAGTGGTGTAGGGGTTGGAAGGGTTTTATCAGAGGGTGTTAACAGAAATGGGGAGTGGTGTAGGGGTTGGAGGGGTTTTCACAGGGGGTGTTAACAGAAATGGGGAGTGGTGTGAGGGTTGGAAGGGTTTTCTCAGAGGGTGATAACAGAAATGGGGAGTGGTGTAGGGGTTGGAGGGGTTTTCACAGGGGGTGTTAACAGAAATGGGGAGTGGTGTGAGGGTTGGAAGGGTTTTCACAGGGGGTGTTAACAGAAATGGGGAGTGGTGTAGGGGTTGGAAGGGTTTTCACAGGGGGTGTTAACAGAAATGGGGAGTGGTGTAGGGGTTGGAAGGGTTTTCACAGGGGGTGTTAACAGAAATGGGGAGTGGTGTAGGGGTTGGAAGGGTTTTCACAGGGGGTGTTAACAGAAATGGGGAGTGGTGTAGGGGTTGGAAGGTTTTCACAGGGGGTGTTAACAGAAATGGGGAGTGGTGTACGGGTTGGAAGGGTTTTCACAGGGGGTGTTAACAGAAATGGGGAGTGGTCTCGGGGTTGGAAGGGTTTTCTCAGAGGGTTTTAACAGAAATGGGGAGTGGTGTAGGGGTTGGAAGGGTTTTCACAGGGGGTGGTAACAGAAATGGGGAGTGGTGTAGGGGTTGGAGGGGTTTTCACAGGGGGTGTTAACAGAAATGGGGAGTGGTGTAGGGGTTGGAGGGGTTTTCACAGGGGGTGTTAACAGAAATGGGGAGTGGTGTGAGGGTTGGAAGGGTTTTCACAGGGTGTTAACAGAAATGGGGAGTGGTATAGGGGTTGGAAGGGTTTTCACAGTGGGTGTTAACAGAAATGGGGAGTGGTGTAGGGGTTGGAAGGGTTTTCACAGGGGGTGTTAACAGAAATGGGGAGTGGTGTAGGGGTTGGAGGGGTTTTCACAGAGGGTGTTAACAGAAATGGGGAGTGGTGTATGGATTGGAAGGGTTTTCACAGGGGGTGTTAACAGAAATGGGGAGTGGTGTGAGGGTTGGAAGGGTTTTCTCAGAGGGTGTTAACAGAAATGGGGAGTGGTGTAGGGGTTGGAAGGGTTTTCACAGAGGGCGTTATCAGAAATGGGGAGTGGTGTAGGGGTTGGAAGGTTTTCACAGAGGGTGTTAACAGAAATGGGGAGTGGTGTGATGGATGGAAGGGTTTTCACAGGGGGTGTTAACAGAAATGGGGAGTGGTGTAGGGGTTGGAAGGGTTTTCTCAGAGGGTGTTAACAGAAATGGGGAGTGGTGTAGGGGTTGGAAGGGTTTTCACAGGGGGTGTTAACAGAAATGGGGAGTGGTGTAGGGGTTGGAAGGGTTTTCACAGGGGGTGTTAACAGAAATGGGGAGTGGTGTGAGGGATGGAAGGGTTTTCACAGGGGGTGTTAACAGAAATGGGGAGTGGTGTAGGGGTTGGAAGGGTTTTCTCAGAGGGTGTTAACAGAAATGGGGAGTGGTGTAGGGGTTGGAAGGGTTTTCACAGGGGGTGTTAACAGAAATGGGGAGTGGTGTAGGGGTTGGAAGGGTTTTCACAGGTGGTGTTAACAGAAATGGGGAGTGGTGTAGGGGTTGGAAGGGTTTTCACAGGGGGTGTTAACAGAAATGGGGAGTGGTGTAGGGGTTGGAAGGGATTTCACAGAGGGTGTTAACAGAAATGGGGAGTGGTGTAGGGGTTGGAAGGTTTTCACAGGGGGTGTTAACAGAAATGGGGAGTGGTGTAGGGGTTGGAGGGGTTTTCACAGGGGGTGTTAACAGAAATGGGGAGTGGTGTGAGGGTTGGAAGGGTTTTCACAGAGGGTGTTAACAGGAATGGAGAGTGGTGTAAGGGTTGGAAGGGTTTTATCAGAGGGTGTTAACAGAAATGGGGAGTGGTGTAGGGTTTGGAAGGGTTTTCACAGAGGGTGTTAACAGAAATGGGGAGTGGTGTAGGGGTTGGAAGGGTTTTCACAGGGGGTGTTAACAGAAATGGAGAGTGGTGTAGGGGTTGGAAGGGTTTTCACAGGGGGTGTTAACAGAAATGGGGAGTGGTGTAGGGGTTGGAAGGGTTTTCACAGGGGGTGTTAACAGAAATGGGGAATGTTGTAGGGGTTGGAAGGGTTTTCACAGGGGGTGTTAACAGAAATGTGGAGTGGTGTAGGGGTTGGAAGGATTTTCACAGAGGGTGTTAACAGAAATGGGGAGTGGTATAGGGGTTGGAAGGGTTTTCACAGAGGGTGTTAACAGAAATGGGGAGTGGTATAGGGGTTTGAAGGGTTTTCACAGAGTGTGTTAACAGAAATGGGGAGTGGTATAGGGGTTGGAAGGGTTTTCACAGAGGGTGTTAACAGAAATGGGGAGTGGTGTCGGGGTTGGAAGGGTTTTCACAGGGGGTGTTAACAGAAATGGGGAGTGGTGTAGGGGTTGAAAGGGCTTTCACAGGGGGTGTTAACAGAATTGGGGAGTGGTGTGAGGGTTGGAAGGTTTTTCACAGGGGGTGTTAACAGAAATGGGGAGTGGTGTTGGGGTTGGAAGCGTTTTCACAGGGGTGTTAATAGAAATGGGGAGTGGTGTGAGGGTTGGAAGGGTTTTCACAGGGGATGTTAACAGAAATGGGGAGTGGTGTAGGGGTTGAAAGGGTTTTCACAGGGGTGTTAACAGAAATGGGGAGTGGTGTAGGGGTTGAAAGGGCTTTCACAGGGGGTGTTAACAGAAATGGGGAGTGGTGTAGGGGTTGGAAGGGTTTTCACAGGGGGTGTTAACAGAAATGGGGAGTGGTGTGAGGGTTGGAAGGTTTTTCTCAGAGGGTGTTAACAGAAATGGGGAGTGGTGTAGGGGTTGGAAGGGTTTTCACAGAGGGTGTTAATAGAAGTGGGGAGTGGTATAGGGGTTGGAAGGGTTTTCACAGGGGGTGTTAACAGAAATGGGGAGTGGTATAGGGGTTGGAAGGGTTTTCACAGGGGGTGTTAACAGAAATGGGGAGTGGTGTAGGGGTTGGAAGGGTTTTCACAGAGGGTGTTAACAGAAATGGGGAGTGGTGTAGGGGTTGGAAGGGTTTTCACAGGGGGTGTTAACAGAAATGGGGAGTGGTGTAGGGGTTGGAAGGGTTTTCACAGAGGGTGTTAACAGAAATGGGGAGTGGTGTAGGGGTTGGAAGGGTTTTCACAGAGGGTGTTAACAGAAATGGGGAGTGGTGTAGGGGTTGGAGGGGTTTTCACAGAGGGTGTTAACAGAAATGGGGAGTGGTGTATGGATTGGAAGGGTTTTCACAGGGGGTGTTAACAGAAATGGGGAGTGGTGTTAGGGTTGGAAGGGTTTTCTCAGAGGGTGTTAACAGAAATGGGGAGTGGTATAGGGGTTGGAAGGGTTTTCAGAGAGGGTGTTAACAGAAACGGGGAGTGGTATAGGGGTTGGAAGGGTTTTCACAGGGGGTGTTATCAGAAATGGGGAGTGGTGTAGGGGTTGGAAGGGTTTTCACAGGGGGTGTTAACAGAAATGGGGAGTGGTGTGAGGGATGGAAGGGTTTTCACAGGGGGTGTAAACAGAAATGGGGAGTGGTGTAGGGGTTGGAAGGGTTTTCTCAGAGGGTGTTAACAGAAATGGGGAGTGGTGTAGGGGTTGGAAGGGTTTTCACAGAGGGTGTTAACAGAAATGGGGAGTGGTGTGAGGGATGGAAGGGTTTTCACAGGGGGTTTTAACAGAAATGGGGAGTGGTGTAGGGGTTGGAAGGGTTTTCTCAGAGGGTGTTAACAGAAATGGGGAGTGGTGTAGGGGTTGGAAGGTTTTCACAGGGGGTGTTATCAGAAATGGGGAGTGGTGTAGGGGTTGGAAGGGTTTTCACAGGGGGTGTTAACAGAAATGGGGAGTGGTGTAGGGGTTGGAAGGGTTTTCACAGGGGGTGTTAACAGAAATGGGGAGTGGTGTAGGGGTTGGAAGGGTTTTCTCAGAGGGTGTTAACAGAAATGGGGAGTGGTGTAGGGGTTGGAAGGGTTTTCACAGGGGGTGTTAACAGAAATGGGGAGTGGTGTAGGGGTTGGAAGGGTTTTCACAGGGGTTGTTAACAGAAATGGGGAGTGGTGTAGGGGTTGGAAGGGATTTCACAGAGGGTGTTAACAGAAATGGGGAGTGGTGTAGGGGTTGGAAGGTTTTCACAGGGGGTGTTAACAGAAATGGGGAGTGGTGTAGGGGTTGGAGGGGTTTTCACAGGGGGTGTTAACAGAAATGGGGAGTGGTGTGATGGTTGGAAGGGTTTTCACAGAGGGTGTTAACAGGAATGGAGAGTGGTGTAGGGGTTGAAAGGGTTTTATCAGAGGGTGTTAACAGAAATGGGGAGTGGTGTAGGGTTTGGAAGGGTTTTCACAGAGGGTGTTAACAGAAATGGGGAGTGGTGTAGGGTTTGGACGGGTTTTCACAGGGGATGTTAACAGAAATGGGGAGTGGTGTAGGGTTTGGAAGGGTTTTCACAGAGGGTGTTAACAGAAATGGGGAGCGGTGTAGGGGTTGGAAGGGTTTTCACAGAGGGTGTTAACAGAAATGGGGAGTGGTATAGGGGTTGGAAGTGTTTTCACAGAGGGTGTTAACAGAAATGGGGAGTGGTATAGGGGTTGGAAGGGTTTTCACAGATGGTGTTAACAGAAATGGGGAGTGGTATAGGGGTTGGAAGGGTTTTCACAGAGGGTGTTAACAGAAATGGGGAGTGGTGTATGGATTGGAAGGGTTTTCACAGAGTGTGTTAACAGAAATGGGGAGTGGTATAGGGGTTGGAAGGGTTTTCACAGGGGGTGTTAACAGAAATGTGAAGTGGTGTAGGGGTTGGAAGGGTTTTCACAGAGGGTGTTAACAGAAACGGGGAGTGGTATAGGGGTTGGAAGGGTTTTCACAGGGGGTGTTATCAGAAATGGGGAGTGGTGTAGGGGTTGGAAGGGTTTTCACAAGGGGTGTTAACAGAAATGGGTAGTGGTGTGAGGGATGGAAGGGTTTTCACAGGGGGTGGTTAACAGAAATGGGGAGTGGTGTAGGGGTTGGAAGGGTTTTCTCAGAGCGTGTTAACAGAAATGGGGAGTGGTGTAGGGGTTGGAAGGGTTTTCACAGGGGGTGTTAACAGAAATGGGGAGTGGTGTATGGGTTGGAAGGGTTTTCTCAGAGGGTGTTAACAGAAATGGGGAGTGGTGTAGGGGTTGGAAGGGTTTTCACAGGGGGTGTTAACAGAAATGGGGAGTGGTGTAGGGGTTGGAAGGGTTTTCACAGGGGGTGTTAACAGAAATGGGGAGTGGTGTAGGGGTTGGAAGGGTTTTCACAGGGGGTGTTAACAGAAATGGGGAGTGGTGTAGGGGTTGGAAGGGATTTCACAGAGGGTGTTAACAGAAATGGGGAGTGGTGTAGGGGTTGGAAGGTTTTCACAGGGGGTGTTAACAGAAATGGGGAGTGGTGTAGGGCTTGGAGGGGTTTTCACAGGGGGTGTTAACAGAAATGGGGAGTGGTGTGAGGGTTGGAAGGGTTTTCACAGAGGGTGTTAACAGAAATGGAGAGTGGTGTAGGGGTTGGAAGGGTTTTATCAGAGGGTGTTAATAGAAGTGGGGAGTGGTATAGGGGTTGGAAGGGTTTTCACAGGGGGTGTTAACAGAAATGGGGAGTGGTATAGGGGTTGGAAGGGTTTTCACAGGGGGTGTTAACAGAAATGGGGAGTGGTGTAGGGGTTGGAAGGGTTTTCACAGAGGGTGTTAACAGAAATGGGGAGTGGTGTAGGGGTTGGAAGGGTTTTCACAGGGGGTGTTAACAGAAATGGGGAGTGGTGTAGGGGTTGGAAGGGTTTTCACAGAGGGTGTTAACAGAAATGGGGAGTGGTGTAGGGGTTGGAAGGGTTTTCACAGGGGGTGTTAACAGAAATGGGGAGTGGTGTAGGGGTTGGAAGGGTTTTCACAGAGGGTGTTAACAGAAATGGGGAGTGGTGTAGGGGTTGGAAGGGTTTTCACAGAGGGTGTTAACAGAAATGGGGAGTGGTGTAGGGGTTGGAGGGGTTTTCACAGAGGGTGTTAACAGAAATGGGGAGTGGTGTATGGATTGGAAGGGTTTTCACAGGGGGTGTTAACAGAAATGGGGAGTGGTGTTAGGGTTGGAAGGGTTTTCTCAGAGGGTGTTAACAGAAATGGGGAGTGGTATAGGGGTTGGAAGGGTTTTCAGAGAGGGTGTTAACAGAAACGGGGAGTGGTATAGGGGTTGGAAGGGTTTTCACAGGGCGTGTTATCAGAAATGGGGAGTGGTGTAGGGGTTGGAAGGGTTTTCACAGGGGGTGTTAACAGAAATGGGGAGTGGTGTGAGGGATGGAAGGGTTTTCACAGGGGGTGTAAACAGAAATGGGGAGTGGTGTAGGGGTTGGAAGGGTTTTCTCAGAGGGTGTTAACAGAAATGGGGAGTGGTGTAGGGGTTGGAAGGGTTTTCACAGAGGGTGTTAACAGAAATGGGGAGTGGTGTGAGGGATGGAAGGGTTTTCACAGGGGGTTTTAACAGAAATGGGGAGTGGTGTAGGGGTTGGAAGGGTTTTCTCAGAGGGTGTTAACAGAAATGGGGAGTGGTGTAGGGGTTGGAAGGTTTTCACAGGGGGTGTTATCAGAAATGGGGAGTGGTGTAGGGGTTGGAAGGGTTTTCACAGGGGGTGTTAACAGAAATGGGGAGTGGTGTAGGGGTTGGAAGGGTTTTCACAGGGGGTGTTAACAGAAATGGGGAGTGGTGTAGGGGTTGGAAGGGTTTTCTCAGAGGGTGTTAACAGAAATGGGGAGTGGTGTAGGGGTTGGAAGGGTTTTCACAGGGGGTGTTAACAGAAATGGGGAGTGGTGTAGGGGTTGGAAGGGTTTTCACAGGGGTTGTTAACAGAAATGGGGAGTGGTGTAGGGGTTGGAAGGGATTTCACAGAGGGTGTTAACAGAAATGGGGAGTGGTGTAGGGGTTGGAAGGTTTTCACAGGGGGTGTTAACAGAAATGGGGAGTGGTGTAGGGGTTGGAGGGGTTTTCACAGGGGGTGTTAACAGAAATGGGGAGTGGTGTGATGGTTGGAAGGGTTTTCACAGAGGGTGTTAACAGGAATGGAGAGTGGTGTAGGGGTTGAAAGGGTTTTATCAGAGGGTGTTAACAGAAATGGGGAGTGGTGTAGGGTTTGGAAGGGTTTTCACAGAGGGTGTTAACAGAAATGGGGAGTGGTGTAGGGTTTGGACGGGTTTTCACAGGGGATGTTAACAGAAATGGGGAGTGGTGTAGGGTTTGGAAGGGTTTTCACAGAGGGTGTTAACAGAAATGGGGAGCGGTGTAGGGGTTGGAAGGGTTTTCACAGAGGGTGTTAACAGAAATGGGGAGTGGTATAGGGGTTGGAAGTGTTTTCACAGAGGGTGTTAACAGAAATGGGGAGTGGTATAGGGGTTGGAAGGGTTTTCACAGATCGTGTTAACAGAAATGGGGAGTGGTATAGGGGTTGGAAGGGTTTTCACAGAGGGTGTTAACAGAAATGGGGAGTGGTGTATGGATTGGAAGGGTTTTCACAGAGTGTGTTAACAGAAATGGGGAGTGGTATAGGGGTTGGAAGGGTTTTCACAGGGGGTGTTAACAGAAATGTGAAGTGGTGTAGGGGTTGGAAGGGTTTTCACAGAGGGTGTTAACAGAAACGGGGAGTGGTATAGGGGTTGGAAGGGTTTTCACAGGGGGTGTTATCAGAAATGGGGAGTGGTGTAGGGGTTGGAAGGGTTTTCACAAGGGGTGTTAACAGAAATGGGTAGTGGTGTGAGGGATGGAAGGGTTTTCACAGGGGGTGGTTAACAGAAATGGGGAGTGGTGTAGGGGTTGGAAGGGTTTTCTCAGAGCGTGTTAACAGAAATGGGGAGTGGTGTAGGGGTTGGAAGGGTTTTCACAGGGGGTGTTAACAGAAATGGGGAGTGGTGTATGGGTTGGAAGGGTTTTCTCAGAGGGTGTTAACAGAAATGGGGAGTGGTGTAGGGGTTGGAAGGGTTTTCACAGGGGGTGTTAACAGAAATGGGGAGTGGTGTAGGGGTTGGAAGGGTTTTCACAGGGGGTGTTAACAGAAATGGGGAGTGGTGTAGGGGTTGGAAGGGTTTTCACAGGGGGTGTTAACAGAAATGGGGAGTGGTGTAGGGGTTGGAAGGGATTTCACAGAGGGTGTTAACAGAAATGGGGAGTGGTGTAGGGGTTGGAAGGTTTTCACAGGGGGTGTTAACAGAAATGGGGAGTGGTGTAGGGCTTGGAGGGGTTTTCACAGGGGGTGTTAACAGAAATGGGGAGTGGTGTGAGGGTTGGAAGGGTTTTCACAGAGGGTGTTAACAGAAATGGAGAGTGGTGTAGGGGTTGGAAGGGTTTTATCAGAGGGTGTTAACAGAAATGTGGAGTGGTGTAGGGGTTGGAAGGATTTTCACAGAGGGTGTTAACAGAAATGGGGAGTGGTATAGGGGTTGGAAGGGTTTTCTCAGAGGGTGTTAACAGAAATGGGGAGTGGTGTAGGGGTTGGAAGGGTTTTCACAGGGGGTGTTAACAGAAATGGGGAGTGGTGCAGGGGTTGGAAGGGTTTTCACAGGGGGTGTTAACAGAAATGGGGAATGTTGTAGGGGTTGGAAGGGTTTTCACAGGGGGTGTTAACAGAAATGTGGAGTGGTGTAGGGGTTGGAAGGATTTTCACAGAGGGTGTTAACAGAAATGGGGAGTGGTATAGGGGTTGGAAGGGTTTTCACAGAGGGTGTTAACAGAAATGGGGAGTGGTATATGGGTTGGAAGGGTTTTCACAGAGGGTGTTAACAGAAATGGGGAGTGGTATCGGGGTTGGAAGGGTTTTCACAGAGGGTGTTAACAGAAATGGGGAGTGGTGTAGGGGTTGGAAGGGTTTTCACAGGGGGTGTTAACAGAAATGGGGAGTGGTATAGGGGTTGGAAGGGTTTTCACAGGGGGTGTTAACAGAAATGTGGAGTGGTGTAGGGGTTGGAAGGATTTTCACAGAGGGTGTTAACAGAAATGGGGAGTGGTATAGGGGTTGGAAGGGTTTTCACAGAGGGTGTTAACAGAAATGGGGAGTGGTGTAGGGGTTGGAGGGGTTTTCACAGGGGGTGTTAACAGAAATGGGGAGTGGTGTAGGGGTTGGAGGGGTTTTCACAGGGGGTGTTAACAGAAATGGGGAGTGGTGTAGGGGTTGGAAGGGTTTTCTCAGAGGGTGTTAACAGAAATGGGAAATGTTGTAGGGTTTGGAAGGGTTTTCACAGGGGGTGTTAACAGAAATGGGGAATGTTGTAGGGTTTGGAAGGGTTTTCACAGGGGGTGTTAACAGAAATGGGGAGTGGTGTAGGGGTTGGAAGGGTTTTCACAGAGGGTGTTAACAGAAATGGGGAGTGGTGTAGGGGTTGGAAGGGTTTTCACAGAGGGTGTTAACAGAAATGGGGAGTGGTGTAGGGGTTGGAGGGGTTTTCACAGAGGGTGTTAACAGAAATGGGGAGTGGTGTATGGATTGGAAGGGTTTTCACAGGGGGTGTTAACAGAAATGGGGAGTGGTGTTAGGGTTGGAAGGGTTTTCTCAGAGGGTGTTAACAGAAATGGGGAGTGGTATAGGGGTTGGAAGGGTTTTCAGAGAGGGTGTTAACAGAAACGGGGAGTGGTATAGGGGTTGGAAGGGTTTTCACAGGGGGTGTTATCAGAAATGGGGAGTGGTGTAGGGGTTGGAAGGGTTTTCACAGGGGGTGTTAACAGAAATGGGGAGTGGTGTGAGGGATGGAAGGGTTTTCACAGGGGGTGTAAACAGAAATGGGGAGTGGTGTAGGGGTTGGAAGGGTTTTCTCAGAGGGTGTTAACAGAAATGGGGAGTGGTGTAGGGGTTGGAAGGGTTTTCACAGAGGGTGTTAACAGAAATGGGGAGTGGTGTGAGGGATGGAAGGGTTTTCACAGGGGGTTTTAACAGAAATGGGGAGTGGTGTAGGGGTTGGAAGGGTTTTCTCAGAGGGTGTTAACAGAAATGGGGAGTGGTGTAGGGGTTGGAAGGTTTTCACAGGGGGTGTTATCAGAAATGGGGAGTGGTGTAGGGGTTGGAAGGGTTTTCACAGGGGGTGTTAACAGAAATGGGGAGTGGTGTAGGGGTTGGAAGGGTTTTCACAGGGGGTGTTAACAGAAATGGGGAGTGGTGTAGGGGTTGGAAGGGTTTTCTCAGAGGGTGTTAACAGAAATGGGGAGTGGTGTAGGGGTTGGAAGGGTTTTCACAGGGGGTGTTAACAGAAATGGGGAGTGGTGTAGGGGTTGGAAGGGTTTTCACAGGGGTTGTTAACAGAAATGGGGAGTGGTGTAGGGGTTGGAAGGGATTTCACAGAGGGTGTTAACAGAAATGGGGAGTGGTGTAGGGGTTGGAAGGTTTTCACAGGGGGTGTTAACAGAAATGGGGAGTGGTGTAGGGGTTGGAGGGGTTTTCACAGGGGGTGTTAACAGAAATGGGGAGTGGTGTGATGGTTGGAAGGGTTTTCACAGAGGGTGTTAACAGGAATGGAGAGTGGTGTAGGGGTTGAAAGGGTTTTATCAGAGGGTGTTAACAGAAATGGGGAGTGGTGTAGGGTTTGGAAGGGTTTTCACAGAGGGTGTTAACAGAAATGGGGAGTGGTGTAGGGTTTGGACGGGTTTTCACAGGGGATGTTAACAGAAATGGGGAGTGGTGTAGGGTTTGGAAGGGTTTTCACAGAGGGTGTTAACAGAAATGGGGAGCGGTGTAGGGGTTGGAAGGGTTTTCACAGAGGGTGTTAACAGAAATGGGGAGTGGTATAGGGGTTGGAAGTGTTTTCACAGAGGGTGTTAACAGAAATGGGGAGTGGTATAGGGGTTGGAAGGGTTTTCACAGATGGTGTTAACAGAAATGGGGAGTGGTATAGGGGTTGGAAGGGTTTTCACAGAGGGTGTTAACAGAAATGGGGAGTGGTGTATGGATTGGAAGGGTTTTCACAGAGTGTGTTAACAGAAATGGGGAGTGGTATAGGGGTTGGAAGGGTTTTCACAGGGGGTGTTAACAGAAATGTGAAGTGGTGTAGGGGTTGGAAGGGTTTTCACAGAGGGTGTTAACAGAAACGGGGAGTGGTATAGGGGTTGGAAGGGTTTTCACAGGGGGTGTTATCAGAAATGGGGAGTGGTGTAGGGGTTGGAAGGGTTTTCACAAGGGGTGTTAACAGAAATGGGTAGTGGTGTGAGGGATGGAAGGGTTTTCACAGGGGGTGGTTAACAGAAATGGGGAGTGGTGTAGGGGTTGGAAGGGTTTTCTCAGAGCGTGTTAACAGAAATGGGGAGTGGTGTAGGGGTTGGAAGGGTTTTCACAGGGGGTGTTAACAGAAATGGGGAGTGGTGTATGGGTTGGAAGGGTTTTCTCAGAGGGTGTTAACAGAAATGGGGAGTGGTGTAGGGGTTGGAAGGGTTTTCACAGGGGGTGTTAACAGAAATGGGGAGTGGTGTAGGGGTTGGAAGGGTTTTCACAGGGGGTGTTAACAGAAATGGGGAGTGGTGTAGGGGTTGGAAGGGTTTTCACAGGGGGTGTTAACAGAAATGGGGAGTGGTGTAGGGGTTGGAAGGGATTTCACAGAGGGTGTTAACAGAAATGGGGAGTGGTGTAGGGGTTGGAAGGTTTTCACAGGGGGTGTTAACAGAAATGGGGAGTGGTGTAGGGCTTGGAGGGGTTTTCACAGGGGGTGTTAACAGAAATGGGGAGTGGTGTGAGGGTTGGAAGGGTTTTCACAGAGGGTGTTAACAGAAATGGAGAGTGGTGTAGGGGTTGGAAGGGTTTTATCAGAGGGTGTTAATAGAAGTGGGGAGTGGTATAGGGGTTGGAAGGGTTTTCACAGGGGGTGTTAACAGAAATGGGGAGTGGTATAGGGGTTGGAAGGGTTTTCACAGGGGGTGTTAACAGAAATGGGGAGTGGTGTAGGGGTTGGAAGGGTTTTCACAGAGGGTGTTAACAGAAATGGGGAGTGGTGTAGGGGTTGGAAGGGTTTTCACAGGGGGTGTTAACAGAAATGGGGAGTGGTGTAGGGGTTGGAAGGGTTTTCACAGAGGGTGTTAACAGAAATGGGGAGTGGTGTAGGGGTTGGAAGGGTTTTCACAGGGGGTGTTAACAGAAATGGGGAGTGGTGTAGGGGTTGGAAGGGTTTTCACAGAGGGTGTTAACAGAAATGGGGAGTGGTGTAGGGGTTGGAAGGGTTTTCACAGAGGGTGTTAACAGAAATGGGGAGTGGTGTAGGGGTTGGAGGGGTTTTCACAGAGGGTGTTAACAGAAATGGGGAGTGGTGTATGGATTGGAAGGGTTTTCACAGGGGGTGTTAACAGAAATGGGGAGTGGTGTTAGGGTTGGAAGGGTTTTCTCAGAGGGTGTTAACAGAAATGGGGAGTGGTATAGGGGTTGGAAGGGTTTTCAGAGAGGGTGTTAACAGAAACGGGGAGTGGTATAGGGGTTGGAAGGGTTTTCACAGGGCGTGTTATCAGAAATGGGGAGTGGTGTAGGGGTTGGAAGGGTTTTCACAGGGGGTGTTAACAGAAATGGGGAGTGGTGTGAGGGATGGAAGGGTTTTCACAGGGGGTGTAAACAGAAATGGGGAGTGGTGTAGGGGTTGGAAGGGTTTTCTCAGAGGGTGTTAACAGAAATGGGGAGTGGTGTAGAGGTTGGAAGGGTTTTCACAGAGGGTGTTAACAGAAATGGGGAGTGGTGTGAGGGATGGAAGGGTTTTCACAGGGGGTTTTAACAGAAATGGGGAGTGGTGTAGGGGTTGGAAGGGTTTTCTCAGAGGGTGTTAACAGAAATGGGGAGTGGTGTAGGGGTTGGAAGGTTTTCACAGGGGGTGTTATCAGAAATGGGGAGTGGTGTAGGGGTTGGAAGGGTTTTCACAGGGGGTGTTAACAGAAATGGGGAGTGGTGTAGGGGTTGGAAGGGTTTTCACAGGGGGTGTTAACAGAAATGGGGAGTGGTGTAGGGGTTGGAAGGGTTTTCTCAGAGGGTGTTAACAGAAATGGGGAGTGGTGTAGGGGTTGGAAGGGTTTTCACAGGGGGTGTTAACAGAAATGGGGAGTGGTGTAGGGGTTGGAAGGGTTTTCACAGGGGTTGTTAACAGAAATGGGGAGTGGTGTAGGGGTTGGAAGGGATTTCACAGAGGGTGTTAACAGAAATGGGGAGTGGTGTAGGGGTTGGAAGGTTTTCACAGGGGGTGTTAACAGAAATGGGGAGTGGTGTAGGGGTTGGAGGGGTTTTCACAGGGGGTGTTAACAGAAATGGGGAGTGGTGTGATGGTTGGAAGGGTTTTCACAGAGGGTGTTAACAGGAATGGAGAGTGGTGTAGGGGTTGAAAGGGTTTTATCAGAGGGTGTTAACAGAAATGGGGAGTGGTGTAGGGTTTGGAAGGGTTTTCACAGAGGGTGTTAACAGAAATGGGGAGTGGTGTAGGGTTTGGACGGGTTTTCACAGGGGATGTTAACAGAAATGGGGAGTGGTGTAGGGTTTGGAAGGGTTTTCACAGAGGGTGTTAACAGAAATGGGGAGCGGTGTAGGGGTTGGAAGGGTTTTCACAGAGGGTGTTAACAGAAATGGGGAGTGGTATAGGGGTTGGAAGTGTTTTCACAGAGGGTGTTAACAGAAATGGGGAGTGGTATAGGGGTTGGAAGGGTTTTCACAGATCGTGTTAACAGAAATGGGGAGTGGTATAGGGGTTGGAAGGGTTTTCACAGAGGGTGTTAACAGAAATGGGGAGTGGTGTATGGATTGGAAGGGTTTTCACAGAGTGTGTTAACAGAAATGGGGAGTGGTATAGGGGTTGGAAGGGTTTTCACAGGGGGTGTTAACAGAAATGTGAAGTGGTGTAGGGGTTGGAAGGGTTTTCACAGAGGGTGTTAACAGAAACGGGGAGTGGTATAGGGGTTGGAAGGGTTTTCACAGGGGGTGTTATCAGAAATGGGGAGTGGTGTAGGGGTTGGAAGGGTTTTCACAAGGGGTGTTAACAGAAATGGGTAGTGGTGTGAGGGATGGAAGGGTTTTCACAGGGGGTGGTTAACAGAAATGGGGAGTGGTGTAGGGGTTGGAAGGGTTTTCTCAGAGCGTGTTAACAGAAATGGGGAGTGGTGTAGGGGTTGGAAGGGTTTTCACAGGGGGTGTTAACAGAAATGGGGAGTGGTGTATGGGTTGGAAGGGTTTTCTCAGAGGGTGTTAACAGAAATGGGGAGTGGTGTAGGGGTTGGAAGGGTTTTCACAGGGGGTGTTAACAGAAATGGGGAGTGGTGTAGGGGTTGGAAGGGTTTTCACAGGGGGTGTTAACAGAAATGGGGAGTGGTGTGAGGGTTGGAAGAGTTTTCTCAGAGGGTGTTAACAGAAATGGAGAGTGGTGTCGGGGTTGGAAGGGTTTTCTCAGAGGATGTTAACAGAAATGGGGAGTGGTCTAGGGGTTGGAAGGGTTTTCACAGGGGGTGTTAACAGGAATGGAGAGTGGTGTAGGGGTTGGAAGGGTTTTATCAGAGGGTGTTAACAGAAATGGGGAGTGGTGTAGGGGTTGGAAGGTTTTCACAGGGGGTGTTAACAGAAATGGGGAGTGGTGTAGGGGTTGGAAGGGTTTTCACAGGGGGTGTTAACAGAAATGGGGAGTGGTGTCGGGGTTGGAAGGGTTTTCACAGGGGGTGTTAACAGAAATGGGGAGTGGTGTGAGGGTTGGAAGGGTTTTCACAGGGTGTTAACAGAAATGGGGAGTGGTATAGGGGTTGGAAGGGTTTTCACAGGGGGTGTTAACAGAAATGGGGAGTGGTGTAGGGGTTGGAAGGGTTTTCACAGGGGGTGTTAACAGAAATGGGGAGTGGTGTAGGGGTTGGAAGGGTTTTCACAGAGGGTGTTAACAGAAATGGGGAGTGGTGTAGGGGTTGGAAGGGTTTTCACAGAGGGTGTTAACAGAAATGGGGAGTGGTGTATGGATTGGAAGGGTTTTCACAGAGGGTGTTAACAGAAATGGGGAGTGGTGTATGGATTGGAAGGGTTTTCACAGAGGGTGTTAACAGAAATGGGGACTGGTGTAGGGGTTGGAAGGGTTTTCACAGAGGGTGTTAACAGAAATGGGGAGTGGTGTAGGGGTTGGAAGGGTTTTCACAGAGGGTGTTAACAGAAATGGGGAGTGGTGTGAGGGATGGAAGGGTTTTCACAGGGGGTGTTAACAGAAATGGGGAGTGGTGTAGGGGTTGGAAGGGTTTTCTCAGAGGGTGTTAACAGAAATGGGGAGTGGTGTAGGGGTTGGAAGGTTTTCACAGGGGGTGTTATCAGAAATGGGGAGTGGTGTAGGGGTTGGAGGGGTTTTCACAGGGGGTGTTAACAGAAATGGGGAGTGGTGTTATGGTTGGAAGGGTTTTCACAGAGGGTGTTAACAGGAATGGAGAGTGGTGTAGGGGTTGGAAGGGTTTTATCAGAGGGTGTTAACAGAAATGGGGAGTGGTGTAGGGGTTGGAAGGGTTTTCTCAGAGGGTGTTAACAGAAATGGGGAGTGGTGTAGGGTTTGGAAGGGTTTTCACAGAGGGTGTTAACAGAAATGGGGAGTGGTGTAGGGTTTGGACGGGTTTTCACAGGGGGTGTTAACAGAAATGGGGAGTGGTGTAGGGTTTGGAAGGGTTTTCACAGGGGGTGTTAACAGAAATGGGGAGTGGTGTAGGGGTTGGAAGGGTTTTCACAGGGGATGTTAACAGAAATGGGGAGTGGTATAGGGGTTGGAAGGGTTTTCACAGAGGGTGTTAACAGAAATGGGGAGTGGTATCGGGGTTGGAAGGGTTTTCACAGAGGGTGTTAACAGAAATGGGGAGTGGTGTAGGGGTTGGAAGGGTTTTCACAGGGGGTGTTAACAGAAATGGGGAGTGGTATAGGGGTTGGAAGGGTTTTCACAGGGGGTGTTAACAGAAATGTGGAGTGGTGTAGGGGTTGGAAGGATTTTCACAGAGGGTGTTAACAGAAATGGGGAGTGGTATAGGGGTTGGAAGGGTTTTCACAGAGGGTGTTAACAGAAATGGGGAGTGGTGTAGGGGTTGGAGGGGTTTTCACAGGGGGTGTTAACAGAAATGGGGAGTGGTGTAGGGGTTTGAGGGGTTTTCACAGGGGGTGTTAACAGAAATGGGGAGTGGTGTAGGGGTTGGAAGGGTTTTCTCAGAGGGTGTTAACAGAAATGGGGAATGTTGTAGGGTTTGGAAGGGTTTTCACAGGGGGTGTTAACAGAAATGGGGAATGTTGTAGGGTTTGGAAGGGTTTTCACAGGGGGTGTTAACAGAAATGGGGAGTGGTGTAGGGGTTGGAAGGGTTTTCACAGGGGGTGTTAACAGAAATGGGGAATGTTGTAGGGTTTGGAAGGGTTTTCACAGGGGGTGTTAACAGAAATGGGGAGTGGTGTGAGGGTTGGAAGAGTTTTCTCAGAGGGTGTTAACAGAAATGGAGAGTGGTGTCGGGGTTGGAAGGGTTTTCTCAGAGGATGTTAACAGAAATGGGGAGTGGTGTAGGGGTTGGAGGGGTTTTCACAGGGGGTGTTAACAGGAATGGAGAGTGGTGTAGGGGTTGGATGGGTTTTATCAGAGGGTGTTAACAGAAATGGGGAGTGGTGTAGGGGTTGGAAGGTTTTCACAGGGGGTGTTAACAGAAATGGGGAGTGGTGTAGGGGTTGGAAGGGTTTTCACAGGGGGTGTTAACAGAAATGGGGAGTGGTGTCGGGGTTGGAAGGGCTTTCACAGTGGGTGTTAACAGAAATGGGGAGTGGTGTGAGGGTTGGAAGGGTTTTCACAGGGTGTTAACAGAAATGGGGAGTGGTATAGGGGTTGGAAGGGTTTTCACAGGGGGTGTTAACAGAAATGGGGAGTGGTGTAGGGGTTGGAAGGGTTTTCACAGGGGGTGTTAACAGAAATGGGGAGTGGTGTAGGGGTTGGAAGGGTTTTCACAGAGGGTGTTAACAGAAATGGGGAGTGGTGTAGGGGTTGGAAGGGTTTTCACAGAGGGTGTTAACAGAAATGGGGAGTGGTGTATGGATTGGAAGGGTTTTCACAGAGGGTGTTAACAGAAATGGGGAGTGGTGTATGGATTGGAAGGGTTTTCACAGAGGGTGTTAACAGAAATGGGGAGTGGTGTAGGGGTTGGAAGGGTTTTCACAGAGGGTGTTAACAGAAATGGGGAGTGGTGTAGGGGTTGGAAGGGTTTTCTCAGAGGGTGTTAACAGAAATGGGGAGTGGTGTAGGGGTTGGAAGGGTTTTCACAGAGGGTGTTAACAGAAATGGGGAGTGGTGTGAGGGATGGAAGGGTTTTCACAGGGGGTGTTAACAGAAATGGGGAGTGGTGTAGGGGTTGGAGGGGTTTTCACAGGGGGTGTTAACAGAAATGGGGAGTGGTGTAGGGGTTGGAGGGGTTTTCACAGGGGGTGTTAACAGAAATGGGGAGTGGTGTAGGGGTTGGAAGGGTTTTCTCAGAGGGTGTTAACAGAAATGGGGAATGTTGTAGGGTTTGGAAGGGTTTTCACAGGGGGTGTTAACAGAAATGGGGAATGTTGTAGGGTTTGGAAGGGTTTTCACAGGGGGTGTTAACAGAAATGGGGAGTGGTGTAGGGGTTGGAAGGGTTTTCACAGGGGGTGTTAACAGAAATGGGGAATGTTGTAGGGTTTGGAAGGGTTTTCACAGGGGGTGTTAACAGAAATGGGGAGTGGTGTGAGGGTTGGAAGAGTTTTCTCAGAGGGTGTTAACAGAAATGGAGAGTGGTGTCGGGGTTGGAAGGGTTTTCTCAGAGGATGTTAACAGAAATGGGGAGTGGTCTAGGGGTTGGAAGGGTTTTCACAGGGGGTGTTAACAGGAATGGAGAGTGGTGTAGGGGTTGGAAGGGTTTTATCAGAGGGTGTTAACAGAAATGGGGAGTGGTGTAGGGGTTGGAAGGTTTTCACAGGGGGTGTTAACAGAAATGGGGAGTGTTGTAGGGGTTGGAAGGGTTTTCACAGGGGGTGTTAACAGAAATGGGGAGTGGTGTCGGGGTTGGAAGGGTTTTCACAGGGGGTGTTAACAGAAATGGGGAGTGGTGTGAGGGTTGGAAGGGTTTTCACAGGGTGTTAACAGAAATGGGGAGTGGTATAGGGGTTGGAAGGGTTTTCACAGGGGGTGTTAACAGAAATGGGGAGTGGTGTAGGGGTTGGAAGGGTTTTCACAGGGGGTGTTAACAGAAATGGGGAGTGGTGTAGGGGTTGGAAGGGTTTTCACAGAGGGTGTTAACAGAAATGGGGAGTGGTGTAGGGGTTGGAAGGGTTTTCACAGAGGGTGTTAACAGAAATGGGGAGTGGTGTATGGATTGGAAGGGTTTTCACAGAGGGTGTTAACAGAAATGGGGAGTGGTGTATGGATTGGAAGGGTTTTCACAGAGGGTGTTAACAGAAATGGGGACTGGTGTAGGGGTTGGAAGGGTTTTCACAGAGGGTGTTAACAGAAATGGGGAGTGGTGTAGGGGTTGGAAGGGTTTTCACAGAGGGTGTTAACAGAAATGGGGAGTGGTGTGAGGGATGGAAGGGTTTTCACAGGGGGTGTTAACAGAAATGGGGAGTGGTGTAGGGGTTGGAAGGGTTTTCTCAGAGGGTGTTAACAGAAATGGGGAGTGGTGTAGGGGTTGGAAGGTTTTCACAGGGGGTGTTATCAGAAATGGGGAGTGGTGTAGGGGTTGGAGGGGTTTTCACAGGGGGTGTTAACAGAAATGGGGAGTGGTGTTATGGTTGGAAGGGTTTTCACAGAGGGTGTTAACAGGAATGGAGAGTGGTGTAGGGGTTGGAAGGGTTTTATCAGAGGGTGTTAACAGAAATGGGGAGTGGTGTAGGGGTTGGAAGGGTTTTCTCAGAGGGTGTTAACAGAAATGGGGAGTGGTGTAGGGTTTGGAAGGGTTTTCACAGAGGGTGTTAACAGAAATGGGGAGTGGTGTAGGGTTTGGACGGGTTTTCACAGGGGGTGTTAACAGAAATGGGGAGTGGTGTAGGGTTTGGAAGGGTTTTCACAGGGGGTGTTAACAGAAATGGGGAGTGGTGTAGGGGTTGGAAGGGTTTTCACAGGGGATGTTAACAGAAATGGGGAGTGGTATAGGGGTTGGAAGGGTTTTCACAGAGGGTGTTAACAGAAATGGGGAGTGGTATCGGGGTTGGAAGGGTTTTCACAGAGGGTGTTAACAGAAATGGGGAGTGGTGTAGGGGTTGGAAGGGTTTTCACAGGGGGTGTTAACAGAAATGGGGAGTGGTATAGGGGTTGGAAGGGTTTTCACAGGGGGTGTTAACAGAAATGTGGAGTGGTGTAGGGGTTGGAAGGATTTTCACAGAGGGTGTTAACAGAAATGGGGAGTGGTATAGGGGTTGGAAGGGTTTTCACAGAGGGTGTTAACAGAAATGGGGAGTGGTGTAGGGGTTGGAGGGGTTTTCACAGGGGGTGTTAACAGAAATGGGGAGTGGTGTAGGGGTTTGAGGGGTTTTCACAGGGGGTGTTAACAGAAATGGGGAGTGGTGTAGGGGTTGGAAGGGTTTTCTCAGAGGGTGTTAACAGAAATGGGGAATGTTGTAGGGTTTGGAAGGGTTTTCACAGGGGGTGTTAACAGAAATGGGGAATGTTGTAGGGTTTGGAAGGGTTTTCACAGGGGGTGTTAACAGAAATGGGGAGTGGTGTAGGGGTTGGAAGGGTTTTCACAGGGGGTGTTAACAGAAATGGGGAATGTTGTAGGGTTTGGAAGGGTTTTCACAGGGGGTGTTAACAGAAATGGGGAGTGGTGTGAGGGTTGGAAGAGTTTTCTCAGAGGGTGTTAACAGAAATGGAGAGTGGTGTCGGGGTTGGAAGGGTTTTCTCAGAGGATGTTAACAGAAATGGGGAGTGGTGTAGGGGTTGGAGGGGTTTTCACAGGGGGTGTTAACAGGAATGGAGAGTGGTGTAGGGGTTGGATGGGTTTTATCAGAGGGTGTTAACAGAAATGGGGAGTGGTGTAGGGGTTGGAAGGTTTTCACAGGGGGTGTTAACAGAAATGGGGAGTGGTGTAGGGGTTGGAAGGGTTTTCACAGGGGGTGTTAACAGAAATGGGGAGTGGTGTCGGGGTTGGAAGGGCTTTCACAGGGGGTGTTAACAGAAATGGGGAGTGGTGTGAGGGTTGGAAGGGTTTTCACAGGGTGTTAACAGAAATGGGGAGTGGTATAGGGGTTGGAAGGGTTTTCACAGGGGGTGTTAACAGAAATGGGGAGTGGTGTAGG
Organism: Hypanus sabinus; assembly: GCF_030144855.1. NCBI lineage: Eukaryota > Metazoa > Chordata > Chondrichthyes > Myliobatiformes > Dasyatidae > Hypanus > Hypanus sabinus. Next base: position 1,233,800 of record NW_026779001.1, read on the forward strand.
GGTTGGAAGGGTTTTCACAGGGGGTGTTAACAGAAATGGGGAGTGGTGTAGGGGTTGGAAGGGTTTTCACAGAGGGTGTTAACAGAAATGGGGAGTGGTGTAGGGGTTGGAAGGGTTTTCACAGAGGGTGTTAACAGAAATGGGGAGTGGTGTATGGATTGGAAGGGTTTTCACAGAGGGTGTTAACAGAAATGGGGAGTGGTGTATGGATTGGAAGGGTTTTCACAGAGGGTGTTAACAGAAATGGGGAGTGGTGTAGGGGTTGGAAGGGTTTTCACAGAGGGTGTTAACAGAAATGGGGAGTGGTGTAGGGGTTGGAAGGGTTTTCTCAGAGGGTGTTAACAGAAATGGGGAGTGGTGTAGGGGTTGGAAGGGTTTTCACAGAGGGTGTTAACAGAAATGGGGAGTGGTGTGAGGGATGGAAGGGTTTTCACAGGGGGTGTTAACAGAAATGGGGAGTGGTGTAGGGGTTGGAAGGGTTTTCTCAGAGGGTGTTAACAGAAATGGGGAGTGGTGTAGGGGTTGGAAGGTTTTCACAGGGGGTGTTATCAGAAATGGGGAGTGGTGTAGGGGTTGGAGGGGTTTTCACAGGGGGTGTTAACAGAAATGGGGAGTGGTGTGATGGTTGGAAGGGTTTTCACAGAGGGTGTTAACAGGAATGGAGAGTGGTGTAGGGGTTGGAAGGGTTTTATCAGAGGGTGTTAACAGAAATGGGGAGTGGTGTAGGGGTTGGAAGGGTTTTCTCAGAGGGTGTTAACAGAAATGGGGAGTGGTGTAGGGTTTGGAAGGGTTTTCACAGAGGGTGTTAACAGAAATGGGGAGTGGTGTAGGGTTTGGACGGGTTTTCACAGGGGGTGTTAACAGAAATGGGGAGTGGTGTAGGGTTTGGAAGGGTTTTCACAGGGGGTGTTAACAGAAATGGGGAGTGGTGTAGGGGTTGGAAGGGTTTTCACAGGGGATGTTAACAGAAATGGGGAGTGGTGTAGGGGTTGGAAGGGTTTTCACAGGGGGTGTTAACAGAAATGGGGAGTGGTGTAGGGGTTGGAAGGGTTTTCACAGAGGGTGTTAACAGAAATGGGGAGTGGTATAGGGGTTGGAAGGGTTTTCACAGAGGGTGTTAACAGAAATGGGGAGTGGTATAGGGGTTGGAAGTGTTTTCACAGAGGGTGTTAACAGAAATGGGGAGTGGTATAGGGGTTGGAAGGGTTTTCACAGATGGTGTTAACAGAAATGGGGAGTGGTATAGGGGTTGGAAGGGTTTTCACAGAGGGTGTTAACAGAAATGGGGAGTGGTGTATGGATTGGAAGGGTTTTCACAGAGGGTGTTAACAGAAATGGGGAGTGGTATAGGGGTTGGAAGGGTTTTCACAGGGGGTGTTAACAGAAATGTGAAGTGGTGTAGGGGTTGGAAGGGTTTTCACAGAGGGTGTTAACAGAAATGGGGAGTGGTATAGGGGTTGGAAGGGTTTTCACAGGGGGTGTTATCAGAAATGGGGAGTGGTGTAGGGGTTGGAAGGGTTTTCACAGGGGGTGTTAACAGAAATGGGTAGTGGTGTGAGGGATGGAAGGGTTTTCACAGGGGGTGTTAACAGAAATGGGGAGTGGTGTAGGGGTTGGAAGGGTTTTCACAGATGGTGTTAACAGAAATGGGGAGTGGTATAGGGGTTGGAAGGGATTTCACAGGAGGTGTTAACAGAAATGGGGAGTGGTGTAGGGGTTGGAAGGGTTTTCACAGAGGGTGTTAACAGAAATGGGGAGTGGTATAGGGGTTGGAAGGGATTTCACAGGAGGTGTTAACAGAAATGGGGAGTGGTGTAGGGGTTGGAAGGGTTTTCACAGGGGGTGTTAACAGAAATGGGGAGTGGTGTATGGATTGGAAGGGTTTTCACAGAGGGTGTTATCAGAAATGGGGAGTGGTGTGAGGGATGGAAGGGTTTTCACAGGGGGTGTTAACAGAAATGGGGAGTGGTGTAGGGGTTGGAAGGGTTTTCACAGATGGTGTTAACAGAAATGGGGAGTGGTATAGGGGTGGGAAGGGATTTCACAGGAGGTGTTAACAGAAATGGGGAGTGGTGTAGGGGTTGGAAGGGTTTTCACAGGGGGTGTTAACAGAAATGGGGAGTGGTGTATGGATTGGAAGGGTTTTCACAGAGGGTGTTATCAGAAATGGGGAGTGGTGTGAGGGATGGAAGGGTTTTCACAGGGGGTGTTAACAGAAATGGGGAGTGGTGTAGGGGTTGGAAGGGTTTTCACAGATGGTGTTAACAGAAATGGGGAGTGGTATAGGGGTGGGAAGGGATTTCACAGGAGGTGTTAACAGAAATGGGGAGTGGTGTAGGGGTTGGAAGGGTTTTCACAGGGGGTGTTAACAGAAATGGGGAGTGGTGTATGGATTGGAAGGGTTTTCACAGAGGTTGTTATCAGAAATGGGGAGTGGTGTGAGGGTTGGAAGGGTTTTCACAGAGGGTGTTAACAGAAATGGGGAGTGGTATCGGGGTTGGAAGGGTTTTCACAGATGGTGTTAACAGAAATGGGGAGTGGTGTAGGGGTTGGAAGGGTTTTCACAGAGGGTGTTAACAGAAATGGGGAGGGGTGTAGGGGTTGGAAGGGTTTTCACAGATGGTGTTAACAGAAATGGGGAGTGGTGTGAGGGTTGGAAGGGATTTCAGAGGGGGTGTTAACAGAAATGGGGAGTGGTGTAGGGGTTGGAAGGGTTTTCTCAGAGGGTGTTAACAGAAATGGGGAGTGGTGTAGGGGTTGGAAGGGTTTTCACAGGGGGTGTTAACAGAAATGGGGAGTGGTGTAGGGGTTGGAAGGGTTTTCACAGAGGGTGTTAACAGAAATGGGGAGTGGTGTAGGGGTTGGAAGGGATTTCACAGGGGGTGTTAACAGAAATGGGGAGTGGTGTAGGGGTTGGAAGGGTTTTCACAGGGGGTGTTAACAGAAATGGGGAGTGGTGTAGGGGTTGGAAGGGATTTCACAGAGGGTGTTAACAGAAATGGGGAGAGGTGTAGGGGTTGGAAGGTTTTTCACAGAGGGTGTTAACAGAAATGGGGAGTGGTGTAGGGGTTGGATGGGTTTTCACAGATGGTGTTAACAGAAATGGGGAGTGGTATAGGGGTTGGAAGGGATTTCACAGGAGGTGTTAACAGAAATGGGGAGTGGTGTAGGGGTTGGAAGGGTTTTCACAGAGGGTGTTAACAGAAATGGGGAGTGGTATAGGGGTTGGAAGGGATTTCACAGGAGGTGTTAACAGAAATGGGGAGTGGTGTAGGGGTTGGAAGGGTTTTCACAGAGGGTGTTAACTGAAATGGGGAGTGGTATAGGGGTTGGAAGGGATTTCACAGGAGGTGTTAACAGAAATGGGGAGTGGTGTAGGGGTTGGAAGGGTTTTCACAGGGGGTGTTAACAGAAATGGGGAGTGGTGTATGGATTGGAAGGGTTTTCACAGAGGGTGTTATCAGAAATGGGGAGTGGTGTGAGGGATGGAAGGGTTTTCACAGGGGGTGTTAACGGAAATGGGGAGTGGTGTAGGAGTTGGAAGGGTTTTCACAGGGGGTGTTAACAGAAATGGGGAGTGGTGTAGGGGTGGGAAGGGATTTCACAGGAGGTGTTAACAGAAATGGGGAGTGGTGTAGGGGTTGGAAGGGTTTTCACAGGGGGTGTTAACAGAAATGGGGAGTGGTGTATGGATTGGAAGGGTTTTCACAGAGGGTGTTAACAGAAATGGGGAGTGGTGTATGGATTGGAAGGGTTTTCACAGAGGGTCTTAACAGAAATGGGGAGTGGTGTAGGGGTTGGAAGGGTTTTCACAGAGGGTGTTAACAGAAATGGGGAGTGGTGTAGGGGTTGGAAGGGTTTTCTCAGAGGGTGTTAACAGAAATGGGGAGTGGTGTAGGGGTTGGAAGGGTTTTCACAGAGGGTTTTAACAGAAATGGGGAGTGGTGTGAGGGATGGAAGGGTTTTCACAGGGGGTGTTATCAGAAATGGGGAGTGGTGTAGGGGTTGGAAGGGTTTTCTCAGAGGGTGTTAACAGAAATGGGGAGTGGTGTAGGGGTTGGAAGGTTTTCACAGGGGGTGTTATCAGAAATGGGGAGTGGTGTAGGGGTTGGAGGGGTTTTCACCGGGGGTGTTAACAGAAATGGGGAGTGGTGTGATGGTTGGAAGGGTTTTCACAGAGGGTGTTAACAGGAATGGAGAGTGGTGTAGGGGTTGGAAGGGTTTTATCAGAGGGTGTTAACAGAAATGGGGAGTGGTGTAGGGGTTGGAAGGGTTTTCTCAGAGGGTGTTAACAGAAATGGGGAGTGGTGTAGGGTTTGGAAGGGTTTTCACAGAGGGTGTTAACAGAAATGGGGAGTGGTGTAGGGTTTGGACGGGTTTTCACAGGGGGTGTTAACAGAAATGGGGAGTGGTGTAGGGTTTGGAAGGGTTTTCACAGGGGGTGTTAACAGAAATGGGGAGTGGTGTAGGGGTTGGAAGGGTTTTCACAGGGGATGTTAACAGAAATGGGGAGTGGTGTAGGGGTTGGAAGGGTTTTCACAGGGGG